>NC_050072.1:38998869-39316489 GCF_009764565.3 Dermochelys coriacea
CAAATGATTCACCCTCAGTTTTAGTACATTTATGTGCAACAAAGATTCTTTGAAATTCCAAAGACCCTGAATTACAAGTCTGTGCAGATGCGCATAGCAACCAATCTTGGATGCACCTGTGGTAACTATTAACATAGGAGGAGATGGGCTGAACAATATGTCTTTGAGGACATTCTGTGGATGTAACCACCACATTAGAGAAAACCAAATGTCACTCAGTACTGTGAGTATTTTTAGCATACCAGGTTTCAAATTCTTTAAAAGCCAATATTGGAGGGGCCTCCTCCTGAGCCTTTTCCTTGTTTACAAGACCCAAAGTTTCACCTTCTGAAGGGAGCTATTTATATACCTTGCCCCCTTCCCAGCATGCCTCCTGTGGAGGTGCTACATTTCCCAGTCGCTCCCAGGAACTACAATACCCAGCAGTCCTTGCTGACTAAGAGAGAAAGGAGTTTCTTCCTACTCTGCTCGAGATCTGAAACCTGAACAGTCAGCAGTCTGGCATTGCTTGCCAAAACTATCCACTGCCATGCCCAAGCTACTTCCTCTCCCTAAATACCCATGTCACATGACTCAAGGGAGGATCCCAGGGTAAAATTCTGAAGAGAGGTAGTGCTGACATGGAGGTTTTCATGTTTCAACACCACCTTATGTATACCCCAATACACAGTGCAGGATGCTAGAATTAGGACCCTGCTAAAGAAACTGCTTTTTGCTGCTGACAACCTCATTAATTATCACAGTAGGTTCCCCCTCTCCCCCCCGGGCTATTTTAGTGCAGGTGAGGCAAAATACTTTGGAAAAGGGTGTGTGGATGAGGATCTGGCAATACTTGTCCTCGTCTTTCCTTGAAACTTTTTCCTCTAGTTTTGTACCTGGTATGACATTCCTGGGTACAATCCAGACCAGTGAGTGGCTGTGTCATCACCTGCCCTACAACCTTGGGTGCTCAAAATGCTTTGCTGTTGTGACTCCCCAGGCTCCTAACAAACAGCTAAACAGCATGCATGTCATACCCTGAGTGTTAGCATATGGCCACAACTCTGGTTCAACAACTCTGATCTCAGGAGCCTGTCAGCAAACACCAGCCACACTCTGGCTTCCAGCAGCCGTGGTTAGTACCCGTAAGGTGATCCCCAACATACTCCCAGTCCCAAATTTTCCCACCTACAAATGTGTGTTCTGCACAGTCCAGCCGTCTTCTGGACAGTTCAGATATCTTAGGTCTACTGTCCCTGTGAAAGAACAATATACAACAACTTGCATCTTTTAAATGGAGTTACCACATAGCCCCATTTAATCACAGCACTGAATTAGTTTTGATTAAAGAACGAAACAAGTTTATTTAACTACAAAGAGAGACTTAGAGTGAGTACAAGTATTAAGACATTGAAGTTAGAAATGCTTACAAGAAAAATAAAGATAAAATGCTTCCTAATACTAAATTTAGCAAACTAAACTTGCTTCAAGGTGAAATTCTTACCACAGGTTTTCAGCAGCATTGCTGACCAAGTTTTCGGTCAGTATCTTCTCCCAAGGTTCAGTGATTGTTTCTTTTGTCTTCTTAGGTGAAAAGAGAGAGATGAACATGAAGAGATAACTTGGGGTGTTTTGCCCCTCACTTTTATAGTTCAGTCACCCTTTGAAAAGCATTTTCTTCAGTGTGACCCCTAGCTAAAGTTCTTTCCAGCTGAGAGCAAGGAGATATGGATTCTAGTGAAGGAAGGAGGCTTCATGCTGTCTCTCTTTATTTGTGTATGGTGAAATGTAAAACTTCTTTGTCTTCTTTCTCCCTCTCGCTGTCTGAGGACTCTGTTTACAGCTTATATGCAAATTGAGGTAAACACACATCCCTTTGTTTAAGACAGGCCTGCTTGACCATTTCTACCTAATCAGAGCTACACAAGTTTGAACATGTGCCATTAATATTATGCAGGGGGGATTTCATAACTTTATACATAATGTTGCTATCTGCATTTCACCATGATATTATTAACCAGTGATGACTTAGTTTTCAAATGACACCTTAGAAGTCATATTTTGTACAAAAATTATTACAATAGGGTGTAGGTGTGAATTTAGGGGTGCGTTCTGTCATACCTGGGCATGTCATAGTTATTATGCTGATCTTGTTGGTCTTTTGATAAAGATAAGTTGTGCACATATTTTCTTTTAGGTCTATTAACGGTCTTCAAAAATGTTGACCAGGTGTAGCTGACAAGTCTGCAGACCCTCACACATAGAAGTTGTGCTGGAGTGTCTGCAGTCTAAAAGAATCCAAAAAGAGCTAGCATAGGATTTCTTATCTTCCTCAAAGGTTCTATCCTCCTTTTTGGTGCATACATGTGGGTGTGGGGAAGAGGATGAGATAGTTTGGACTACATTGCCATCTATATGCTGATGGTATTCAGCACCACATCTCCATTTCATCAGACACAGAATGCACAATTGTGTAGATTTCCCAATGTCTGGTTGAGACTGGGCTTGGAAGAGAGCCAGCTGACTGGTTGGCTAATTTCAGAAAAGACAGAGGCAATGGTAGTTGGGTTTGGGGAAAACAAACAGAAGTGAGAGTGGGAGTGATCTCAAACAAACTAGGGAAATACAACCTAGATGAAGCTATTATAAGGTGGATGCATAGCTGGAAAAACATTCACGGAGAGTAGTTATCAGTGGTTCACACTCAAGCTGGAAGGGGATAATAAGTGGGTCCAGCAGGGATCACTTCTGGATCTGGCTCTGTTCAATATCTTCATCAATGATTTATATAATGGCATATAGAGCCACTTATAAACTAGTGGATGATATCGAGCAGAAAGGGGTTTCAAGCGGTTTGGGGGATAGGATTAAGATTGAAAATGATCTGGACACTGCAGAAATGGTCTGAAGTAAATCGAATGAAAGTCAATAAGGAGATATGCAAAGCACTCCACTTCAGAAGGAACAATCAGTTGCACACATACAAAATAGGAAACGACTGCCTAGGAAGGAGTATTGCAGAAAGGGACCTGGGGGTCAGAGTAGAGCACAAGCTAAATATGAGCCAACAGTAACACTGCTGCAAAAAAAGCAAACATCCTTCTGTGATGTATTAGCAGGAGTGTTGAAAGCAAGACACGAGAAGTAATTCTTCCTCTCTAACCTGTGCTGATTAGGCCTTGATGGGAATATTGTGGCACCACATTTCAGGAAAGATGTGGACAAATTGGAGAAAGTCAAGAGAAGAGCAACAAAAATTATCAAAAGTCTAGAAAACATGTCCTATGAGGGAAGATTGAAAAAATTGGGTTTGTTTAGTCTGGAGAAAAGACGACGTGGGGAGGGGGCATGATAACAGTTTTCAAGTATATAAAAGGTTGTTACAAGGAGGGATAAAAATTGTTCTTAACCTCTGAGGCTAGGACAAGAAGCAATGGATTTAAATTGCAGCAAGGGAGGCTTAGGTTGGACATTAGGAAAAAGTACCTAATGGTCATAGTAGTTAAACATTGGAATAAATTGCCTAGGGTGGTTGTGGAATCTTAGTCATTGGAGATTATTAAGAACAGGCTAGACAAACACCTGTCGGGGATGGTCTAGATAATACTTATTCCTCCCAGGAGTGCAAGGGACTGAACTAGATGACATCTCGGGGTCCCTTCCATTTCTATGAGTCTATGGTGTGCCTCTCTGATTCAGGATATGCCTACTTTTTGTAAGTAAGGTTTGCAATCAGGAAACTTCATCTACCTGTGCTGTCCAGGTAGCAGCAGTTAGAAAAGTGTGATTTTGCCATTTTTTTTTTGGTCCAAGATTTTGTGACCTTCCTTTTCAGATGAAAGCTCTGCCAAATTCATGCTTTTGTCACCTCCAAACTGGATTATTGCAATGAGCTGCATATGGGGTTTCCTTTGAAGGCTGCTTGTGAATGTTGGGTATTCCAATGCAACAGGTGTCTCAGTATTTATTTATTGGTATGTTACATATTCACTATAGACTGAATTGTGGTGGTGGGGGGGGTTGTTTCTTTATTCCTTGTTTTGTTTTATGTTTGATGCTATTCAAGGAGGTGATGTTTCTTATTTAGCTTGGGGCCTGTATGGGTATGTCTTCAATGTTTTAAAACCCATGGCAACAAGTCTCAGAGCCGGGTCTTTCAAGATCATGGTAGGGCACTAAGCAGAATGTTTACACTACTGTGTTTAGTGCCCTAGCATGAACCTCGAGAGCCCAAGTCTGTAGACCTGGGCTCTGAGACTCGCTGTCATGGGTTTTAAAATACACTGTAGACATGCCCTTGCTATTAGAGACCATTCTCTCTCTGTGCTTTAACTTAACAGTTTAGATCAGTTATACTTCAGACCTCAGGAGCCCAATAAGCAATCAATATTACCCAAAAGAGCCAAAGTAGTAGCTGGCTATAGTACTATGTATTCCTATTTAAACAGAATGACAGGGGAAAATATTTATATATTTGTATTTATAAATCGCACAGCTAATAAGTTAATAAATTATTGCAAGTTGATAACTTACTTGGGTTAATAACATAGTAAAAGTATTCCAATTGGTTAAAAACTTAGATTGGTTAATAATAATAATGAAATCACACAGTGTTTTAATATCACGTGCTGCAAAGAGCCTCAGGAGAGGCATTAAAGAGCACTTGTGACTCCCAAGCCTCGATTTGAGTATCACTGGTTTAGCTACTCCAGCTAATAATCCCTGAACACCAAATACATCAACTCCGGAATTTAATTCAAACTTTGGTCCAACAGAGCCAGAGTGTTTTTGGACATTCCAAGCAGTCTCAATTGATCTTGCAATCTTTTCCTGAGGGAGCACTTTGAGTGGAAAGATCAATCAACTATGGTTAGAATATTTTTTGTAATATTGATATCACAACTTAGATTTATTATATTATTGTTTTTGTGCACTACAGACTTTGATAGTGGGTGGGTAAATTGAAAAAAAACTTGATCTATTTAGTTAGCACTGACTGCAGTTTGTGTTGGATTACATCTCTCTCATACTCACCAATTTCAGTGTTTTTGAAAAGGAGTACTTGTGGCACCTTAGAGACTAACAAATTTATTTGAGCATAAGCTTTCATGAGCTACAGCTTACTTCACGAAAGCTTATGCTCAAATAAATTTGTTAGTCTCTAAGGTGCCACAAGTACTCCTTTTCTTTTTGCGAATACAGACTAACACGGCTGCTACTCTGAAAACTGTGTTTTTGAGTATTTCATTTCTATTCATTGAGTCAGCCTTATAATTTTACACTGGACATACATTTCCTTCAAACAGCTTTTCATTAACAGTCTCAAGGGGTAACTCACAGAGAATGATAAATAGAGGAGAAAATTAGAATAGACATATATGCAAAAAAAGAGTGATAAATGTAAAGGGATATGGGGAAAAGTAGAGCAAAAAATCAGTAAGGAGAAGAAAAAAAGAATAGGAACATACTGATAACTAAGACAAAATATTAGCAAATATCCAGCATTCATGAACATGGGGAAAAAAAGGAAGCGATAAGGGCAAAATTATCTCCAATATTTTGGTATAGCAAAGACACAGAAAATATTACAAACTAATTCTGATCAAGGGTTAACAACCTGAATTTAAATCAAGTGTATCCCTGAGATACCTGCATGCCATTTTGTCTGGACTTTGTTACTTGATGTACAACCTACAATGGGCAGCAACTCCATGAATGGCATTCATAGATTCCAAGGCCAGATGGCACCACATTATCTCATCTGACCTCCCACATAACACAGGCCACAGAACTTCTCCAAAACATATCCTAGAACAGATCTTTTAGTAAAACATCCAACATTGATTTAAAAATGGTCAGTGATGGAGAATCCACCACAACCTGTGTTAAATTGTTCCAATGGTTAATTGCTCTCACTATTAAAAGTATAAATCTTATTTCCAGTCTGAAGTTGTCCAACTTCAACTTCCAGACATTGGATCATGTTATTTCTTTCTCTGCTAAATTGAAGAGCCCCTTATTAAATATTTGTCCCCATGTAGATATTTATAGAGTATTAAAGTCACCTCTTAACCTTCTCTTTGTTAAACTAAATAGATTAAGTTCCTTGAGTCTATCACTATATGTCATGTTTTCTAATCCTTTAATCATTCTCATGGCTCTTCTCTGAACCCTCTACAATTTATCAACATCCTTCTTGAATTATGGGCACCAGAACTGGACAGAGCCAGCCAACCATGCTCACACCAGTGCCAAATACAGAGGTGATATAACCTCCCTACTCCTACATGATATTCTTGTTTATACATCCTTGTGACTGAATGCATATCTGTATTCACTACCCTACACACTATTGTAATCATCTTTAAACAAAATATGCCTTGGGTGGTATCACTGGAAAACCAATAACTCACTGGTCAATAATGTCACAGTGAAATGTATGTAGCCATGATACATGTACAGTTATAAACACAAGCTGAAATCATGACTGAAGTGTTTACTGGACAAGACTGGGGAGTGGGTAAACCTGTTTCTCAAAGACAAAGAATAAGTTAAAAGAAAAGGAGTACTTGTGGCACCTTAGAGACTAACAAATTTATTAGAGCATAAGCTTTCGTGAGCTACAGCTCACTTCATCGGATGCATTTGGTGGAAAAAACAGAGGAGAGATTTATATACACACACACAGAGAACATGAAACAATGGGTTTATCATACACACTGTAAGGAGAGTGATCACTTAAGATAAGCCATCACCCACAGCAGGGGGGGGAAAGGAGGAAAACCTTCCATGGTGACAAGCAGGTAGGCTAATTCCAGCAGTTAACAAGAATATCAGAGGAACAGTGGGGGGTGAGGTGGGGGGGAGAAATACCATGGGGAAAGTTTTACTTTGTGTAATGACTCATCCATTCCCAGTCTCTATTCAAGCCTAAGTTAATTGTATCCAGTTTGCAAATTAATTCCAATTCAGCAGTCTCTCGTTGGAGTCTGTTTTTGAAGCTTTTTTGTTGAAGTATAGCCACTCTTAGGTCTGTGATCGAGTGACCAGAGAGATTGAAGTGTTCTCCAACTGGTTTTTGAATTATAATTCTTGACGTCTGATTTGTGTCCATTCATTCTTTACGTAGAGACTGTCCAGTTTGGCCAATGTATGGCAGAGGGGCATTGCTGGCACATGATGGCATATATCACATTGGTAGATGCGCAGGTGAACGAGCCTCTGATAGTGTGGCTGATGTGATTAGGCCCTATGATGGTATCCCCCCTGAATAGATATGTGGACAGAGTTGGCAACGGGCTTTGTTGCAAGGTAGGTTCCTGGGTTAGTGGTTCTGTTGTGTGGTGTGTGGTTGCTGGTGAGTATTTGCTTCAGATTGGGGGGCTGTCTGTAAGCAAGGACTGGTCTATCTCCCAAGATCTGAGGAGGGGTCCTTCAGGATAGGTTGTAGATCCTTGATGATGCGTTGGAGAGGTTTTTGTTGGGGGCTGAAGGTGATGGCTAGTGGCGTTCTGTTGTTTTCTTTGTTGGGCCTGTCCTGTAGTAGGTGACTTCTGGGTACTCTTCTGGCTCTGTCAATCTGTTTCTTCACTTCAGCAGGTGGGTATTGTAGTTGTAGGAATGCATGATAGAGATCTTGTAGGTGTTTGTCTCTGTCTGAGGGGTTGGAGCAAATGCGGTTATATCGTAGCGCTTGGCTGTAGACAATGGATCGAGTGGTATGATCTGGATGAAAGCTAGAGGCATGTAGGTAGGAATAGCGGTCAGTAGGTTTCCGATATAGGGTGGTGTTTATGTGACCATCGCTTATTAGCACCGTAGTGTCCAGGAAGTGGATCTTGTGTGGACTGGTCCAGGCTGAGGTTGATGGGGGATGGAAATTGTTGAAATCATGGTGGAATTCCTCAAGAGCTTCTTTTCCATGGGTCCAGATGATGAAGATGTCATCAATGTAGCGCAAGTAGAGTAGGGGCATTAGGGGACGAGAGCTGAGGAAGCGTTGTTCTAAGTCAGCCATAAAAATGTTGGCATACTGTGGGGCCATGCGGGTACCCATCGCAGTGCCGCTGATTTGAAGGTATACATTGTCACCAAATGTGAAATAGTTATGGGTCAGGACAAAGTCACAAAGTTCTGCCACCAGGTTAGCCGTGACAGTATCGGGGATACTGTTCCTGATGGCTTGAAGTCCATCTTTGTGTGGAATGTTGGTGTAGAGGGCTTCTACATCCATAGTGGCTAGGATGGTGTTTTTAGGAAGATCACCAATGGACTGTAGTTTCCTCAGGAAATCGGTGGTGTCTCGAAGATAGCTGGGAGTGCTGGTAACGAAGGGCCTGAGGAGGGAGTCTACATAGCCAGACAATCCTGCTGTCAGGGTGCCAATGCCTGAGATGATGGGGCGTCCAGGATTTCCAGGTTTATGGATCTTGGGTAGCAGATAGAATACCCCAGGTCGGGGCTCCAGGGGTGTGTCTGTGCGGATTTGTTCTTGTGCTTTTTCAGGGAGTTTCTTGAGCAAATGCTGTAGTTTCTTTCGGTAACTCTCAGTGGGATCAGAGGGTAATGGCTTGTAGAAAGTGGTGTTGGAGAGCTGCCTAGTAGCCTCTTGTTCATACTCCGACCTATTCATGATGACGACAGCACCTCCTTTGTCAGCCTTTTTGATTATGATGTCAGAGTTGTTTCTGAGGCTGTGGATGGCACTGTGTTCTGCATGGCTGAGGTTATGGGGTAAGCGATGCTGCTTTTCCACAATTTCAGCTCGTGCACGTCGGCGGAAGCAGTCTATGTAGAAATCCAGGCTGCTGTTTCGACCTTCAGGAGGAGTCCACCCAGAATCCTTCTTTTTGTAGTGTTGGCAGGAAGGTCTCTGTGGGTTAATATGTTGGTCAGAGGTGTGTTGGAAATATTCCTTGAGTCTGAGACGTCGAAAATAGGATTCTAGGTCACCACAGAACTGTATCATGTTCGTGGGGGTAGAGGGGCAAAAGGAGAGGCCCGAGATAGGACAGATTCTTCCGCTGGGCTAAGAGTATAGTTGGATAGATTAACAATATTGCTGGGTGGGTTACGGGAACCATTGTTGTGGCCCCTTGTGGCATATAGTAGTTTAGATAGCTTAGTGTCCTTTTTTTTGTAGAGAATCAAAGTGTGTTTTGTAAATGGCTTGTCTAGTTTTTGTAAAGTCCAGCCACGAGGAAGTTTGTGTGGAAGGTTGGTTCTTTATGAGAGTATCCAGTTTTGAGAGCTCATCTTAATCTTCCCTGTTTGCTGTAGAGGATGTTAATCAGGTGGTTCCGCAGTTTCCTTGAGAGTGTGTGGCACAAGCTGTCAGCATAGTCTGTGTGGTAGGTAGATTGTAATGGATTTTTTACATTCAGTCCTTTCGTCGCGTATGATGTCATCTGTTTGCATTGGAGGGAGATGATGTGTCTGTATATTACTTCCTTACTTACTTACTGTAACTTCTGGACACTACGGTGCTAATAAGCCGATGGTCACATAAATACCACCCTATATCGGAAACCTACTGACCGCTATTCTCCTATCCTAGACTCTAGCTTTCATCCAGATCATACACCGATACATTGTCTAAAGCCAAGCGCTACGATATAACCGCATTTGCTCCAACCCCTCAGACAGAGACAAACCCTACAAGATCTCTATCATGCATTTCTACAAACGAAATACCCACCTCGCTGAAGTGAAGAAGAATAACACGATTGACAGAGCAAAAAGAGAAGATTACAACAGAAGTCACCTACTATTCAGGACAGGTCCACAAACAAAGAAACAACCACAGAACGCAAGCCCCATCACCTTCAGCCCCACAACACAAAACCCTCTCAAACGCATCATCAAGGATCTACAACCTATCCTGAAGGAAGCAAGCCATCGCTCTCTCAGATCTGTGGGAGATAGACCAGTCATTGCTTACAGACAGCCCCCAATCTGAAGCAAATACTCACCAGCAACACCACACCACACAAACAAACAATAACCAGGAACCTATCCTTGCAACAAAGGCCCGTTGCCAACTCTGTCCACATATCATTCAGGGGAACGTACCATCATAGGGCCTAATCACATCAGCCACACTATCAGAGGCTCGTTCAGGCGCATCTACAATGTGTATATGCACTCAATGTGCCAGCAATGCCCCTCTGCCATGTACATTGGCCAAACTGGACAGTCTCTACGTAAAAGAATGAATGGACACAAATCAGACGTCCAGAATTATAACATTCAAACACCAGTTGGAGAACACTTCAATCTCTCTGGTCACTCGATCACAGACCTAAGAGTGGCTATACTTCAACCAAAAAGCTTCAAAAAACAGACTCAAACGAGAGACTGCTGAATTGGAATTAATTTGCAAACGGATACAATTAACTTAGGCTTGAATAGAGACTGGGAATGGTGAGTCATTACACAAAGTAAAACTATTTCCCCATGGTATTTCTCCTCCCCCCCACCACCCCCCACTGTTCCTCTGATATTCTTGTTAACTGCTGGAATTAGCCTACCTTGCTTGTCACCATGGAAGGTTTTCCTCCTTTCCCCCCCCTGCTGTGGGTGATGGCTTATCTTAAGTGATCACTCTCCTTACAGTGTGTATGATAAACCCATTGTTTCATGTTCTCTGTGGTTGTGTTTATAAATCTCTCCTCTGTTTTTTTCCACCAAATGCATCCGATGAAGTGAGCTGTAGCTCACGAAAGCTTATGCTCTAATAAATTTGTTAGTCTCTAAGGTGACAACTACTACTTTTTTTTGCGAATACAGACTACACACGGCTGCTACTCTGAAACCAAAGAATAAGTTGACACCCTGGCCAGGTGTCATCAAAGCTAATGGCCCATCACCTATCAAGTGCCATTCTTTGAAGAAGGGGCGGGAACAAAGATCTGCATCTTAGAAAGCAACTTAGCAAAGTTCCCCACAAAAGACTTGATGGTCTCTTGCTTCAGCTGAAAAGAACTTATCTAGGGGTTGAACTCAGGAAGGCATTAAAAGGGTGACTGAATTATATAAGTAAGGGTCAAAACACCAGTTTTCTCTCCCTGGTCATCATCTTTTCCACCTAAGCAACAAAAGAATCCAACTGACTTTGGGAGATGATGCTGAGCAACTACTTGCCCGTAGCAATGATACTAGGAACCAGTGGTAGAACTCACCTTAAACCCAGTATAGTCTGTTAAATTTAGTATGAGGAGAATTATCTTTCTTGTAACCATTCCTACTTTAATGCTTTAAGACTTGCACTCACTTAAAAATCGCTTTCGTTATGTAAAACAAATCTGCTTTGTTCTTTAATCAAAATTAATCCACTGTTGTGAGTTGTGGGGTCACTCCATCTTAAGGTGACAAATTGTTCCCTTACAGGACAACCAGACCTAGTACAGCTAAACAGTACAGAACACATGATGGTGGGGGGGGAAATTGGGGACTGGCAGTGTGTTGGGGTCACCCTGAAGTATTATTCGAGACTGCTGGAAGCCAAAGTGTGATTGGTATTTGCTGGGGTCCAGAATTGCTGGGTCAGGATTTGTGGCTCTACACAGACACCCCGGGTGTGGTGTGACCTACATGCTGTTTGTGAGGAGCCCAGGTTGGGAACACACAGTGAAGCACTGTGAGCACCAAGGCTGAGGGCAGAGATGACACAGTCCCTCAATGGTCTGGATTGACCCTAGCTGCCATAATCTCAGCATCACATTTGGTCTTTTGGCCACAGAATCACATAGGAGCTCACGTTCAGCTGATTATCTACCACACCTTCAAATTTTCAGCGTCACTGTCCAAGACTAGACGGCACTCATGTAACTATGGGTTACAGTCTTGTTCCTTGATGTATACATTGAGCCTATAAATACATATGTTGGTTGTGCCCAGTTTACAAGTGTTCTGTATTAGTGATCCATCCTCTTCATGTTTCCCATTTCCCCAAATTTTTGTGTCATCTGCAAACTTGTAGAGTGATAAATCAAATATTAATAGCGTCAAGGCCAAGAACTGACCTGCTTGCAGAACTCCAGCTCAGTGAATATTCCCTATTACATTACATTGAGATCAATTGCTAGTTTTTAATTCAGTTAAGTGTGCCATGATACTCTTTCTAGTTTTTATAATCAAATGTTGACCAGTACCAAGTAACTTTCTTAGGAGAAGTCTAAGTACTACATCAACACTATACCGTTAATCAACCAAACTTGAATCTCATAAAAAAACAAAATCAAGTGAATTTGCTAGTAATCTATTTTCATACAGCCAGTGTTGATTGGAATTAATTATATACCTTCCTTTAATTCTTCATTAATCACAGTCCTGTGTCGCTGCTCCATTATCTTGCCCAGGACCATGTCAGACTGAACGGCGACTTATGATTACCCAGGATCCCATTTACATTAGCACTAGTTAATCAGCATGTCTCATGCTCTAATTTTCTTTCCAACAACCCCCCTTTATATATATACTTGATAGAAAAAAAGATGATCTTCAGTGGAGTTACATCCAAAATTTAGTTCTGAAAGTCCCTTTCTTTACACCACATTTTTTGATATTTAAATAAATTTGACATGGGGGAGACAAACCATTCTTAATTTAATACAGATGAATCTAAATGATTGTACACGAGTTGTTAATGGGTCAAATATGGCATACAGCTTTTGTCAAGAAACTATATGAACCCGCACTTCCCTAGTGGGGCATTCTTTCTCCCTCTAGTGGTTGGGCCAGATTAAATATGTATGCAGTGTATTAAACATCCCGGCTGGCCTGGGCCAGCTAACTCGGACTTGTGGGGCTCTGACTAGGAGGCTTGTAGTGTAGGGGGCTTGTAATGTAGTGTACCATGTTAGGCTCAGGCTGACGCCTGCGCTCCGAGATCCACGAGGGGAGTCAGGCTCAGCCTGAATACGCCGAAGTCTGCACCACAATAAACAAAACCAAAACCAGAACACCACAAGTCTGAGTCAGCTGACCCAGGACAGCCACGGGTGTTTAATTGCAGCATAGACATACCACAGAGATAGAAGAGTCTGCTACATATTGCATAAGCTCAGAGGTATAGGTTCAGACCCTGCTGCTGTCAACTCACTCAGGAAATAACATTAGATCTGAAAATGGAATCCATTCCCACCAAAGATAAAAACACAATTAAAAATTGTGTTCTTTGTAATTTTCCATGCACACCCAGTACAAAAAGTAATTTTTTTTGTGGGAAGAGATTTCCTTGAAAAATTCTGTTGCATGAAAACATATAGAATGTTTTGTTGCCAGCTTCTGGTATGAACGTGTTTATCAATTTCCCTTGAAGCCAGAAAGCGAAATTGACTCCCAGGGGGTAGTAGTCACAGAACTATCATTTTAATTTTCCAGCTGGAAACTCATGGTGGCGGGGGGCACACGCATGCATGCCATGTGTGGTGGTAGGATAAAGTTTCAATTTTTCAGCAGCAAAAAAAAAAGGGGTGGGCAAAAAAGAATCACCCTATTTTGCTGAAAAATTATTGAGATGGGAAAATTCCCAACTAATAATCCTGTATATTGTTTAATATAGCAGAGAGAGGGATGATACAGATGTCAGAGAAAGTGCCACTAGGAAGACTAAGAGAAGCAGGGAAAAGGAGGAATTTCACTTCTTCTGACTGCTGCAGAGGCTACAAGTTAGTTGATCAGGTTTTATCTTATAGCTATCTGTAGGATATGCTTTGAAAATAGGGATGTTTGCAAAATAGCAACAATTCTGATCTGAGTAAAAACATAGCATGATTAGGGAAGCCTAAATGATTACTGGAGCTGTATCTCCAAATTATTGAGCAACCATAGAAGTAGGGGACATTTCAGAAAACAAACAAAACCATTCCATTAGGTAAGAGTTAGTAAACAGTGATGGCTGACATGATTAGAGTCTCATTAATATTAGAGGTTAAGAAAGTTATATTCAAAAGGTTTCCAAAATATCAGTTCTTTTGGTAATATTGACGTTCATACTTTTCCTTTCTAAAACGCTAAGTACTTTATTGAAAGGTACAAAACAGAATTGATTCTATCTGCAGGAAGTACAAGAACTGAGAAATTCCAGCAAGTTATTTCTATATAATTTCACTACATCAGGTTTTTCATCATCGAAGTAACTCCAAAAGACAAGAACTGAGAGAAAGGTGATGGTTAAAAGGGCTATATGTGTGAGTAATGATACTGTTGTTATGTCCTCCTTTATCTCAATTCAGGTTGTTACAAGTACAGATACAGTACCACTTGAGGATGTAACTGAGAACACCAAGAGGAGTCAGGTGCTTACCCTCATCAGACCAGCAGCTTTGTGAAGCCTTTGACTCACTACTTTGTGGCAAACAGTATTCTATACAGATGACAAATGCATCCGATGAAGTGAGCTGTAGCTCACGAAAGCTTATGCTCCTAATAAATTGTTAGTCTCTAAGGTGCCACAAGTACTCCTTTTCTTTTGCGAATACAGACAACACGGCTGCTACTCTGAAACCTGTGATACAGATGACTGTGGTCATTTCCCACAAGGTGGGTAGAACCTGATGTACAAGAACCTTTCAGCCTGCAGACAGGATCTGAAGTACACGCTCTACTGTCCCTGCCCAATCCAGAGAAGGCTCACAATTAGAGAAATAGACAAACACTCAGAGGGTGGAGGGAAGGGTTTAGAATGTAGATAGTTCATGCTACAGGGTGAACAAAAATCCCACACTGGATCGATGCGGCTGTATGAGTTTGAGTTTGCATGACTCGCTTCAATTTTGCCTTAAAGAACAGCATAAACGTGTCAGATGTGCAAAAAATAGGCCTACTCAACCTAGGCCAATACATGAATACGTGCAAGCACACTTGGGTTAACACATTAGCTTGCATGTTCAGGGAGCTTATGATGTGTACTTGAACAGTCAGATAATTATGCATTTAGGCGCATAACATTTTTCATCCATCCATTTGAAGTTTCCATACATTTACAAGAGAGCACCTTTATGCCAACCAAAAAATACCATCTCAAAATTATCACTGAAAGGGGAAACAGAGAGACCACATTACATTGTCCTGGATAAAAAAAAAATCATAAAAATGTCTGAAAAGCTATATTGATGGACAGAAATGGAACAGAACAGAACAAATTCCTGTTAATTTTTTCCAGATTCAACAGATCTAATGGGGCTAATCATCTATGTTTTCAGGGACCCTACTTATCTGCCACAGGACACAATAATTCCTATTTAAATCTAAAAACTCATATTTGTTTGCATTCCATGAATGATTGAATTTCTGAGAACATTTACAGAAACATCAACTTTGAGATAACATTAGAAAATATTTCCAAGGAAATGAAATTGTAAACAAGTACACATTCAAACTATGATTTTATACGGCCCATAGTAGTTGAACTCCTTACAATCTTTAATGAATTAATCCTCACAATCCCTGTGTGAAACAGAAAAGACTATTATCGTCATTTTACACATGGGGAGAATGGAGGTGCAGAGACACTAAGGAACTTGACCAGGGTTATACAGGATGTCTTGGTGGAGGAGGAATTGAGCCTGTGTCTCCCATGGGCCAGGCTAGGACCCCAATTTCTGAAACCTTCCTTCTCATCCTCAGTCACTCTTTCAAACAAGAGAACAAATATCATGTGACCCAGATCCAATTGGAACAGCTGGAATTTTGTATATTCTGAATAACGGAACTGTGCATGATCAAAGAAAGCAAGTCACTCGGTAACTTGGTCAAGGGGTTCTTGATACACAGCTACTCTAACATAAGAAACTGATAATGTTTTCAGATTCTAATAACTTTTTTGATGCAGAGCTATGGAATACCAGAGGTTGGAGCAGATCTGGGGCGGGGGGGGGGACGGGGGGGACAGGGGTGCAGAGCGGGGCTCTGCCCCTTTGTTTACCAAAACCCCACAAAAACTGGGGGAGTGATAAATAATGAAGAGAAAATGTCACTGATTCAGAATGATCTGGATTGCTTGGCAAACTAGGTGCAATCAAATAATATGCATTTTAATACGGCTAAATGTAAATATATACATCTGGGGACATAGAACACAGGCCATAATTAAAGGATTGGGGACTCTATCCTGGGAAGCAGTGACTCTGAAAAAGAGTTGGGCAGCATGGTGGATAATTAGCTGAACATGAGCACGCAATATGATGCTTTGGCCAAAGAGCTAATGTGATTTTGGGATGCATAAACAGGGGACTCTTGAACAGGAGTCGAGAGGATATTTTCTCTCTTTATTTGGCATTGGTGCAACTACTGCTGGAATACTGGGTCTAGTTCTAGTGCCACAATTCAAAAATGATGTGATAAATTGTAGAAGGTTCAGAAGAGCATGAGAATGATTAAAGGATTAGAAAACATGATTTATGTAGTGACAGACTCAAGGAGCTCAATCTATTAACATAAAGAGAAGGATAAGGGGAGCTGATTACAGTCTATCTTCATAAGGAATAAATATTAATAATTGCCTATTTAATCTAGCAGATAAAGGTATAACATGATCCAATGTCTGGAAGTCGAATCTAGACAAATTCAGACTGGAATTAAGGCATAATTTTTTGACAGTGAGGCTTATTAACTATTGGAACAATGGAACTCATGGTAGATTCTCCGTCACTGACAATGTTTAAATCCAGAGGGGATGTTTTTCTGAAAGCTATATTCTAGGAATTATTTTGAGGAAGTTCTACAGCCTGTGTTATACAGGAGATAATCCTAAGGGTCCCTTCAGGCTTTGGAATCTATGAATGTGTCATCCTTAAGGCTGAGCTCTGGCACAGCTTCTGAGGAACCAGCACACCTCTAGACAATGACCCTTGTTAGTTTATGGGATCAAACTCTGTCCTGGAAAACCCAGTTCAATGACTAAAGCTTTGATTAACTGTTTCCAAAAAAAATGTAGTATTTCTATGATCCTTTGACAAATAATGGATCATCCTCCAAGGGATCTTGGTAATCTCAGAGGCCAGAATCGCTGACAAAACAGAACCATAAAGACATCTTCCAATCTGAAGACATTTTGTGGAGAAGGGAAGTGGAATTATTTGTGCCCTTCCCCCACAATTCTCTTACCATGGCTACTCCATCAGGCCAAGGGAGAGAGTTCCATGGCTCCCTTTCCTTCCACTGCTCCTATTCAGGGAAAAGAAGCCAGAACTTCCCACTTTTTCCATGCTGCCTCCAGCAGCAGAGACGGGGCTCCAGGCTCACCATTCTGCCCAGTGCCCCTTCTAGTGGGAAAGAGGATGCCAGAACAGCAGTGGAGGAGAAGGTGGGCAGAAAAGAAAGGACTTAACTCTGCCCCACAAACCTCCCCACATTCCTACCCCCAGTTTTGTCCCTCTTTCAAAATATCTCCCTGCTATTGTGATAATTGGACCTAAACATTTACTCTATTTGTGAGCTCAACTATAAAAAGTGAGTGCAAGTTCATAAGATGTCACAGTAACCTACAACAAGAGTTGATGGGAAAAATGCAAAAGTGAAAGAGAG
Organism: Dermochelys coriacea; assembly: GCF_009764565.3. Taxonomy (NCBI): domain Eukaryota; kingdom Metazoa; phylum Chordata; order Testudines; family Dermochelyidae; genus Dermochelys; species Dermochelys coriacea. The sequence goes on from NC_050072.1 coordinate 39,016,378, forward strand.
AGACTAAATTAGCCCTGAACAAAGAGGCCAGCATAACTCAAGGTCCAGGACTGTGTTAAAATCATACCTGCTAAACAAGAGCAGTGTGGGTTCAAAAATCAGTGAACCAAAATTGGTTTGTCAGAAATTAGCCTAATTGGAAGACAAAGTAATGAGGGGAGGGGCTATTCCACCCAGTGTTCCTTGTTGAAGTTCACTGGAAAAAAAAAGAGAGAGAGAGAGAGACTTTGAAATGAAAATCAGCAGAGAAAATCTGGCGATTGCTACACTGGTTGACTGAAAGAAGGAGAAAGAATGAGCTTCATCATGGCTACCACACCCTGTCACCTGGGGACCATGGAACGTCTTCCTCCTAATCCTGAGACACGTCCTGACTGAACCGGGCCAGAGAGATGGACTCAAATGACATCACCATCTCTACCATTCTTGGCTCAATCTCAAACATCACCTGAGAAGTGAGTCTGTTCCCCTGCCCTGTGTCCTTGTCCTTCCCCAACTTATTTTTCCTTCCTACTTTCTCCTTTTGCTTCCTGTCTAGTTAGTTGGCCAAAACTGCATATTTTGTAATACTGCTGTAAGCCTGTGACCAGAAAAGCTTCTAAAAGCAATGCCCAATGCAGGTAGAAGTTTGGAGTGACTGATAAAGACTGCATGCTGTGCCCTTGATTTCCAGCAGTGAGGTTCCAAGTGAGAGCCAACACTAGAGATAAAAGCTGCGTTTTCCATCTTTTCTTTCCTTTGTGAATGTGTTTATCTTGTTTCCTCTATATGGGAGTGGACTCCAACAATAGTTCCAGCCCACTTCAACTGACTTCTTCTCTTTCCCCCCCAAAAGAACAATTATCATCTTTGGTACCCCCCGAAGAGACTGTGAAACAAGAGGGGTTTTCTTTCTAAAGACTCTCTCCATCTAAAGGGAAAGAGAACAAGGAATGACAGGTTTCAGAGGAGCAGCCATGTTAGTCGCTAGTCGTAGTTATTCGCAAAAAGAAAAGGGGACTTGGCACCTTAGAGACTAACAAATTATTTGAGCCGATGAAGTGAGCTGTAGCTCATGAAAGCTTATGCTCAAATAAATTTGTTAGTCTCTAAGGTGCCACAAGAACAAGGAATGTGTTGAAATGAAAGCCTTGCTTAATATTTTACATTTCGTGCTCTGTTTTTCCTTTCTGAAATTTAATAAAGGATTAAAAGCATTTTATGGTATGTTTGCTGGGCTGAGGTCTCTGTATACCAAATCCTGAACCTTGGTTAACACTGTTTAATATTGAAACAATGACTGGGTTATGTTAACACCTTTGACTGGCTATTTGGGCCAATATAGTCCATCTAAATTAATACAACCACAACGATGAAAGCAGGATGGAGAGTTTGGAGTGAGCTTGTTCCAACCATGGCACAGGTATACAGGGGTGGAAAGGTGGGAATGGGCATGTTTGTGCCTGAAGTAGTATTCAGCACTGAGATTGTAGTTGGAAGCTGAGAACATACACACCTGTGGCTTGCACCGAGCAAACACGTGCTAAGACCAGGGTGAGGAACTGAGAATGGGCATGCTCAGTGTGGGACTGACCCACAAACGCTGAAAACCCTGGAAGGAAAGATGCGAACACCTCTGAGAAGAATGGAGCAGTTTGTAGCTCTTAGAGCTATTGTTTTGGGCTATATTTATCTCCATGGGGTGCTCTCGTTCATCAGAGAACATCTCATTGAGATGACTGGTACACTTCACATCTCTCTCAGCGGCCTATGTTGCAGGTGGATGGGTAGAGCCCCATACTCTATGCCCAGATTAGGGGAAGAATCTCTGCATCTCCAGTCAACTGCCCCAGCCCTTTCCACTTCCAGCTGATAAATACACTACTCAGGGCCCCATCACCTTCCCTCCTCAGCATGGCCCTGCCAAGCTCACCACAGGGTATAGAGTGACAAAAGAAAAGGTTGATCCTGCCGTGAGGGCATGAAGCAGCAGGAGTGATGAAGGGAATGTTGGAGGCATTCAAATGGGAAGCAGTGTCCAAGCAGTGAGGAGGTGGTGGGGGAGTCTGAGCACTTGGGGAGGAAGAGGGGCAGGGAATGGAGGTATGGGGGTGTGGAACCATGCAATGATTCTCATGGGGACTTTAATTTTCCTGATATCTGCTGGGGAGAGCATACAGCGGGCATAGACAATCCAGGAAGTTTTTGGGAAAGCGTAGGGGACAATTTCCTGGTGCAAGAGCTAGGGGAGCCAACTAGGGGGAGCGCTTTCTTGACTGCTGCTCCACAAACCGGGTTAGAATTAGTGGGGGAAGCAAAAAGTGGAGGGAATCGGGAGGCAGTGACCATGAGTGGTTGAGTTCAGGATCCTGACGCAGGGAGAAAAGGTAAGCAGCAGGATACGGACCCTGGACTTCAGGAAAGCAGACTTTGACTCCCTCAGGGAACAGATGGCCAGGATCCCCTGGGGGACTAACATGAAAGGGAAGGGAGTCCAGGAGAGCTGGCTGTATTTCAAGGAATCCCTTGAGGTTACAGGGACAAACCATCCCGATGAGTGGAAAGAGTAGTAAATATGGCAGGCGACCAGCTTGGCTTAATGGTGAAATCCTAGCGGATCTTAAACATAAAAAAGAAGCTTACAAGAAGTGGAAGGTTGGACATATGACCAGGGAAGAGTATAAAAATATTGCTCGGGCATGTAGGAAAGATATCAGGAGGGCCAAATCGCACCTGGAGCTGCAGCTAGCAAGAGATGTCAAGAGTAACAAGAAGGGTTTCTTCAGGTACGTTGGCAACAAGAAGAAAGCCAAGGAAAGTGTGGGCCCCTTACTGAATGAGGGAGGCAAGCTAGTGACAGAGGATGTGGAAAAAGCTAATGTACTCAATGCTTTTTTTGCCTCTGTTTTCACTAACAAGGTCAGCTCCCAGACTGCTGTGCTGGGCATCACAAAATGGGGAAGAGATGGCCAGCCCTCTGTAGAGATAGAGGTGGTTAGGGACTATTTAGAAAAGCTGGACGTGCACAAGTCCATGGGGCCGGACGAATTGCATCCGAGAGTGCTGAAGGAATTGGCGGCTGTGATTGCAGAGGGCTGGCCATTATCTTTGAAAACTCGTGGCGAACGGGGGAAGTCCCGGATGACTGGAAAAGGCTAATGTAGTGCCCATCTTTAAAAAAGGGAAGAAGGAGGATCCTGGGAACTACAGGCCGGTCAGCCTCACCTCAGTCCCTGGAAAAATCATGGAGCAGGTCCTCAAAGAATCAATCCTGATCACTTAGAGGAGAGGAAAGTGATCAGGAACAGTCAGCATGGATTCACCAAGGGAAGGTCATGCCTGACTAATCTAATCGCCTTTTATGAGAGATTACTGGTTCTGTGGATGAAGGGAAAGCAGTGGATGTATTGTTTCTTGACTTTAGCAAAGCTTTTGACACGGTCTCCCACAGCATTCTTGTCAGCAAGTTAAGGAAGTATGGGCTGGATGAATGCACTATAAGGTGGGTAGAAAGCTGGCTAGATTGTCGGGCTCAACGGGTAGTGATCAATGGCTCCATGTCTAGTTGGCAGCCGGTGTCAAGTGGAGTGCCCCAGGGGTCGGTCCTGGGGCCCGTTTTGTTCAATATCTTCATAAATGATCTGGAGGATGGTGTGGATTGCACTCTCAGCAAATTTGCGGATGATACTAAACTGGGAGGAGTGGTAGATACGCTGGAGGGGAGGGATAGGATACAGAAGGACCTAGACAAATTGGAAGATTGGGCCAAAAGAAATCTAATGAGGTTCAATAAGGATAAGTGCAGGGTCCTGCACTTAGGATGGAAGAATCCAATGCACCGCTACAGACTAGGGACCGAATGGCTCGGCAGCAGTTCTGCGGAAAGGACCTAGGGGTGACAGTGGACGAGAAGCTGGATATGAGTCAGCAGTGTGCCCTTGTTGCCAAGAAGGCCAATGGCATTTTGGGATGTATAAGTAGGGGCATAGCGAGCAGATCGAGGGACGTGATCGTTCCCCTCTATTCGACACTGGTGAGGCCTCATCTGGAGTACTGTGTCCAGTTTTGGGCCCCACACTACAGGAAGGATGTGGATAAATTGGAAAGAGTACAGCGAAGGGCAACAAAAATGATTAGGGGTCTAGAGCACATGACTTATGAGGAGAGGCTGAGGGAGCTGGGATTGTTTAGTCTGCAGAAGAGAAGAATGAGGGGGGATTTGATAGCTGCTTTCAACTACCTGAAAGGGGGTTTCAAAGAGGATGGCTCTAGACTGTTCTCAATGGTAGCAGATGACAGAACGAGGAGTAATGGTCTCAAGTTGCAATGGGGGAGGTTTAGATTGGATATTAGGAAAAACTTTTTCACTAAGAGGGTGGTGAAACACTGGAATGCGTTACCTAGGGAGGTGGTAGAATCTCCTTCCTTAGAGGTTTTTAAGGTCAGGCTTGACAAAGCCCTGGCTGGGATGATTTAACTGGGACTTGGTCCTGCTTTGAGCAGGGGGTTGGACTAGATGACCTTCTGGGGTCCCTTCCAACCCTGATATTCTATGATTCTATGATTCTATGAAGGGTGGAATGGAAAGAAGGGGTCAGAGCTGTGCAATGAGGCTATGGGGAATTATCTGTCTTTATGCCCTTCAAACATGTCCCCACTAACTCCATACTAGTTCCTGTACTCTTCCTGCTCCTCTTCCCAGTTCCCAATTATTATTTGTATTGCTATTGTGTTAGGTGCTGTACAAACACAAAACAAGAAAGCAGTCCCTCACCCAAAGGGCCTACAATCTAAATATAACATAATAGACAAGTGATGAACACAGACAGCCAGGGGAATACAAGTCAACCATGAAACTATATTGGTCAGCATGATGAACGGTGGTTTCAGCACACCAGTAGCTTAAGCATTGTTAAGTTTTTTTGTAGACATCACAAAATGAAGAGCATTGAGAAGAGTTTTGAAGGAAAAAAGATATATAACAATGATGTCATCCATGACAGAGCAGGTGAGTGGAATGAAGATGGTTTTGGAGGGAAGACCAGGAACTCAGTTTTGGTGAAGTTAAATATACATTGCAGTGAGGTGACAGGGCAGAACATCAGAGAGAGAGGCTGAAATGAGACAAAGGCATAAGGGCAGATCTGAGAGTCACCAATGTAAAGATGGTAGTTATAGCTACATGAGAAAAAGGATGGAGGGGGTAAAAGATGAGGTAATGTGGGAATCACACGGAGACATGGATAGGGAAGAAAGAAGACCTACTAACATACGTTGAAGGAACAATGACAGGTAGTAGCTGAACCAGGAAATGGAGTCATGAAAGCCATAAGAGGAGAAGCTTTCAAGAAAGAGTGTGTGACTGATAGCATCAAAAATATTAGAGATCAAAGATCAAAAGAATGGAGAATAGGTCCTGATATTCATTCAGGAAAAGATAGTTGGTTACCTTTGTTGACCCCTGACCTGATCTTAGAGGGCATATAGTTTTGGGTAAAATATAATCTATCTGTTAAGCATGCTTATAGAAATAATAAATTGAAGTTATTGAAGCTATAACAAGAAGTAGCAGAACCAAAATACATGTAGTAAAGTAGGCATGGTTACAGGTAATAAGCATTAGGCGTTAAGTGTTTTGAGTGAGGCCCTGTAGAAGTTGGCAGTTGGTTTAATCTAGCCTGAGGATTATGTGCTTGACTGAAGGTTATAAAATTTGGCAATAGGTATCCTATGATATTTATATTATGTATTGCTCTACGAACAGATAAATCACAAACAGAGTAGCATCTTAAGGTCTTTTTGCAATAAGAGATAAGCACACTGACATATCAAAGCTATTGGGAAAGGGACTGACATGAACAGTTGGGTTAACTGTCAGAAGTGTAATTATGGTCAACCAGAATACCACATATGGACAATTGGAACCCTAAAATTGGTCTCCTGGAATATCAAATATGAATAGAGGGTTGAGACTCAATCATATGTGGTCCTGGACATATATGGGTGAAATGAAAAAAAAGAGGCAGTCACACTGATCTCTAGTTGGACTCAGAGTGTGACAAGGGGCAACCAGGGTAGGAAGCCTTGCCCAGCACCTTCCTCTTGTGGTATGCTCCACTGACTCTTTCTTCCATCTTTATTTTGGATGGTCTCCATAAGGCTGTAAGTATGTGCCATGTAAGATTGTAAGTATGAACAATGCAGGAAACCACTTGACTATATACTTATTCTTATATATACCAATTTTTCTATTATTTCAATTATATTTATGTTAACTGAAGCTCAAAGTTTGTGTGTGCTTTACCAATCTCATTTTCTTAATTAACGCTAAGCAGTCACCTGAATAAAGAACCTGTTCTTTGTGACAGGTGCACTTGGCATTCCAAATTAATCCCAGGCTACACCTTAGTGAGAGCAATTGCCATAGTTTGGAGAGGTGGAAGACAAATTGGAGGGGATCCAAGACAGAGCTGGAGGAAAGAAACTTGAACTAGATCTCAACCACTTCCTCAAAAAAAGCCTTTTGCTATATATTTTTTCCCTGCAGAGATGAACTTCACTGTAGCGGGAATTGCAATGTACACACGGCAATGCAATGAAAGCACTTAAATTCTACTGTTCCTGTATGTTGACACAGACTTTAAATATCAATTTTCCATGCATCGAATCCTGCCATCCTTACTCAGGCAATATTCCTATTGAGGTCATAGGCTGCCAACCCCTGGCTGCCTCTGTGGAAGATTCAGAGGACATGCAAAAGTAGTTAAAGATGCTTCAGGGAAAAAACACTTTTCCAGCCATTTCCTATGCATCAGCTGCTGTTCTGGGTATAAGCGCATGCTGCTTAAAATCTTAAAATCCCCTCATTCACAGAAACTGACAAAAGAGAGGAAAGGTGGCTTCAAAGATGAGGGGGCACCTCAGTTGCCCCTGCAGTTAGCTATAGTGAGGCACTGATTTTTCCCTGTCAATTTGATTCTTTTCAAACTGCACAGTGTGTTTGGGGTTAGGTGTTGGGGGAAGGGACAACATATGGGCCACAAGCAATGCAATCTGTTCTTGTTAATACAGGATTTTTAGTCCTTACAATTAAGGAAGTTAGCTAATGAATTTACCAAATCACTGGCAATTATTTATCAAGAATGAGAATGAGGGAGGTATCAGATTTTGAAATAATTAGGGTGACCAGATAGCAACTGTGGAAAAACAGGACAGGGGGTGGGGGGTAATAGGCGCCTATATAAGAAAAAGTCCCCCAAAAATGGGACTGTTCCTATAAAAACAGGACATCTGGTCACCCTAGAAATAATCCAAAACTAGAGCTGGTCAAGCTATTCATTATGAATCTCTGTTGAAAATATGTAGGTGAATGGTTCACATGTCTGCTAATGTATCAGTTTTTGTAAGTATTTACTTATGGCTAGATTGTAAATTTACATAGATACAGTGTCCCAGGAGTATCCCAGGGATTGAATTGTGACTCCGTCAAAATTTCTCTTCTGTTTCCCCTCTTGTTCTGGGGGAAGAGTAAGTGACCCTACCCCTTTTCATGGAGCAGCTTTCTCTCTCCAGTGCCTCTGACCAGCCACTCTGCAAGCAAAGCCAGGTGGCTTCCCACTTTCTGAGCACTCATTCAGAGGGGAGCATCAGATTAGCCATCCTTGTCACTGCAAGATAAAAATCTGAGTAGAATTGAGCACGAGAGTAAAGGAGACATTTACTTCCTTGTTACTTCCCTGCATAGCCTATTAAGGACTATGAAAATCTAGCCCTAAATAATTAGGATAAACAATTTTCACTTATTTGCACCGTTGTGTAGCCGTGTTGGTACCAGGATATTACGGAGATAAGGTGGGTGAGATAATATCTTTTATTGGACCAACTTCTGTCGATGAGAGAGACAAGCTTTTGACCTACACAGAGCTCTCTCACAGATCTGGATCACTCTGAATACCTTTTCCAGACCTGTGGGAGAGCTCTGTGTAGCTCACAAGCTTGTCTCTTTCATCAACAGAAGTTGGTCCAATAAAAGATATTATCTCACTCACCTTATCTCTCTAATTTGGAGTGAGTAGGTTGTTTGCAAACTGTTCTGTCTTCCTTGGTATTTTGTTTATCACCTCTGAGTTGTGTTTGTACATTTGCTTTTGAACAGATTTTGGTGTATTTTTCCGCCGAATTTTCAAGCTTTCCTTGTGTTGGTTGGTGAATCTGCATCTGCTCCATTTATGCTCTGCATTTGGATGTGAATTTGTTCTCAAGCTTTGCACGTCTATAGCTCTTGGTAGAGTTTATGTGAGTTCTCTGAGCATTGTCATTCAACTCCTGCATCTTTTGTCCCTATCACTAATCTCTCACCAATAAATTCATCTTTACAATTTGATGCATGAGTCAGACATTTTATGAAGTTTGGCAATATTCTGATAGATTGTTTCTACAGAATTTTGATACACTGTAGAAAAGATTCCTTTTATGTGATTTTTTTGTGGGTTAAAAATGCTTTTGGAGCACTTCTAGGACTTTACATGCGGTCTGCTGCTGACATATCTAGATGCGACTGGACCATGCAGCAGCATTTGCCCATTATAGCAAGTAGTGAGGTTTCTCTGCACAGCTGCTCTGGGGGGGCGGGAGAGAGAGATCAGACCCAACTGCAGGAAGCTCCCTGGTTGCTGCAAGCTCTGAAGGCTCCCAGTGGCTGTGCAGGGGAAAAGGAAGTCCTGTCCCTCCTCAGCCCTGGGGGGGCAGAGGGCTCTCCCAGGAGCACAGGGGAAATCAGACCCACCTCCACTTCTGGGAATTTCCCCCAGATGCAGTGAGCTCTACAGCTCTCACTTCACAGCCCACCTCTGAAGGCAGTGCAGAAGTGAGGATGTCAATTCCGCAATCCCCCATATCAGCTTTATGATCCTCACAATCCGCTTTTGAGTTGGGACCCCCATAGTTACAATACCAAGAAATTTCAGATGTAAACATCTGAAAACATGAAACTGACCAATTTTAACACCCTCTGGCCATAAAATTGATCAAAATGAACTGTGAATTTGGGAAATAGCAGAAGCACCATAACTTGAGTAATTTTAAGCTGCTTTGGACAGATCACTCAAATATTCTATGCGTAGAGTGACTGAAAAGGTGATCAATGTCTTTTCTACCTCTAATCTGTATTATTCTACAGACAGAGATGTGAGGCAAGCCAGGCAAAGTAGTAAAACAAATAAGCTTTAGACATATGTGGCTAGATTCACAACTAGGTTTTGATATGCTTAACTGCCTCAACATTTGGTAGAAAAGCAAAAACAAAAACATTCCAGACACACATTGACAGGATTCTCTTCTTTATGGGCTAATGTATGTGCATTGACATTCTGAAGCCAATGAAACAAAATAAAGATTACAGATGAAGCTGAAATCCTAGAATCACAAAAACCTACCTCTGATAAAAAGATAATGATCTAAAAGGATAAATGTCATTTTCCCCTCTCACTGAGGTGATAATCCTACTCTTAAATCTCATTTAATTGGAGGCATTTTTTGTTATGCATTTGCAGCTACTTATTACACAATAAAATATTTGGTCTGACAGTGACATTTGGAAGCCTGTGGGTAACCCTGATAACTGACAAGAGTAGAAGTTGTGGAAAGTCTATCAGCATCAGTGGATAGACAAAACCTTTGGCTGTACCCAACAAATATAACAAAATGCTTTCCCAAAGCCATTCTTTTTAAAACAGGCATTTTATTTAAAAAATATTTTTCCACTAGCAATATGCAAGGGAAACAAAAACAGCAAGCTACATTTTTGCTTAAAATAATCTCTCAAAGGTCACAGCTTCTGTTGATTCTTTTCATTCATTACTTAGTGTTTCATGTGCCCAGTTAGAAGAAAATTAATAGCTGCAAGATGGCAGGATTTAGATACTGTTCACATGGCAGGATGTACTAGGATTTTACATTAATAGGAAGAATAGTGGAGACCATTCTGTGGGGCAAAAGTTTTGTGAATGTCTTAATACAATAGTAATGTTCACAAAGCTTGCAAAATGTCATTTTCCCAAAATTTAAATGACCGATGTTTTTGTACCGAAGTAAGATCATAGTTTGAATGAAAGCTGACACACTTTTGCTCTCAAACAGTTCTATTTACATGAGATATAGAAATTCTTCAGGTCTTTCCCCAAAATTTGGTAAAATCTCATTAAACTAATGTTAGAGAACCTCAAATTTCACGATTTAATGTTATAGTGGTTCTTTCACACAGCTTTAGAATTTCTGCATGCCCTCATTCAACCAAATAGTGGTAACTGCCTGTTTTGTTGACTTCCCAGACAAGCTACATTAAACTGGTTATGAAATGAACGGACACGGCACACTAACCAGAAGGATTACCAAATTCCTGCCTCTTTTCTCTATGAATATATTCATTCGGGTTTATTTCCTTAAAATTTAAATGGCAACATTATAGAAAGAGAGAAGAGTGTTTATCTGAGGAGGGAAAAGTAATTAAAACTTAAGAGTGAACATCTAGGGACATGTCTGCCTTCATTTGTTCTGACGATATGACTTCTGATGTGTAGAAAGCTTTCCTTTCCACATCTCCATATACTAGGTGGTCCCTTAAATGCACTTGGCTGATTAAAGAAAAGTGCACATTCTGAAGCCTCACATACAAGCGCTATATTAGAAAATCAGCTATCCCCCATCCCTGACAGGCAAAATCACTGATGCAGAGGTCTCTAAATACTGCATGTTACCATTGTTCTGTTACTGTCTTTAAAAAAGATATGGGTGCAGAAGATATTCTATATTTCATTAGTAGTCTTGAATATTATGAGACAGATACAGGAGGGATAAAGCCAAAAACAAACAAAAAAATAAAGGGTGAGAAAGTAAAGCATGCCTAATCATCCAAACACATATGTACAGTACTGGCATATTATCACTGTTCACTTAGAATATTTACTGTACAATGCTGTAAAAAGCATTACCAACTCCCATGCTGCCTAAAGTGCTGGGCATATCATAAATATTTGCAGATCAAGTCTAATCTGTACAGCTGCCTTTTCACAAAGTTATGCTTGTACTGAAGAGATCACTTTACTTGCAAGTTCACACTTTTTTTTCTCCCTTTTTGACCCGTACACCTCCTGGAACCATACCAGCTGACTGTTTCATGGGCGCTCAGAAAACTTCCCATACTTTTGCATATTAATGCACATACATTTTTTCTGGAAAAAGTTCTTATTCAAAAGAACTCTTAGAACTACCAAAATAATCTTAGCTTGTACAATTTAGATAGCACTAAGTAAGAGAATTGGAGAAGGTTAACAGAGGTCTTATCACAGGTGCTTTCACAATGGTAAAGGTACTTTGTTCCATAGGCTAACAAAAAATACACAAGATAATGGCAAAACATTAGGAATGAGAACATATATGAAAACAAATAGAAAGGTAAAAATAAAGGCTCCTACTTACACTTTTACTCCTGACATGTAGGGTACTGGTGTTCTTGTTCATGATGAGATTACTAAATCTGAAGAGTTCTATGGGTTTCAAAACTCCTGCCCATCCAACTGCCGGTTGATATACTGAAAGGAAATGAAAGAACTATTAATTTATTCAGTTAATATTGAGGTTTATGCATTATTTTACAGCTCCTACTACTGTGAAGTACATGGCACAATAAAAGAAAACTGCATCTATATCTGTATAGTCTAACAAAGTGGTTCTTTCAAGATGTAGCAAACCACAACCACCTGTCTATAAAGCAACATGTACATCCATTAAAACTGTACATTTTGCAGTAAATAATAAGAGAAAAAGGTTTATGCAGATTACAGATTTCTCAAGTTACTTATTGCCACCGAGATTTAACTTGATATGGATTATTTGTTTAAACATCATAGTTTGTTTGGTATCTTTAGGCAATATCTTTCAGAACAGCCTGAATTTGGGAGAAATCCTCTAGATTATTTGCTAGTCAGGCCAGCTAGTCAGACCACTAAATCTAGAGGGAAAAAATTGTGGGTTCAATTTTAAAAATTCTGGGTGCCCAAAGATGCTTAAATTAGTACTTGTGTACTTTTAGGAAGCATCTAAATTTGAAAAACTGGTCTTCTTATTACTGTTTTATTAATAAGCACACTCTCTAGCAAGTAATAATAAAGTGCCATCTAGTGCACTTTATCAGCACTTTATCAGCCTCTAGACAAGTGCTATGTGTGCAGTAGTTGTAAAAGAAGATTAGAACAATTAAAGGGAAATATGTATGTCCCAAAATGAGGTATGTGAAAGCTTTAAAATCTCACTCTGACTGTTTTCAGTGCACTAATACTCAGATTTCCAGTGGAAAGATTCTACCCTTTGTCCATGCAGGTGATAGAACTGTCATTGGGCGTGGGGTGCTAGTGGTGAGGAAATCAAGAAATACATGCACAGGTTTGGGTTCACACAGGGGATGTCCAAGTTGAGGCCCTATGAAAAATCAACCCCAAACCATTTTTGAGGACTTCCTGAATATTTATCAGCAGAAATAACTAACACTGGCACTACGCATTTATACATTCATATAAGCTTCACGCACACAGATGTTTGTAGTTCTAAACCCATGCATGCTTGTCTTAAGAAAATTATAATTCACACGTAATTATGAATGTTGGTGTATCAACAAAAGCCTAAGTCTCTGCAAATATCAAGTATGTGCCTATACATGTTTTGTGAAAACGTTAATTTTTGGTGACTTTATAGGTACATTGGTACTTTATAGCCTGTAACATCATCATCAAATGCCTCATCCATAGAAAAGTTTCTTTCTTAACATTATGTTTTCTATTTAGTATAGCTAAAGGAGGAAAAAACTTCATTACATAATCAATTCCAATTGTGTTTTCTTAGTCAACGAGTAGGAAATATATTTAAACAGTTAGGTAGGTGTGTGATATATGTAGACTACATACACACTGACAGAAAAGAACAACTAGGAGTATTCAAAAGATTAAGTTGCTGTTTTTCAGTTCTGAATCAGCATGCCAGCTTTTATACTGTAGCTACACTTTTAAATGGGGATCCATTATTTGTTTCAGCAGCAAAGAGATTTGCGGCCTAAAATAGACGCATGCTCAAACATGCAGATATCCCAAAGTCTAGGTACCTAATCCAAAGGTAGAATGGATATTTTAATGTGTGCTCTGACAATTACTCTAACAGTTTTGTTGCTGAATGGCCATTATTTAGCATTCTATATAATATGTAAGAGAAGTTCTTCCCCCCTATTAACAAGGAACTGAAATTTTCAGCCTCGGAATAATATCACTATGTGATCCAGCCCAGACCCCCAGCTATTGGTATCTGAGCAATCCTGTACCATGTAGCATGTTATACCTTTTGCAATCATTTTATGCATGACAGAGAATAAAAATGTGAGACACTTCAATGCCATGGTATGGTGTGCAGAGGGAAAACCATATAGTGTCTGGCCTCGCACCTGTCTGGCCAAAGACAATGAAGGGACTTGTTTTTAACAAAGATACCTGGACTTACTTGCTTACAGACACACACCACACAACAGAACCACTAACCCAGGAACCTATCCTTGCAACAAAGCCCGTTGCCAACTCTGTCCACATATCTATTCAGGGGACACCATCATAGGGCCTAATCACATCAGCCACACTATCAGAGGCTCCTTCACCTGCGCATCTACCAATGTGATATATGCCATCATGTGCCAGCAATGCCCCTCTGCCATGTACATTGGCCAAACTGGACAGTCTCTATGTAAAAGAATGAATGGACACAAATCAGACGTCAAGAATTATAACATTCAAAAACCAGTTGGAGAACACTTCAATCTCTCTGGTCACTCGATTACAGACCTAAGAGTGGCTATCCTTCAACAAAAAAGCTTCAAAAACAGACTCCAACGAGAGACTGCTGAATTGGAATTAATTTGCAAACTGGATACAATTAATTTAGGCTTGAATAGAGACTGGGAATGGATGAGTCATTACACAAAGTAAAACTATTTCCCCATGGTATTTCTCCCTCCCACCCCACCCCCCACTGTTCCTCTGATATTCTTGTTAACTGCTGGAATTAGCCTACCTTGCTTGTCACCATGAAAGCTTTCCTCCTTCCCCCCCCCCCGCTGCTGGTGATGGCTTATCTTAAGTGATCACTCTCCTTACAGTGTGTATGATAAACCCATTGTTTCATGTTCTGTGTGTGTGTGTATATATAAATCTCTCCTCTGTTTTTTCCACCAAATGCATCCAATGAAGTGAGCTGTAGCTCACGAAAGCTTATGCTCTAATAAATTTGTTAGTCTCTAAGGTGCCACAAGTACTCCTTTTCTTTTTGGACTTACTTTGTTATACAGAAAAGAACTCAGTAGTCACAGTAGTTACTGGCAGACAGGCTAGCAAAGTTATGGTTAAGTCTTATTCCAAGTCCTGCTATGCCTCCTTTGAGCATGTAGAACAATGTAAAGCATACAAGGTCTCTGTCGGGAGTCAGAGGAGCAGCCGTGTGTCAGTCTGTATTCGCAAAAAAGAACAGGACGACTTGTGGCACCTTAGAGACGAACAAATTTATTTGAGCATAAGCTTTCGTGCGCTACAGCTCGGACGAAGTGGGCTGTAGCTCACGAAAGCTTATGCTCAAATAAATTTGTTCCTCTCTAAGGTGCCACAAGTGCTCCTTTTCTTTTCTGTCAGGAGTAAGGTTTCAGAGGAGCAGCCGTGTTAGTCTGTATCCGCAAAAAGAACAGGAGTACTTGTAGCACCATAGAGACTAACAAATTTATTAGAGCCTAAACTTTTGTGGGCTACAGCCCACTTCATCGGATGCATAGAATGGAACATATAGTAAGAAAATATATAGATAGATAGCTACACGTGCACACACACACACACACACACACACACACACACACACACACACACACACAGAAGGTGGAAATTGCCATACAAACTTTAAGAGGCTAATTAAGATGAGCTGCTATTAGCAGGAGAAAAAAAAAACTTTTGTAGTGATGATCAAGATGGCCCATTTAGACAGTTGACAAGAAGGTGTGAGGATACTTAACACAGGGAAATAGATTCAATATGTGTAATGACCCAGCCACTCCCAGTCTCTGGTCAAACCCAAGTTAATAGTATCTAGTTAGCATATTAATTCAAGCTCAGCAGTTTCTCGTTGGAGTCTGTTTTTGAAGCTTTTCTGTTGCAAAATTGCCATCCTTAAATCTTTTACTGAGTGGCCAGAGACATTGAAGTGTTCTCCTACCAGTGTTTGAATGTTATGATTTCTGATGTCAGATTTGTGTCCATTTATTCTTTTGCATAGAGACTGTCCAGTTTGGCCAGTGGCACCTGCTCAGTACTTCTGATGTCCTAATGAGTCAGCTAAGCTGCCTGATGGGCCACCCTGCCTGACTGGCTGAGGAAGCCAGCAGGCCATTTCTTAAACCTAACAGCAGCAGCTCACTGGTTGTTCAATGCACATGCACATGGCCATGGACTCTCTGCCTCCCTGTGCTTGTCTCTCCAACCCCTGCTCCTCTACTACTCCAGCCCAGATCCTGCCCTGCACCTGGCCATGTTCCCATCCTGTTCTAGCCTTCCTCCTATCTCAGAACCAGCCCTGCTGCTGCCTTCCCTTACTCTTGGTAATCCAGTTCCAACCCATATTGACTGGGTACATGTCACCTCAGGACAGGATGCAGAGATAAAGTTTCTTGACACCTTAAATGACTGCTTCTTGGAGCAGCTGGTCCTGGAACCCACCAGAATAGAAGCAATTCTTGATTTAGTCCTAAGTGGAGCACAGGATCTGGTCCAAGAGGTGAATACAGCTGGACCGCTTGTTAATAGTGACCATAATAAATTTAATATCCCTCTGGCAGGAAAACTACCACAGTGGCCCAACACTGTAGCATTTAATTTCAGAAAGGAGAACTACATAAAAATGAGGAGGTTAGTTAAACAGAAATTAAAGGGTACAGTGCCAAATGTGAAATCCCTTCAAGCTGTGCGGAAACTTTTTAAAGACACTATAATAGAGGCTCAACTTAAATGAATACCCCAAATTAAAAAACACAGTAAGAGAACCAAAAAGGAGCCTAAACAACAAAGTAAAAGAAGCAGTGAGAGGCAAAAAGTCATCCTTCAAAAAGTGGAAGTTAAATCCTAGTGAGGAAAATAGAAAAGACCATAAACTCTGGCAAATGAAATGTAAAAATAGAATTAGGAAGGCCAAAAAAAAAAAAAATTTGAGGAACAGTTAGCCAAAGACTCAAAGTAAGAGCAAATTTTTTTTAAAGTACATCAAAAGCATGAAGCCTGCTAAACAACCAGTAGTGCCACTGGACGATCGAGGTGCTAAACGAGTACTCAAGGGAGATAAGGCCATTGCAGAGAAACTAAATGAATTCTTTGCATCGGTCTTCACAGCTGAGGATATGAGGGAGATTCCCAAACCTGAGCCATTCTTTTTAGATGACAGATCTGAGGAACTGTCCCAGATTAAGGTATCATTAGAGGAGGTTTTGGAACAAATTGATAAATTAAACAGCAATAAGCCATCAGGACCTGATGGTATTCATCCAAGAGTTCTGAAGGAACTCAGATGTGAAATTGCAGAACTGTAGTCTGTAACCTATCGTTTAAATCAGCTTCTGTACCAGATGACTGGAGGAGAGCTAATTTGACACCAATTTTTAAAAAGGGCTCCAGAGGTGATCCCGGCAATTGCAGGCCTGTAAACCTGACTTCAGTACTGGGCAAACTGGTTGAAACTATAATAAAGAACAATATTATCAGACATATAGATGAACATAATTTGTTGAGGAATAGTCAACATGGTTTTAGTAAAAGGAAATCATGCCTCACCAATCTACTAGAATTTTTTAAGGATTTATTAAGCATAATAAGCATTTGGACCAAGGGGATCCAGTGGATATAGTGTACTTAGATTTTCAGAAAGCCTTTGACAAGGTCCCGCACCATAGGATAAGAAGGAAGATGCTCTCCTGGATTGGTAACTGGTTAAAACAAAGGATAGGTATAAACAGTCCATTTTCAGAATGGAGAGAGGTAAACAGTGGTTTCCCCCAGGGATCTGTTCTGGAACTAGTCATATTTAACATATTCACAAATGATCTGGAAAAAGAGGTAAACAGTAAAGTGGCAAAATTTGCAGATGATACAAAATTACTAAAGATAGTTAAGACCCAGGCAGTCTGCGAAGACCTACAAAACAGGGTGACTGGGCAACAAAATGGCAGATGAAATTCAGTGTTGATAAATGCAAAGTAATGCACACTGGAAAGCATAATACCAACTATACATATGAAATGAAGGAGTCTAAATTAGCTGTTACCACTCAAGAAAGATCTTGGAGTCACTGTAGATAATTCTCTGAAGACATCCACTGTGCAGCGGCAGTCAAAAAAGCGAACAGAATACTAGGAATAATTAAGAAAAGGATAGATAATATGACACAAAATATCATGTTGCCTCTATATAAATCCATGGTACGCTCACATCTTGAATACTGCGTGCAGATGTGGTTGCCCCATCTCAAAAAAGATATATTGGAATTGAAAAAGGTTCAGAAAAGAGCAACAAAAATCATTAGGGATATGGAATGGCTTCTGTATGTGGAGAGATTAATAAGACTGGGACTTTTTAGTTTGGAAAAGAGACGGCTAAGGGGAGATATTATAGAGGTCTATAAAATCATGACTGGTGTAGAGAAAGTAGACAAGGAAGTGTAGTTTACTCTGACGCATAACACAAGAACTAGGAATCACCAAATGAAATTAATAGGCAGCAGGTTTAAAACAAATAAAAGGAAATATTGCTTCACACAATGCACAGTCAACCTGTGGAACTCCTTGACGGAGGATGTTGTGAAGGCCAAGACCGTAACAGGGTTCAAAAAAGAGCTAGATAAATTCATGGAGAATAGGTCCATCAATGGCTATTAGCCAGGATGGGCAGGAATGGTGTCCCTAGCCTCTGTTTGCCAGAAGCTGGGAATGAGCGACAAGGGATGGATCACTTGATGATTACCTGTTCTGTTCAGTCCCTCTGGGGCACTTGGCACTGGCCACTGTCGGAAGAAGGATACTGAGCTAGATGGACTTTTGGTCTGACCCAGTAGGGCCATTCTTATGTTCTCTCATTCCTGATTCCAACTCTGCCTCAGCCCTTGGTTCTGGCATTCAGACTCTGACCACTAGGCCTGGCTGCCTATGACCTGGTCCACTGACAATTTCCATTCAAGAGATCATGAACAAGAGGTCACACATCTGTTCAAAAGGAAGGAGAAAGTCCCCTCAGAGTATGCAAGGGGGACCTGGCTCAGACTGCCATATACATTAAGAACAAATACAGGGATAACCTCCTCTTCAAGCAACAGTAGTGTTGTCAGCTCTATAGTTTCAATTATAGCAGTCACTTTCTAAGGGCCTCTTGGGATGGAGAAGAGGCTGAAATACATAATGTTACAACAACCTCAATATATTAGTATTTTAGATATTCACATTACCTTTATTAACTCAGTTTACAAAAGCCAGGATTTTGCCAAAGCTTTATCACCTTGCTAATTGTCATTAGAGTCCATAAAGACGCCGGAGTGAAAAAAAAAATCTGCCCCCAAATTCCAGCTTTGCCCAGCACTAACAAAGGGAATATCATATATGTTTAACCTTTAATTGCCATTGCCAAATATGCAGTCCCCATTGCCAACATTTATGGTTTTAAATAAAATAAACTTGCCGATAAGTTCTCAAAAAGAACAGGAGTACTTGTGGCACCTTAGAGACTAACAAATTTTTCATGAAAGCTTATGCTAAAATAAATTTGTTAGTCTCTAAGGTGCCACAAGTACTCCTGTTCTTTTTGCGAATATAGACTAACACGGCTGCTACTCTGAAACCTGATAAGTTCTCTGAGCTTCTCTCCAACCCGTAAGCAAAAATTTTCTTGAAGAAAAAGTAAACAAAACAGTTTAACTTCAAACCTTGTATTTAAAATCCTATTTGCAGAACACATGGAGGCAGGGAGAACGCGGAGGGGACAAGAGGGGAGAAAGAATGGACAATTTAGAACCAAAACCTCGATTCATTACTAAGACAAAAGCCTCTGGCGTAAGTAAATGATTTGTCTGAGTGATGGTTGAGTGAAAACGGTAAGGACTTCAGGAGTTGGCCATCACCATGCTACCCCTTACTTTAAAATGTAATCAAAACATTTAACAAAGAAATAGCAAAAGACAAGAGCTATCCACGTTAACACTTTACAGGGACACGTCTGAATTATCCTGTTTCTTAAAGTCTCAGCAAATCACCTATTTACTTAGAGAAGGAGCCTTAATAACCATTACTGAGAATGATTTTTCCATTTGAAAATATTATATCATGACACAGCAAAGAAAAGAAAACAGGTGATTTTTTTTTTTACCTGAAGTTTTGTTGGCAATTCTTACTTGACCATTTCAAATCATTTCCAACTGCACTGTTGATCCAATCAATCAATATATGTCATCACACTCATTATTATTTAGCCTTTAAACAATGAAAGTAGGTTATATAATGCAAATGCTTCTACTCAGCTGGTGTGTCAATTACAAGGCACTTCTGTTTGCTGAGCAGCTTCTGGGGCTAGGCGTGATGAAATTAAACTATTTTGCTTTTCGAATTCTATTTCTAACTGTATGTTTTAGCCACTATTTCAAGATGTTTCTCTGCAGCTGGGAGGTCAGTAACTGAGCAAACAGCAGATGCAGACAGAAAGCAGAAAACACATTCATGATAGGAAAAAGCAGTTCTTAGAGATGGGAACACTAAGGGGCGATTGGGGAAAAGGAGAGAGGTACTTGAAGGGGGGGAAATGAAAAGACACTGAAAACATGGCTGAGCTGACTGCATTTTACCAGAGGCTTTTAAAAATAAAGAAATTAATAAAAGTAGCTCCTGTAGAGTGTGGAATTGACAGATCAGTGTTAGATAAAAAATGTATAGAGAGGGATACATGTCTATACTCAATATATGAAAAAAATGTTTATAAAGAGACTAGAGCTGAGCAGAATAATTCTCATCATGCAATTTGATTAATTTAGCCTCTTTCTGCTTGAGCTATATGTATGAGCAATTCCCTTACATTCTATTTGTTGTTCAAAATCTTTCAACAAAAATTGTGAAGGTTGGGGAGGAGGGTCTCAATTTTCTTTGAGAAACAAAGTGTGGTTGTGAACAAATTTCTGAATATTTCTTATTTATATATCAGTAAGGCCCAGTTGCTCTATTGTACACAGCACCTATGTGAATACAATAGCAAAGACAATACCTGCCTTGAAGAGTTTGCAAAATGTTACACCTACAAAAGGTGAAAATTATCTTATTCCGCAAGTAGTCCCACTAAGGGCAACAGGATTACCTGGAGAGTAAGGTACTATTCTGCATAAGTAATGATGGCACAATCTAGTAAAGTATATTAAAGTAACTTTGCTATTTGAACTGCACAGGTTAGTTATGATTAGATAGTTAAGTTGAATGATATAGTTTCAGTTCCTGAGTGTGTGTATATAAGTGCTTCTGGCAAAAATACTTGTGCAGGACATGAAAGCAAAGTTTGGTTACTATGGTTTCTGCCAGTTAGTAATTTGCTTTCTGCAAACTTTCATACCACTTAAAACCCAATCATTTGAATGTGCAGGCATAAGAGATGCACAAACTTGATTAAAATGAATCCATTCCAAAATTCAAATCAATGTTCCTGGAAAAATGTTTGTGGAAAGAGATGCCTTTGGCTTCCTTTTATTTTAATAAGTCACACACACTAATCTCTAATCTATACCACAGCCTGTAAGCAGGTAAAAATATAGTTGCTCTCTTACCTCAGGTCTTCCACCCCAATAGAGGAGCACATACATTGAGAGACCCAAGACTTACAAAACTAGATTTTAGAACACTTGTTTCTCCCTCCATTTTTAGTTCCACCACAACATGCCCTTTTCCAGCCCTAACAATCAAACTGAGGCAGAGAATATCAAATGGTGGAGAAGGGGTATCAGGTGTGTGAAGCCAAGAGAACTGAGTTATGGTTGATACTATCTGATTAGTGTCAAAAGCAAATCTCAACCACTGTTGTAGCTTGGCCCTCTAGAGATCCTACACTGCTGAAAGAGCTACAGTCCTTGAACCACCTCATCTCTGTGCCTGTTGTTCTTTGAACTAAACAAGGTAAATACACAAAATATTACTTTAAACAAATAAATTGGGTCTATGGCTGATTTCTATGTTGTCCAAAATATTCATAGCTGAGATTCTCATTTTTGTGGATCAATCCAAAAAAACAAAACAAAATCCACTGAAAAATTTGAACACATGCATAAGTCCATGAAAAACAAGAATAAATTCCTTGAACTCAGCCACTCGGGTTAGATCCCGGGACAATTAACTGCCAAATCCTGAAGTAGTTTTCCAGTTGCTGAATGAAAATTCTATGGTTCTGGAACTAATTTGCAACAAACATGAGACAGTCCATAAAGCTTTTTCAGATCGAGTATCCAGTATTTGCAGATGGACACTGGTTGCTGAGTCATTCATTAGGATCACCCTGCAAGTTTTCTGAAAAACTTAATGTTAGTTAAGTTAATATTTCCGTCAGTTCTTTACTGCATTGAAATAGACTGAAATGCAGCTGCACAGCTGTCTGCTCAATTGTCTGCTGTATTTTGCCAATGGCCCCATATTCTCACTTTAAAAAAAAAACAATTTGACATAAGTGACATCTCTTTCAGAAACTAAACAGGAATTAGTCAGGCCATCAAGATGATCGGCATTCCCATATATAATGGTTGGAGTTGTTCACATCAGGTACCAGAACTATTGCACTTGGTTAAAAAACTTAAGATGATTTCAGTATCCAGAGATGCCAATCTAATTCCTAGAAACTTAAAAATACTAATTATATATTGTTTTACTTACACACATGCACGCAATGTGTTTGGGGGGTGGGAAGATGGTAGCAACATTATTGTTACCAAGCCAAAACCTGAAATTAGCTGTTATTGGATCTGAGCCCTATTTACCCAATTACTCATCAAAGTTTGGGTCCAGTTTTGGCCACCCTCTATTTTAAACAATGATAAGCAAAAATATACATTTATCCTTTAGAAAGCTCTTGGTCGGTTTGTTTTGCCAAACTAAAACCAGGTCCCTTATATCCAACTCCCCATCACCAATCAACATAGTCAGCATTTGGGTGAGATTGAAAGTTCAGAGTGGTCTAGTTGTGCCCCATATCTACTTTTGACCAGTTCAGGTCAATGAGCTGGACAAAAACCCTTCCAATTAATTTTGAAAAGGTACAAAGTGAACACACACAGCATCTTAAGGCATTAGTGATCTGTTAAGTTATTCTGTATCCATCACCTATCATTAGAGACCATACATGATTCTGAAAAGGTGTTTCCAGATTTTAATCTCAAAGACAGGCAAAGTACTGTCCCTCTGCAATAAATGATGAAGGGAGACAAATATGATTCACTTTCTCACCATGGCAGACATGAGTCATTCAGTGACCAAAACCAGTTTGACAGGCTTCAATGTTAGCTTTTTTTTAATCTTAGCTGTAGATGCTGTTTAGGGACATTTGACTTTACAAACCTATCAGGACAGTGTACAGAAAAAAGAAAAAACAAACAAAAGAGCAAAGGAGCTGCAATGAATCTATTAGCCTACACTAATAAAATATAAAAAGAGCAACAATCTGTGTGGCCTAGTCATCTGCAACTGAGTTGTGAAGGAAAGGATGGTTCCAAAACACAAATGTGTTCAGGTCTATATTTTCATATTCTACTCATCCCTTCTATGTTCATCCCCACAATAGGGTTTTTAGGACTGAATTGCACAAATTAATATGAATGAGTAGCAAAAAATAAGTCACTGTAAATAGATTGTGGACTGAAAATTGAGAAGATCTACCCATAAGACAAGTCACATTAATAAATACTTGGACACACAGGGCCAAATTCATTCTTGGTGTAACACCACTGTCCCTTTACCTCCTTTTATGGAAAAGGACTGACTGATCAAGGAATTTATAACATCTTGTAGTATTATCTCTTCTACTACAGTATGCAGCATATTATTGTTAAAAATAAACTATAAACATTTTCTTTGCACCTCGATATTTTCTCAGTGAAAACAGATTACAACTTAAGAAAGAGAGAAATGCAAGTAGGGATCAGCAACAACTTACTACTTTCTGTTGTAGACAAAACCCAATAACAGGAAGCTTAGACTGACATTTGAATGGGCTCAGCACAAAACTCAGGCTTATCAGTCTGTACACTCCAATAGCTTTGTAGCCAGACCTAACTCCATTGACTCAGATAGTAACAGGGGGCTCGAGCCAAAAGTGTTCTAATATCAAACACACAACCAAACATACAAAAATAATGGCGAGGTAAAGAGGTTTAATTGGCAATAGTTTAGGAATTCCTCATTACTTGCAAGTGGCAAAACCAAGAGTGAGTAACACCATGCTGCCTGTGCCAAATAAATGTTAACAAATCTTTATGGAACACCAAATGATCATGGATTTTATCTATCATAGAATCGTAGGACTAGAAGGGACCTAGAGAGTCTTCTAGTCCATTCCCCTGCACTCATGCCAGGACTAAGTATTATCAAGACCATCCCCGACAGGTGTTTGTCTAACCTGCTCTTAAAAACCTCTAATGATGGAGATTCCACAACCTCCTTAGGCAATTTATTCCAGTGCTTAACCACCCTGACAGTAAGTTTTCCTAATGTCTAACAAACTACCCTTGCTGCAGTTTAAGCCTATTGCTTCTTTTCCTAGCCTCAGAGGTTAAGAAAAACATTTTTTCTCACTTCTCCTTGTAACAACCTTTTATGTACTTGAAAACTTATGTCTCACCCTCAGTCTTCTCTTCTCCAGACTCAACAAACCCAATTTTTTTCCATCTTCCCTCACAGGTCATGTTTTCTAGACCTTTAATCATTTTTGTTACTCTTCTCGGGACCTTCTCCAATATGTCGACATTTCCTGAAATGTGGCACCCAAAACTGGATAAAATACTCCTAAGACCTAATCAGCATGGAGTAGAGTGAAAGAATTACCTCTTGTGTCTTGCTTACAACACTCTTGCTAATACGTCCCAGAATGATGTTTTCTTTCTTTCTTTTTTTTTGCAACTAGGTTACACACTGTTGATTCATATTTAGCTTGTGATCTACTATGACCCCCCCCCCCCGTTACCTTTCCCCAATACTCCCTCCTTGGAAGTCATTTCCCATTTTATGTGTGTGCAACTTGTTGTTTCTTCCTAAGTGGAGTCTTTGCATTCATCGTTATTGAATTTTATCCAATTTACTTTGGACCATTTCTCCAGTTTGTCCAGATCATATTGAATTTTAATCCTATCCTCAAAGCACTTGCAACCACTCCCAGCTTGGTATCTCTTTATAAGTGTATTCTCTATGCCATTATCCAAATCATGATGAAGATATTGAACAGAACCAGATCCAGAACTGAACCCTATAGGACACCACTTGATATGCCCTTTCAGTTTGACTGTGAAACACTTATAATTACTCTCTGGGAACGGTTTTCCAACCAGTTATGCACCCACCTTATAATAGTGCCATCTAAATTGTATTTCCCTGTGCTATATAGTTGAAAGAAAAACTCTCAGAGAAGTGTTCTACAATGTTTTCCATATTCATCCACCTACAAAGTCAGGGTTCTGGCTTACCCTGGAAACCAAATGTACAGAACTCCAAGTTAGAGAAATATTTACTTAAGTTTAAATACCTCTGAAAATTGCCTAAAATAACTTTTCAATACACTAACTCCTCCAGATTTTGCAGTGAGATATTTAAAGGCCTCAGGGGCCTCAAGGAAGCATTGAATTCTTTCTGGCAATTTCCCTTTTCTATGGGGAAATACTATCACTTATTGCTTTATAGGAATGCAAAGATCTAAGGGTGAGGTCCTGGCGTCACTGGAGTCAATAGGATTTCTACCATTGATTTCAGTGGTACCATGATTTATATATCTGTATCTATATAAGTCTATGCACACATGAACACACACCAAATATTAAAAATACATGAAAAAACAAAAATGTTATTTTCAAAAGAAAAGTTCTCAGTATTATCAGCTTTTTAGAGAAAATATTCATGAGTATTAAAGCACAGACCTAGCTATCAGCTAGCATCTAAAGCCCTGATCTTAACCACTCATGTTGTTGTGCTATGTATCTCACATTTTGATTGGAAATATAATTCACCTAGATGCAGTGGAATATAGGAAGGGAATACTGGCCATTTTTATGCATCTGGCCACACACTTAAATACACTTGATAAGAATATGCTAGCTATGACTCTTCAGGAAACTGATCTCAGCCTACATTTTACAGCAGGTTTCCTGCTTTTAAGAATTCTTTGAAAGGTCATAATAACACTACACCATTGGAGAAAGTTAAGAGACCATTATAAAAGGATGCTTTCCGTTCATATAAGATTTGGATTAAAATTATTGTAACAGTTTAAAAAGTTATATTAGTTATATTAAAAAGTTTGGGAGAGTCACAAATCTTCCTGTTGCAGAATGGCCATCCTATTCTGCTTAACTGGGCAAGGATAGGAAGTTGTCACAGGCTAGTTTGGGATAGATTTGGGGGCCTGATCATGCTCCCCTTGAAGTCAAAGGCAATAAACCTAGTTGCCTTCAGTGGAAGTTTCAGAGTAGCAGCCATGTTAGTCTGTATTCGCAAAAAAGAAATGGAGTACTTTGGCACCTTAGAGACTAACAAATTTATTTGAGCATAAGCTTTCGTGATCTACAGCTCACTTCATCGGATGCAGTGGAAATGTGAGCAGGCCCATCTACTGCTTATTATACAATTACCACACATGCAGGGATAAGTGCATAGCACCTTTGTCAGTGCTAAAACTTCATAGGTAGAGTTCGAAGGAAATATGCAAAGCCAGATTTAAAAGTGGCAGGAAGAGGTTGGTGGAATGAGAGGCAGGAAAGAGGTGGGGAAATTATTTGCTTTCATTGTATGCATATATTTCAACCTTAATATTTGCTTTTTAAGCACAGTTTATATTTAGTGACACAAAATTGCATTTTGTAAGAAAAATTAGTTTTAGGAAATTTAAATATATTTATTGGGTGTTATGATAGACCAGCCACTCCTGGAGTACCCTCCTGTGCCAGGCCATAGCACAATTGGTGTGCCCACCTCAGTTTCCCCTGTCAGGTAATCCAAAGACTCTCCGACAGGCTCCCTTTATAGAAAAACGTGCCCCCAGGAGAGGTATTAATTACAAAACATAATGCAAGCAGTCTGTGACAAAAGTCCTAAAACACAGTCCATATCATCCTCTGTGCATGTTGTCCTTCCTTAAAACCCTATTCTCCTCTCTTCCCCTCAGCCTCTCTGCTGGAAGTGCATCCTCACCATGCTCCATTGTCTTCCACTACACCTAGCTCTTCTCCCCACCAGGTCGTCTTTTCTTCCTCTGCCAGGATAGCCCCCTCAGCCCATCCAGTTAGAGTACATCCCCTCTGTTCCAAGTAGGAAACCCCACAACCTCTCTGCTTGGAGATCACCCTCACCAAGAGAGCATCCCTCACTCCCCTGGCCCTCACACTGTTCCCCTATGTCCAGCTCTCGACAGTGGATACATCAGCAGTGAGCCCCTCCACTGCCCTCCTGCCTTCAGCCCCAGCTTGTATAGATCAGCTAGAAACCCCTCTTCCTGCTCTCCATCCATCAGTCTTCTCCCAGGAAAAACCTTCTGGTTCTATGCAGTGTTGTTGTAGCCATGTTGGTCCCAGGCTATTGGAGAGAAGTTTTCACACAGAAGTTGAAGAAGGAGTCCCTATTTTATAATTAAACAATATTTTTCCATTGCCTATAATTTCTTTGTTCTTCCATTTTTTTTCTCCCTCACTGAACAACAAATCATTTTAAAGAAAGGGAGCAATACTGGAAAGTCAGACTCATACACGTCTTCCCATAAAAGTACACCTGAGAGAAAGGAAATAAGGCATAAAGTACTAAATTTGAAGAGATTAAAAGATATTTCTCTGAGTCTAAGTAATGACATACAGTTATAGTTTAGCTAGAAAACCAGCACATTACACAGACCAAAAAAAAAAAAAAAAGAAGAAGTTCTCCCCTCTAATATTGGAAATGAAAGGCAAATTTGACATTAGCACCATTAAAAGAATGCAGTAAAAATTAAGCACAGTACAAGAGCAAAAAAAAAAAAATCAATGTTCATTGACTTTCTTCCCTGCCTTTGTATATTTAGCTGCTTGCAGTAAAAAAAAAAAAAAAAAAAAAAAACTACAAATTTGATAAAGCATTTTTCAAAATGCAGCTGAAAATGAAGCAGATTTAAATTCAGATATTCAAATCTCTAAAGAAATCATATTGCTTCCGATTTAGAATTTCTTTAGCAGTAAGTAGTGAAGTGTTGTTCATTTACTGTTGTTTACTTTTTATGTTCAATATTGGAACAAAGTGATCATCAGCACAGCCAGAGGTGAAAGTAAGCTGGTCTGGTACAGTATGGCGTACCGGCAAGAGCCGGTACACAGCCTACCATACTGGCAGGGGGCAGCTGCCGCAGGCCAGCAATTTAAAGGGCCCAGGGCTCCCAGAGCCCTGTCCTTTTAAATCATCGCCGGAGCCCCGAGATAGCAGTGGTGGCCCGTGGCTCTGACGGTGATTTCAAGGGGCCGGGCTTCTGGCCGCCACTGCCGCAGCGGAGCCCCAGTCCCTTTTAATCACTGCCTGAGCCCCAGGGCTCCTGGCTGCCGCTACAGCTACCACTATCATGGGGCTCCAGCGGTGATTTAAAGGGCCCAGGGCTCCCAGCCGCCACTACAGCAGCCACCTTTAAATCTCAATGTAAAGGGCCAGGGATTTAAAGGCCCTGCTTCTTCTGGTTGAGGCCCCACCCGCCTGCTCAGGACTCCGGCATACCGGTAAATCGTTTAAGTTATTTTCACCCGTGATCACAGCCTCAGTCCATTCAATGCAGAACACCAAGCAGTCAGGTCCTGGCCAAAATATGGGCCAGTTGGTCTAGCAAGATGGTCACAATATGTACTTGTGAGGCAGACCCTGTTGTACTTGCCATCTCACAGTCTCCATACTATCATCAGCATAGTCCATCTTGTCTTGCGTCACCCTGCAATATGACCAGGCCATTGTAATTTTCTTTCTTCTTAATCTTTGTTTCCTTCCTTAGGCTGTTCAAGGAAGTTGTCACCTGGAGGGATTGAAAGCCCACCCATGTGTATACATCTTGCTTTTTTGCCAGTTCATTATAACCCTATCTGTTCAAACACTTTTAAACACACACTATATGCTGGTAGAATTTTACAGTTTACAAAAGGCTCACTTGTCATTGTCATTTAAAAATCATGTCTGCAGCTACAGATTTTTAAATTATGTGATTAAATTCAAAATCCAATTAAACTTGTGCTATAACATTCCCTTTATAAAAATTCTTCTAACTTCTATAATTTATCAGTAATTTATTCATGTGTTCTGTTCTAACAACCTCCACCTATTCCCCATCTCCACACACAGTATTGTATTGTATCTTTTCCGTATGACATCACATGTCCATTTTTCTGTCTGTGTTGATGTACTGATTTTCTATTTCTTTATTTGTAATTTCTATTGTTAGCACTCTTCATGTACCATGATCCTACCATTTCCTCCAATTTCTGTACTACTTCTTCACTTTCTTATTCTTTGCCTCTGTTTGTATTTATTGCTGAATTTCTTTTCTAGTTTTTTATGAATCAGGTTTTGGTGTTTGTTTTTTGTTTTTTTGTTTTTTAAATTTAACCCAATGGATCAGACTCTGCTTTAAATTAAACTATAGAAAATCCACAATAATTGCACAGAGCAACTCCAAAGATATATTGGTGTATCTGAGCTCAGAATTTGGCTCGTAGTATAAAAATGTATAATACACTATATATAAACTATTATTTAGAGAAGCAATACAATGAAAGATTTGCAGTTCCCAGACTTGCTATGCAACTGTTTAAGAATGCTGTTTGTGGATATGATTTTTTTTATTCAGCTGAGAGAATGCTTTTAACGCCGCAAATGAAGAAATGTGTATACATCTTCAAGGAAAACCTCTATAAGTACTGTAATTTTCTGTCATATTTGGATACAATTCTGTCATAATAAGAGAAGAATAACATCAAAGCTGTGAAATCCATGAACAAAATGGAGAGAACCTTGTCAGATAAAAATTTTACTTTTTTTATTTTAATAATGATGTGTGCAGCTAGAAAATATTATATGCGAGGCAGGTTCTTTAAAGTGTTTGCTCCAGAGAAATCTCATCCTTTATATTCTTGTCACATGCTGATGACAGTCAAGGTCAAATTGCTCATGCCTAGTTTGAGGAATCTAAAGGCAAAAATACTACATTAAGAAGGATCTGGGTTTTCAGAAAATAAGATATCTAGTGTACAGGATAATATTTATTTAAATTCTAACAATCTAATTTTTTTTAAAAAAATTAAGATTACAGTCTTAAAATTATTTCAAGTGACTGAAATTGTTCAAACAGAAACAAGCTGTTTGGAACTGAATGGTTAGTTCATGAGATGAAACTGAAGGAAGTTTAAGAAATTGAAGCTTTTATCTCTTCCCTTTTGTCAAACTTTATTTGAAAATAGTATGATGTGAAAATCAGTGCGTTTTCCCTTTAAGATTCCCAAAGCAAACATACCATGTTTTAACTAAGATGGTACACTGTGATTGTACAAAGAATTTAATTCACTCCTAACGTGTTTATAACTTTTTTTTTTTTTGCAGGGGGATGAGGGGAAATTAAGTACTTTTACTAACCAAAAATAAAAGAACGAGGGATTGCTAAATTGAAAATAAAAGTATGCCATCTTTTCACAGTTTAATTAAAGTATGTTTTCATTAACTCACAGTTTCAAGGCACATTATAATGATTTGGGGGCAAAGCCCCTCAACCTAAAGAAACACAAAAGAAAACTATATTTGGAAAAAAATAATTCATCTTCATCTCCGGTTGTCATTTGAAATTCCTTCCTTCTCATATATCAAACTAGGCAACAGCTTTCACAGATGGTGATAGAATGGGACTCCTGGGGTTTATCAACATCTTATTTTTCTAAGCTACACTGTCACAGATATAGATTCTTTTTAGTTCATAACAAGTCCTGTGCTAAGTCTCTGATCTCAGGTCCAGAAAAGACATCTGATGTATCAATGCAGTTCAAATAAAATTCTGTAAAGTCTCCAGGTCCACATACCACCTTTTTCTTTTCTTTTCTTTCCTCCCCTCCTCCTCCTCCCCTCCCCCCGACAGTGAATAGAGGGAGCAACTGAAATTTAGACTAAGGACCCAGTTCTGCAGTAGTCCTTAGGCAGTCAAAAATCCTACTGATTTCTTCAGAGTTTTGCCTGATTCATAGAATCATAGAAGATTAGGGTTGGAAGAGATCTTATCTAGTCCAACCCCCTGCTCAAAGCAGGACCAACAACAACTAAATCATCCCAGCCAGGGCTTTGCCAAGCTGGGCCTTAAAAACCTCTAAGGATGGAGATTCCACCAGCTCCCTAGATAACACATTCCAGGGTTTCATCACCTTCCTAGTGAAACAGCGTTTCCTAATATCCAACCTCGACCTCCTCCATTGCTCCTTGTTCTGTCATCTGCCACTACTGAGAACAGCCGATCTCCATTCTCTTTGGAACCCCCATTCAGGTAGTTGAAGGCTGTTATCAAATCCCTCAGGGAAGAGTTTCAAGAGAAGAAAATATTCCTTGGGGAAATGAGAAGAAAGTCAGGGAAGTCACAGACTCCTCCCCTAAATCAAAGCAAAAAGCTTCAAGGTGTAAATTGGTTTACAAAAACCCAAAGATCATCATCAAATTGCATACAATGCCAAAGCACGAAAAGATTTCAAGGCACATATTGCAGAAGCAATGGCATTAGTCCACGTGTCCTCCCACAACATTGTATCCAACTGGATAAAATATTCTTTGCTTCCTATCCTGAATTGCTATTTAGTGTTATGTAGTGCTGGTGTGCAAAATAGCCATTACATTCAACTGCAGAGTTTTATTAATTGTTCATGAACCATTGAGAAAAAAAGAATGAGACAAATTATTAGCTAATAATTTGGTATTAGCAGATATTTTATTCTCTACTTCCAAATATTTTTCAACTGCACACAAAGTCATTATATTGCCTGGCTATGAATTGGCAAACACAAAGGGAAACAGCATTTAAAATATTTATTTAATCTTTGCAAAATGTGTTTTTGTACATCGTTGAGAGGGATGCCATGAGATTAATCTCTCATCATAGGTTCTCTGTTATGAATATTAAATACCATAGAACATAAAAGTACAGGCAATGTTTTAGCACTACAATGTCCCAGGCTATTTATTTCAATTAGCTGATCTGTCGCATAAAAAAAGAAAAACACAGACAACCAGCAAGTAGAAGTCAGTATAATACTTGCATTTGAATTCTAGATTTCTGATTCTAACAATCAGAGCAATACCATCTGTGTATAATCTGAGTTTAAGGTTAAAGTGAAGTGTATATTTTGAACATTAAAGATCTACATCTGCCTGTGTTTCTGTGTTGCAGTATTGGATACAGCCATTCCGGGGTTGAAACTTGATTCTTCAAAACTGGATGGGAAATCAAATTAGAACAAATTTGCACAATTTCCTGTGTTTCCCCACTTCAGGTCAAGATAGGAATACAGAACACTATTATAGTAGGCTCTTAAAATGGAAGATTAAAAATCCCTACGTTTTTAACCACAAGCATGGGAAAAGCTCCCTTGCAGAAATAAATAAATAAATAAATCATAAAACCATGGTCTTATCCTCTTAAGTCTCTCCTAAAAATCAACTTCTGCCATGATGCCTACCGATTACTACCATCTGATATAGGCTAGGCGAATGGTGAGCTGAGACATCTTTTCTGAAACTCTGTTAATTTTATGTGATAGAGGTAATAACTTCATCCTCCCAACAACCCCCCCTGTATTTGCTTGTTTTGTCTACTGGCACATGGAGTATTGGCTAGCACAACAAAGCACTGATCTTTGTTTGACTGGGGCATCATAACAAATAATAGAATCAGAAAGTGCTATGCAGGTGAGAAAATATGAAACATGATCATCTTAATATCAAATCATTCCAAAGTTCAGCTCAAGCTTTGGACAAAGATTCATACCATTTTCTATTGTTACTTAAGCCAATTTGTATATAACATGCTAAATTGTCCAAAGGTTTGTAACAGAAAGCAGAAAAAAAAAAAGATCTAAACACCTTCTTCGGAAAGGCAAAGAATTTGACTGCCTGAGTGCACTGTTACAGATATTCCAACTATTTCTGTTCATTACCAGAAGCTAATTCTGAATCTGATCACATTTTCTGAATTCTGTAGTAACAATATTTTCTGACAGTTGGATGTGCAAAAACATATCTGAGGAATCTCACTGTTCTTCTAGGTCAGTGGTTTTCAACCTGTGGTCTGCAGATCATGTCTAAAGGGTCCACAAAAGGTTGTTGTTACCATAGAACAGTGGGGCCCGCAGACTATGTCTAAGATTTCCAAAGGGGTCTGCACCTCCATTTGAAATTTTTTAGGCATCTGCAAATGAAGAGGTTGAAAACCACTGTTCTAGGTCTTCACACCTGTATGTATATATATTTGCATGTGCACAAATACATTATACACACCTCTGCCA
Source organism: Dermochelys coriacea (assembly GCF_009764565.3). Classification (NCBI taxonomy): domain Eukaryota; kingdom Metazoa; phylum Chordata; order Testudines; family Dermochelyidae; genus Dermochelys; species Dermochelys coriacea. Next base: position 39,049,201 of record NC_050072.1, read on the forward strand.
TGTGTAATACTTATTCACAGAGAGAGCTCAATTAGGAAATGCCAGAAAAAGTGTCAATACTCGATTAGAAATGCAACTAACAGCTGTTAGGTGATTTCAGACCAGAAACCAATGATACTTATATCCAAAGGGGCTTTAAATCACAGTGCAAGAAATACACATTATGATGAAAGAGCAGCTGGTGCCATATAATTCAGAAGAAAGTCTGTTCTCAAATAAATTGCATGAGAGAAATAGATCTGTGGTCTTAACCCATTGCAGGGTAATTACTTGGTTAAATGTAAAAGGCTGGCTCCTATAAGTTTCCTTTCTAGTCTGGGACTCCAACACCAATCATGTACAACAGAACAGTTTTTGTAAATGTTTGTGAGGAGAAATACAAACCCATAAACAATATTCTATTTAATTGTTGAGAGTAAAAACCTGCATAATAGTCCCATTCCCAGGCCTTGTCCATTTCCAGGTAATAAATTCACTGTAATTAATCATTGTTCAAATATACAGGTGAGAAAAATGAATACAACCAAAAGTGTAGTTCAAAAGTAGGGGGGAGTGTCATGAAGTAGTCAGTAGGGCTAGCTGAAAAATAATTACACACACCTCTTTCCATTTAATCAACAACCTATTTCCATCAAAAAACATTTTGTTAGGAAACATTCAACCAGCTCTCCTAAAAAGCAAACTAAGTGCAGAATCGTTACAGCTATGGAGAAGCAGCAGTAACTCCTGGTTCAGCCAGCAGTAACTTCCAAACAGATTTTTCTGCTTGGAAACATGCAAGAGGATCATGCTGAGAAGACCGTTACTGAGTCTTCTGATCTGTATTCTGCCTTCAAGGGGAACAGAATAAAAATATGAACCTCAGAGTTAATGTGGCCAAATCATGTATAAAAGCTCATGGCACAATAGCCTTGACATTACCAGAGTATGTAGAATGAATGTTTACTCAACCTGCCCAGATCTACGGATGATCTCATGGGTAACACTCATCTGTCCTCACGGAATCCATTTACTTCCTTTTTGGTACGGTCTTTGGCTATGCGCCCTCTTCTTCCAGTGTTTTTGGTACATGGACTCATCTCTTCTATCTCATGTCTTGCATGGTTAGAACAGTGGAGGACTGACAGGCAGAGCGACTGCTCAGATTAATTACTGGTTACTCTTTGTGTGTGTGTGTGTGTGTGTGTGTGTGTGTGTGTGTGTGTGTGTGTGTGTGTGTGTGTGTGAGAGAGAGAGGGGGGGCTCACAAGGAAAAAAAAAAAAAAGGCTTTTCCCGATATAAATTGTAATGCAGAGATTTTGTCTGCTGTTGCCAGTGTTTTCCTGGCTTGCTCCAAGGAGTACACAAAATTTGATCACAATCACCACAAAGTGAATTTAGTTGGCCTCTGTTAACCCATCTGACAACATATGGCTCAGCCATATTTTTCATTTCATTTCATAAATTTGTTAGTCTCTATGGTGTTTTGCATCTAAAGGGGATTTAAGCTTGATCAATAAAGATTGATTTCTTTCTTTCTCTCTTTCTTTCTGTGTGAGTTAGACTGTTATTTAAAATTATATTTTATATTATAAGGCTGCTGAATGCAATTATTTTGATCAAAATACTGAAAATGACTACAGGACTAGTCCATCAAAAGAGAAATCTCTTAAGAGGAAGCTTTAAATCTGTACTTTTGTATAGAAAATGCTTGCTTGGTTTGTTTTCTATACGCATAAATGAGCCACCAATGGAACAGGATGAACTTGAGGTTTTGGTAAGTAATTACAGCGAGTAGATGCTATAGTTAATGTTGCAAAAGAGTTTTCAGGGTGTAGTAGCTTTCTGAAAAAAGAATTCCCATTCAAGGCTGAAATTATCTGGGCTTACTTTCTTTGCCCAGTGCTGTTCCTCATCCCCTAACCCAGAAAGCTTGAACAAATTCCTATAAGTCACTTATTAGTAGATGTTAGGAAATAGAGCAAATTGACTGGGGGCAGAAGGGTGGAAAGACAGTGGCTGAAATGGTTTGGAGAATGCAGGACTGGTGGAGGGAAGCTGAAAAGAAAATTAGAGAAAGATACATAAAGGTAAGAGAAAAATGGAGACTAGCAGGAGCAAAAGAAAAGGAACAAAATGAAGTGGTCATGTGACAGTGGGAAAAAAATCACAAAGGTTTTTTTTTTAATACTGAAAAAGGAATTTTAAATACTAAAACCAGTATTATCCCTTAATATACTCAAAAAGAAAAGGAGTACTTGTGGCATCTTAGAGACTAACAAATTTATTAGAGCATAAGCTTTCGTGAGCTATAGCTACAGCTCATGAAAGCTTATGCTCAAATAAATTTGTTAGTCTCTAAGGTGCCACACGTACTCCTTTTCTTTTTGCGGATACAGACTGACACGGCTGCTACTCTGAAACCTGTTTATATACTCAGACTCCCTTTTCTTCATTGTAGAGCTTCTGCCTCAAGTCTTTCCCAGCACTCTCTGACCTGGCTTCCTGGTCAGCTGATGAGACACCAAATCCTATGATTATTACATTTTTTTAAAGTGCTAACCACTGCTTTTGGAACTTGAGCATACATACGGCTACCCCACACGAGGAAACTCAAGAACATTAGAAACACCTTCCCTTGTACTAACATACTCATGTTGCCCACTCCATAGTGAACGAGCAGTGAACAAACAACTTCTTGCCCCATCTCAGCCACAAGAGTAAAGCAGTGAAAGATGACTGTGTTGGGCTGTGATTAAACCAGCCTATAATATAACTGGCAGTCAGACATCTGACTAATCTAAGCCCAGGATTGAAAGAAACCACAGATTTTCCTGCCAGCAAGGTGAAATGACTTACTAGTGCCTTATCTTGGTGGATCTTTGCCAGGGTTTGCAGCAGGAAATGAATTATTGGAAATGAATACAGATACAGATCTAGAGATCAGTGAGAATGGCTACTGCAGTTTCAAGCAGCTCCAGCAGGAATTTTTGTATTCTTTCTGGTGGTGACTAATCCATTTGAACCCCACTTGTTTGAGCATCTTTAAAACTGCTTTTTCTCAGACTGCACTTTTATGAACATTCCTTTTCAAGATAGGCAAGTTATACTCAGTAAAAAGATTTTTTCCCCCGTATGTCTCTGTCCTAGCCAGCTCAATTCAGAGCATAACAGCAGGTATGGACAGAAGGCAATAGGGATGTGTAGAAACATGCTTTGTGTAGAATTTTAAACCCATTCCAAAGTACTGTGTGAAAATTTCCCAGCAGAATCCAACCTCTGGAGGATCTATGCAACAACATCCTTTTAGAGGAACTGCAGATGCTTCATGGAAAACAAAAAGCTACTCAAAAAACAGTTCTGCTTAAATGTTCTGTCTCACACTCCCTTTGTTCTTCATCACAAAGAGCATTTATGCTTGAAATCAGGATCTTTTGTTTCCTGAGAGTTTATCTGCTCCCACAGGTTCTTCTCCCTCCCCCAACCCCAGAACAATCTAGCACGGCATCACTAGTTGATATGGAAAAACAGTGTCACGGGCAAAGGATTATGACTGAGTGCATGTGAAAAATTAGCAGCAGGAACAAAAACAAACTATTGTGTTTTCAAGACTATTGTCCTTTTGTAAAGGAGAGCAAATGATTTGATAAACTGAAGATACTGGATGCATTACATAAACAAAATGCATTTCTGAACAATGTTTTTGCAGAGCTTTCCTTAAAGAGCTGCTAAGTGCCACTTCAGAGTTACCTAATTCAGTGCTGAAATGATAGCTCAGCAGCACCGCCTGGTAATCTAAGCATACATCTGCCTGCTGGGATCTCCTTAGGTCTAATCTTAGCTCTGACAGACTGCCAATAGTGGCCTTGGACAATTCACTTAACATTTGTCCACTTTTCAGGGTCCCTATCTGTAAACTTACTTCCTCCCTTGGTTTGATTTGTTTTTGTTTTTTGTCAGTGAGGTGAAGGGGGGGGGGAACAACTAACATGCTGTAACACTCTGAAAATGTATAGCATGAGTGCTACTTACTGTTACAGCTACCCAGCTAGCATCTTTCTCCACAGTCTAGAAATTAAGTAGTAAGGGGAACCAAAAGAAGATAGGAGCTGTAAAACTGGAAAGATATTTTACTTCCCCACAGTGCAGGAGGAAAACAAATTACTTCATTGGTTATGTATTCAGAGCAAGATATGACATGACCTGAATGGAGAGCAGAAGATTTTCAGAGACTGGGTGCCTAAAACTAGTTTTGTGCACTTGTTAAAGCACTCTGAGAGATTTAGACACATCTTCAATTAATATCTCAAAAGCCTGGCACGGCCACTCAGTCTCGTCTTAACAAAGAGAGATAATTAGATCATCCAACCTCTGGTCCAACTGTTTGGCACTTTGGCCTTGTCTACATAAACTGTGACACCAGTTTAACTAAAGGAGTAAATTTAAACCAAACTAGACAAAGAGGGTCAAACTGCATGGACCCTTATTTCAGTTTCAAAAGGGCTTAATTTGGTTTACCTTAAATTGATTAGGGACAGGTTTAACCTAAATCAAATAAGCCACTCAAACCAAAATAAGTGTGTTGACACGGGTTGCATCAGTTCAGCTGAACCGTTTCAATTAATCTTGTACAAACGTGTATGTAGATAAGACCCTAACCTCTCACCCTTTGTAACACCCACCAACCAACCCAGATTCCAACCCAGAATGGCTTTTCCAAGGTGAAGCCCAAACAAAATGTAGATCCCTTGTTGCCATGATGAGGCTGTGACACCAAACAAACATTCCACAATATGTACTAGAGGGGGAAAGAGGGGAAATTATGAGGAGGAAGGATCCCAGACTATGGGGAAAGGTGCTTCTCAAGGAAACTTTCTAAAGTGATGGGTTTTCCCTCCATACTTTTGGCTAAGGTACCAAAGTTTGCATGTTTATTCAAACTCAGCCTTGTTAGGTCTGACCATCACTAACATTAAACTGCTATTATGGTCAGAAATTGCAACATCTTCTTCAAGGTATCCGCTTACAGAAGGTGACCTTTGCTAATGCTAATTATTTTGTTTATGAAAATAGTCTGATTGACTTCAATATTACTATGACTAAGATTTCCAGGTTTGGACCCTTTGTGTATTTAGTGTTATGGACACTTATTGCATTGACAAGATAATATTTTTACTACTTTACTTTACAGTTGAGCAAAGAATGAGTTAGATTTTATTCTGGTTCATGGATCATCAAAATAATTGTTTACTAAGTTTCATCTGCAAAGTCTTTGCTTCTGTTGAAGAGACAACCAGAAGAAGCCAGCTTGACGTTCATATCCCTGGTTATTTGCAATGATTACAAGCAGAAAAACTCCTCTCCCCTCCTCCCCCACTTTATGATAAAACTACATAAAACTGGTCTGAAAATAACTGGAGAATAAACAAGGAGTTTTATGACAGTAACATTATAAATGTTACTTTTCAGAGTAGAATCATCCTCTGAGTCACTTACTTTCTTGAGGGCTCTCCATGAGCTAAGATGCCACAAGAAATATTTTGGAAAAAGAAAATAGGACTGCAGAAAGAAAATTCCTCATGGCTGGACTTTACAAAAACTAGACAAGCCATTTACAACACACACTTTGCTTCTCTACAAAAGAAAAAGGACACTAAACTATCTAAACTACTACATGACACAGGGGGCCACAACAGTGGTTTCTTTAACCCATCCAGCAATATTGTTAATCTAACCAACTATATTCTTAGCCCAGCAGAAGAATCTGTCCCATCTCGGGTCCTCTCCTTTTGCCCCTTCACCCCCATGAACATGATACAGTTCTGTGGTGACCTAGAATCCTATTTTCGACGTCTCCGACTCAAGGAATATTTCCAACACACCTCTGAACAACATACTAACCCACAGAGACCTTCCTACCAACACTACAAAAAGAAGGATTTTGGGTAGACTCCTCCTGAAGGTCGAAACAACAGACTGGACTTCTACATAGAGTGCTTCCGCCGACGTCCACAGGCTGAAATTGTGGAAAAGCAGCATCACTTGCCCTGTAACCTCAGCCGTGCAGAACACAATGCCATCCAAAGCCTCAGAAACAACTCTGACATCATAATCAAAAAGGCTGACAAAGGAGGTGCTGTCGTCATCATGGATAGGTTGGAATATGAACAAGAGGCTACTATGCAGCTCTCCAACACCACTTTCTACAAGCCATTACCCTCTGATCCCACTGAGGGTTACCAAAACAAACTACAGCATTTGCTCAAGAAACTCCCTGAAAAAGCACAAGAACAAAGACGCACAGACACACCCCTGGAACCCCGACCTAGGGTATTCTATCTGCTACCCAAGATCCATAAACTTGGAAATGCTGGACGCCCCATCATCGCAGGCATTGGCACCCTGACAGCAGGATTGTCTGGCTATGTAGACTCCCTCCTCAGGCCCTATGCTACCAGCACTCCTAGCTATATTCGAGACACCACTGACTTCCTGAGGAAACTACAATCCATCAGTGATCTTCCTAAAAATACCATCTGGCCACTATGGATGTAGAAGCCCTCTACACCAACATTCCACACAAAGATGGACTACAACCTGTCAGGAACAGTATCCCCGATAATGTCACGGCTAACCTGGTGGCTGAACTTCGTGACTTTGTCCTGACCCATAACTATTTCACATTTGGTGACAATGTATACCTTCAAATCAGTGGCACTGCAATGGGTACCTGCATGGCCCCACAGTATGCCAACATTTTTATGGCTGACTTAGAACAATACTTCCTCAGCTCTCGTCCCCTAATGCCCCTACTCTACTTGCGCTATATTGATGACATCTTCATCATTTGAACCCATGGAAAAGAAGCCCTTGAGGAATTCCACCATGACAATTTCCATCCCACCATCAACCTCAGCCTGGACCAGTCCACACAAGAGATCCACTTCCTGGACACTACGGTGCTAATACGCGATGGTCACATAAACACTACCCTATACCGAAAACCTACTGACCACTATTCCTACATACATGCCTCCAGCTTTCACCCAGATCACACCACACGATCCATTGTCTACATCCAAGCTCTATGATACAACCGCATTTGCTCCAACTCATCAGACAGAGACAGACACCTACAAGATCTCTATCATGCATTCTTACAACTACAATACCCACCTGCTGAAGTGAAGAAACAGATTGACAGAGCCGGAAGAGTACCCAGAAGTCATCTACTACAATACAGGCCCAACAAAGAAAATAACAGAATGCCACTAGCCATCACCTTCAGCCCCCAACTAAAATCTCTCCAATGCATCATCAAGGATCTACAACCTATCCTGAAGGAAGACCCATCACTCTCACAGATCTTGGGAGATAGGCCAGTCTTTGCTTACAGACAGCCCCCCAATCTGAAGCAAATACTCACCAGCAACCACACACCACACAACAGAACCACTAACCCAGGAACCTATCCTTGCAACAAAGCCCGTTGCCAACTCTGTCCACATATCTATTCAGGGGACACCATCATAGGGCCTAATCACATCAGCCACACTATCAGAGGCTCCTTCACATCTACCAATGTGATATGTGCCAGCAATGCCCCTCTGCCATGTACATTGGTCAAACTGGACAGTCTCTACATAAAAGAATAAATGGACACAAATCAGACGTCAAGAATTATAACATTCAAAAACCAGTTGGAGAACACTTCAATCTCTCTGGTCACTCGATTACAGACCTGAGAGTGGCTATACTTCAACAAAAAAGCTTCAAAAACAGACTCCAACGAGAGAGTGCTGAATTGGAATTAATTTGTAAACTGGATACAATTAACTTAGGCTTGAATAGAGACTGGGAGTGGATGGGTCATTACACAAAGTAAAACGATTTCCCCATATTATTCCCCCCCATTCCCCACTGTTCCTCAGACATTCTTGTCAACTGCTGGAAATGACCCACCTTGATTATCACCACATAAGGTTTCTTCTTCCCCCCGCCCCTTCCTGCTGGTAATAGCTCATCTTAAGTGATCATTCTCCTTACAGTTTGTATGATAAAATCCACTGTTTCATGTTCTCTGTGTGTGTATATAAATCTCCCCACTATATTTTCCACTGAATGAATCCGATGAAGTGAGCTGTAGCTCACGAAAGCTTATGCTCAAATAAATTTATTAGTCTCTAAGGTGCCACAAGTACTCCTTTTCTTTTTTCAGAAAACATATGGTGAGACAACTTTTTTTTGACTCTGACACTGAGCCAACAACGGTTAAACAATCAGCAGGCTAAGTTAACCAAAATCAAACATTAAGAACATATTAGGGAAGTATTGAAATGATAAACAAGGTCATTTCTTCTAGATAGTTATCAAATCCATGTAAATAAACTAAATCATTTGAAATGTCAGAGAATCAGAAGTAAATACCAGTTGTATTTGTCCGTTTACTTATATCAGTTAAGAGTTTAATAATGTGATCTAATTAGTGTGTAGATGCTAAATTTCTGTTTCTGTCTGTAATATTTCATTATTATGTTCTATTGATTCAGAGACCAAAAGGGAATATTAGCAATTAGATGAAACATGTGATTCAATAATATAATTGTCTTTATTTCTCTTTGAAGTTTGTAGTAAACTACCTATGAACTACTAGAATGGTTAATTACCTTATGCTAATGAATGCATTTAGTTACTGGTGTGTGCCTAGGAAATAGGAGGTTTACTTCAAAACAATAATGTATACTAGCTATTCTTCATCAAAGGTATGTCTGCTCTGTTATCTGCTGTTAAGATTTACAAAAAAACTCTGGGACCTGATCCTGTTCATCTCAGATCTGCTTGAACTTTGTCAGGGGAAGTTTAAGTCACAAAACTGAGGTCTCCAGCTCCATTCTGGATTACCCTACAATTTCTCACGGAGGCATTTAAACAGACTCTGTACATGGACTGCCTATTGGACTATAACCTATGGAATTGATTCTGGAAGGACTTTTTACAAATCCCAGCTCACCATCTCTGCTATGGAAACTGACCTAAGAACTTTATTCCTATCTGTATGTATAATGATCTTTTAACCATCATGACTCTCTTTTCTTTTTAATAAATCTTAGATTAGTTAATAAGAATTGGCTGTAAGCGTGTATTTGGGTGAGATCTGAAATATTCATCGACCTGGTGGGTAATGTGTCCGATCTCTTGGGATCGGTAGAAGTTTATATATAGTGAATAAGATTTTCAGTAATCCTCACCATATTTGACTTGGCTGTCTGGTTGGGAGCCCAGCGCAGGATTGCTTTGGGAGAACTCTATTTTTGGGTTCTAGGTAACCAGTAAGGCATTGTAGAAGCTGTTTTGTTGCTGGCTTGGTGAATCCAAGTATTAGAATAAGCCACCAGTTTGGGGATCATCTGTCCCATTCTTTGCAGTTTACCCTGACTGAGCAATCACAGTGCGGTCCCTCCAGTGACCACGGACACAGCATCTAATATAGTTTGTTAGTTATACACTAGCAAGCGCTTTATCTTATTTCTCTGTAACCATTTCTGACTTATGCCTCATCACTTGTATTCACTTAAAATCTCTCTGTAGTTAATAAACTTGTTTCATCTAATCCAGTGTGTTTAAATTGGATAACTATTTAAAATAATAAGATAGCATATTATTCCCTTAAAGGAATAATTCATAGATTCATAGCTATTAAGGTCAGAAGGGACTATTATGATCATCCAGTCTGACCTCCTCCACAATGCAGGCCACCAAATCTCACCCACCCACTCCTGCAATAAACCTCTCACCTATGTCTGAGCTATTGAAGTCCTTAAATCATGGTTTAAAGACTTCAAGGTGCAGAGAATCCTCCAGCAAGTGACTCATGCCCCATGCTGCAGAGGAAGGTGAAAAACCCCCAGGGCCTCTGCCAATCTGCCCTGGAGGAAAATTGCTTCCTGATCCCAAATATGGCGATCAGCTGAACCCTGATCATGTGGGCAAGATTCATCACCCAGGAAAGAATTCTCTGTAGTAACTCAGATCCCACCCCATCTAACGTTCCATCACAGGCCATTGGGCCTATTTACCATGAATAGTTAAAGATCAATTAATTGCCAAAATCATGTTATCCCATCATATCTTCTCCTCCATAAACGTATTGAGTTTAATTTTGAAGCCAGATAAGTCTTTTGCCACCCACTTCTTCCCTTGAAGGCTGTTCCAGAACTTCATTCCTCTGATGGTTAGAAACCTTCGTCTAATTTCAAGTCTAAACTTCCTGATGGCCAGTTTATATCCATTTGTTCTTGTGTCCACACAGATAATGAGCTTAGATAATTCCTCTCCCGCTCTGGTATTTATCCCTCTGATATATTTATAAAGAGCAATCATATCTCCCCTCAGCCTTCTTTTGGTTAGGCTAAACAAGCCAAGCTCCCTGAATCTCCTTTCATAAGACAGGTTGTCCATTCCTCGGATCATTCTAGTAGTCCTACTCTGTACCTGTTCCAGTTTGAATTCATCCTTCTTAAACATGGGAGACCAGAACTGCGCACAGTATTCCAGATGAGGTCTCAACAGTGCCTTGTATAACTGTACTAACACCTTCTTATCTCTCCTGGAAATACTTCGCCTGATGCATCCCAAGACCACATTAGCTTTTTTCCCAGCCATATCATATTGGCAGCTCATAGTCATCCTGTGGTCAATCAATACTCCAAGGCCCTTCTCCGCCTCCGTTACTTCTAATGGATGCATCCCCAGTTTATAACTAAAATTCTTGTTATTAATCCCTAAATGCATGACCTTATACTTCTCACCATTAAATTTCATCCTATTACTATTACTCCAGTTTACAAGGTCACCCAGATCCTCCTGTATGATATCCCGGTCCTTCTCTAAATTGGCAATACCTCCCAGCTTTGTATCATCTGCAAACTTTATTAGCACATTCTCACTTTTTGTGCCAAGGTCAATAATAAAAAGAATAAATAAGATTGGTCCCAAAACCGATCCCTGAGGAACTCCACTGGTAACCTCCCTCCAGCCTGTCAGTTCACTTATCAGTATGACCCGCTGTAGTCTCCCCTTTAACCAATTCCTTATCCACCTTTCAATTTTCTTATTGTTGATCCCCATCTTTTCCAATTTAGCTAAAAATTCCCCATGTGGCACCATATCAAACACCTTACTGAAATCTAGGTAAATTAGATCCACTGCGTTTCCTTTGTCTAAAAAATCTGTTTCTCAAAGAAGGAGATCAGGTTGGTTTGGTATGACCTACCTTTTGTAAAACCATGTTGTATTTTGTCCCATTTACCATTGACCTCAATGTCCTTAACTACTTTCTCCTTCAAAATTTTTTCCAAGACCTTGCATACTACAGACGTCAAACTAACAGGCCTGTAGTTACCCAGATCACTTTTTTTCCTTTCTTAAAAATAGGAACTATGTTAGCAATTCTCCAGTCATGCAGTACAACCCCTGAGTTTACAGATTCATTAAAAATTCTTGCTAATGGGCTTGCAATGTCATGTGCCAATTCCTATAATATTCTTGGATGAAGATTATCTGAGCCCTCCGATTTAGTCCCATTAAGCTGTTCGAGTTTCGCTTCTACCTCAGATATGGTAATATCTACCTCCATATGCTCATTCCCATTTGTTATGCTACCTTTATCCCTAAGATCCTCATTAAAGACTGAAGCAAAGTATTTGTTTAGATCAGGGGTCAGCAACCTTTCAGAAATGGTGTGCCGAGTCTTCATTTATTTACTTAAATTTAAGGTTTTGCGTGCCAGTAATACATTTTAACGTTTTTTTAGAAGGTCTCTCTCTATAAGTCTATATATTATATAACTAAACTATTGTCGTATGTAAAGTAAACAAGGTTTTCAAAATGTTTAAGAAGCTTCATTTAAAATTAAATTAAAATGCTGATCTTACGCCGCCGGCCCACTCAGCCCGCTGCCAGCCTGGGATTCTGTTCACCTAGGCTGGCAGCAGGCTGAGCGGGGCCTGCGGCCAGGACCCTGGCTGGCAAGGGGCTGGAAGCCAGAACCCCAGACTGGCAGCGGGCTAAGTGGGGCCGGCGTCCAGGACCCAGACTGGCAGTGGGCTGAGCGGCTCAGCCCGCTGCCAGTCTGGGGTTCAGTCCGCTGGCTCCTGCCAGCCAGGGTTCCGGCTGCCAGCCCCGCTCAGCCCGCTGCCAGTCTGAGATCCCGGCCCTGCCCACATAGAGTAGGTACCTACCTTCTCCCTGGTTCTAGCCCATTCTCTTCCTCTCTCTCTGTACTGAGCTGAGAGTGGGAGTGCACTGAGCACAGGGTGAAGGAGCAGGCTTCTGGGGTGCAGGGTCTGGCCAGGAGCTAGAATGAGGGAGGGGGCTCAGGGTTGGGGCAAGAGGTTTGGGTGTGGAGTGCTTACCTGGGCAGCTCCCATTTGATGAGAGGGGTGCAGGTGGAAATGTGAGAAGATGCAGGAGCTCCTGTTTGGTGCTCATGGTCAGGGTGGGAATGTGGGGGGTGCAGGAGTCAGAGCATGGGGTGTGGGGGGGCTGCATGAGTCAGGGCAGAGAGCTGGGTGTGTGTGTGGGGGTGCAGGGCTCGGGGCAGGGGACTGGGGTGTGTGGAGGGGACGCAAGGGTCAGGGCAGAGGGCTGGGGGTATGGGCTGGAGTCATGGGGATGCTCCCAGCCCCCTGCTCAGAGCGGCTCATGGCAGGGGGCTGGAGGGGATATGCCCTGATTCCACCTCCGTTCCCAAAGGCCCCATCCCCACCTCTTCTCCGCCTCCTCCCCGGAGCAGAGTGCACTACAGCTCCTCTTCTCCCCCTCCTGTGAGGGCCATCAACTGATCGGCAGCAGGGAGAGGGGCAGGAACCCAGCACAGTGGGGGAAGAGGCGGGGGAGGGGGGAACTTGCCTGCCCTGCAGCAGCAACCTGCAGGACCAAGCTTCTTCATCCTGCCGGGGGGGGGGTGGAGAAGAGTGGGCCGGGGCAGGCAGGATTGTTAATGGCACACTGCGGCCTGGGTTCAGCAGCAGGCTAAGTGGAACCGGCAGCTGGGACCCAGCAGACAGCAGTGTGCCATTAAAAATTGGCACATGTGCCATAGGTTGCTAACCCCTGGTTTAGATATTGGGTGATGCCTAGTTCATCCTTAACCTCCACTCCATCCTCAGTGTTTAGCGGTCCCACTTCTTTCTTTATTTTCTTCTTATTTATATGGCTATAGAATCTTTTACTATTGGTTTTAATTCCCTTTGCAAGGTTCAACTCCACATACCTTTTGGCCTTTCTCACTTTATCCCTACATGTTCTGACCTCAATAAGGTAGCTTTCCTTGCTGATCCCTCCCATTTTCCACTCATTGTAGGCTTTCTGCTTTTTCTTAATCACCTCTCTGAGATGCTTGCTCATCCAGCTTGGTCTACAACTCCTGCCTATGAATTTTTTCCCCTTTCTTGGGATGCAGGCTTCCGATAGCTTCTGCAGCTTTGACTTGAAGTAATCCCAGGCCTCCTCCACCTTTAGATCCACAAGTTCTTCAGTCCAATCCACTTCCCTAACTAATTTCCTTATTTTTTGAAAGTCAGCCCTTTTGAAATCAAAAACCCTAGTTGCAGATTTATTTTTGTTTATCCTTCCACTCAGTTTGAACTGAATTAGCTCATGATCACTTGAGCCAAGATTGTCCCCTACAACCATTTCTTCTACGAGGTCCTCGCTACTCACCAAAATTAAATCTAAAATGGCATCCCCTCTAGTCGATTCAGCAACTACTTGATGAAGGAATCCATCAGCTATCACATCTAGGAAAATCTGAGCCCTATTATTATTATAGTACTTGTCCTCCAGTCTATATCTGGGAAGTTAAAGTCTCCCATGATCACGCAGTTTTCATTAGTATTTACTTCATTAAAAACACTAAAGAGGGCTCTATCCATATCCAATTAGATCCTGGCAGTCTATAGCACACCCCAAGCACTATCACAGGGGAGGCTCTAGTAGTTTCTTCCCCAATGTGATTTTTGCCCAGACGGAGTCTGTCTTATATATTCCATCGCTTCTTATTTCTTTACATTCTACCTCATCATTGATATACAATGCTACTCCACCCCCTTTACCTTTATTTCTGTCTTTCCTAAACAGCACATACCCTTCAATACCTGTAGTCCAGTCATGACTACTATTCCACCATGTTTCTGTTATCCCTATGATATCTGGTTTCACTTCCTGCACCAGTAGCTCTAGTTCCTCTATTTTGTTACCTAGGCTCCTTGAATTGGTGTACAAACATCTTAATTTTTGCTGTTTGGCCTTGCTCACATTCTTTACCTGATTAGGCACGGACATTCTACAGCCAGTATGACATATTAGACTGGTATCTACACTGCCCTTCCTCCTTACATCCATTCTCCTACCCACAGCTGTATCCTTTCTTACTTTGTTTTCTTCCCTCTCAATGCTAAAATCCGGTGTGGAGATTACCTGGACATGTCCCAACCATCTCCCCTGAATTCCTAGTTTAAAGCTCTCTTAATCAGTTGTGCCAGCCTCCATCCTAGAAGTCTATTTCCTTCCCTACTCAGATGAAGTCCATCCTGAGAGAACTGTCCTCTGTCCATGAATGCCTCCCAGTGGCCATACATCCCAAAGCCCTCCTTGTAGCACCACTGCCTGAGCCATCTGTTGATAGTCATAATCTTGTCACACTTTTGTTGCCCTTCTCTAGGAACAGGCAGAATCCCACTGAAGATCACCTGAGCCTCAATTTCCTTAAGCATCTTCCCCAGCCTGGTACAATCTCCCTTGATATGTTCCAGTGAATAATGGACTTAACATATTTGTATTGTCCAGGAGAAGGCTGGGTAGTACAGGACATACATTTCTGGGGGAAGATCTGGGACTGAGGGTGTTTTAGAGTCACCCAGCATTATAACCAAGGCTGATAAGAGCCAAAGTGTGGCTTCCTGGCTGCAGCACACTGGCAGCTGGGAATGACATACATGCTAGAGGCTGTTTGTGAGCAGTCCAGGTTGGAGGCTACATCAGCAAGGCATTGTAAAGGACACCCCAGATTACAGGGCAGGGGTGACACAGCTACTCATTAGTCTGGATTGTGATCCACTACATCAAACATTTTTACCACAATCATCCAAATTCTCCGATAGGATCTTCAGCTCTTTCCCAGACCTGAAGGAGAGTTCTGTGTAGCTCGAAAGCTTGTCTCTCTCACCAGCAGAAATTGGTCCAATAAAAGGTATTATCTCACCCACTAGAGGTCCCTCTGGAGGAGAAAGGTATAACAATATCCAGTGGCTGGAAGCTGAAGCTAGACAAATTCAAAATGGAAATAGGATGCAATTTTTTAACAGTGGCAGTAATCATCAGAATAACTTAACATGGTTTGTGGTTCATTCTCCATAGCTGGCAATTTTTACATCAAATTTGGATTTTTTTCCCTAAAAGATATGCTCTAGTTCAAACAGGAATTAATTCATGGAAATCCCATGGGCTACGTTATAGAGAAGGTAAGACTAGACATTTAGCATCCTTTACAAGCAGCCATGAGTTAAGCATGATATCTAACCTCATAGGGATGAATATTAGGTCTATTTTGCAGTGGGGGGGGGGAGAAAGAGAGAGAGACCAACCCTCAGAATACCCAGACACGGGTTCAAATCCCTCTTCCAGAGCAAGGATTTGAACCTCCCCTCACCCTTCACTTGTGAAGGGCCTTTAAGTCCTCATGTGAATCTAGCCCCCCCCCAATGGTCTGAACAATTTGGCACATTTGTGTCAAATTCATTAATAGTTTCAGGTCAGCTAACTCTTCATTTTTCAGTGAATAAACTATTTGCCTGAACAATTTCACGCAGGTTTAATCTTGAATAATCAAATGTGATAAACAACAACAAGGAGTCTGTTGGCACCTTAAAGACTAACAGATTTATTTGGGCATAAGCTTTCATGGGCAAAAAAACCACTTCTTCAGATGCAAAAGTGATCAGGATCTCAGTTTTACACCTCTCTCATCTAAAAATGGCACAGACCCATCACCAAGTGAAGCATCACAGTGACAACCCATTCAAAGACAGAGTATTCTGTAACTTGGTATAATGAGTGAGTCCTGGCCGGGAACGTGCAAGAGCAGTACTTCTAGAACTTACATGTAGTTAGATTCCCCACCAATTAGGCAGTCTCTTTAATAATAAGATGCAGTGAGGTTGTTTACTTGTTTGTAAATACAAAAAATGTACCTTGTACTTCTTTCCACTATTTTGACCCAGTCCCTGACTGCAGAGTGGGTTCCATCTTGCCCGAATGAACTCATAGGCAAAGAACCCTGTTTGGGCAAAAAGTGGGGAAGGCACATTACAGTGTTTCAGCAGCAGGATGCTGGACACTTGTTGATGGGAAGGGGATCTTTCACCTTCCCCTGCTTCTGGAGGGAGATTCAGGGCTTGCGGGGTGAAAAGGAATAGCAATATGTTAAGCGGGATGGGCAAAGGCTCCAGAGATGGATCAGGTCAGGAAAGGGGACTAGCAATGGAGACAGAGATGTCTTTCATTAATGATTGTGAGCAGATGGACAACTGCCCTTCCCATGAAGAGAGAAAGGTTGCAGAGTGTGCCCCAGTACAGCATGGCAGATTCCACTCATCCCCCAGACTGATAGTGTTGCCTCTTCTCCATTCGTTCATGAGTTCCATCACAAACCACAAACAAGTCAGATTTGCCAAAAGGGTCACAAGATGTACAGACACATGTCAACAAACGTGGCTTAAGTAACGTTTTGAGTGGAAGACATGAAAGATTCAATAATTTTGACCCAAAACCAGGTTACAAGCTTGCACAGAACATCACATCATCAGAATGAACTCATATCAGCTCATGAGTTAGCCTAAAGTAAGGACACTATTTGATGGCATGGCCTCTAAGCAATGACCTGTAATACCCCCTTACACCACTTTTTGGCTCATTTCATTTTAAAGAGCGACACACTTAAATGGGACACAACAGTCCATTGATGTGTCCCAATTAAATGGTTTCTATTGTATTTTTTGTTTGCTTCCTGTAAGCATTAAAAACTTCTTTAAAGTGCTACTTTAAAAATTTAAAAGGAAAAACAGCCTATTTATGGACAAAATGAGATTTAATTCTATTGTGAATGAAGTCAAACATCTTTCATTTGATTTGACATGTGATCACAGAGGAGTGTGGATTTTTTTGGGGGGAAAACATGATTTAAAGGACAATTCTAGAAATAAGATGAAGCACAATAGTTATTTTTATACTTGATTTCCTGAGAGACTTTTGCTTCAAAGCAAGACACATGGTTGCATATAATGAAACTAATCCCCACTTGCCAGTTTTGGAACTGGTAAAATATTTTCCAGACCATCTTGAAAATGTTTTCTTGAGGGAATTGTCACAGCACAGTGGTTTGGTCATACAGTGTTTAGTCACAGGTTATTTTTGAAGCTCCAAACTGCTTCACAGGCTACTGTTATAACCATTTCATGCTTTAATGTTTGCATTCATTTTCATTCTTATGCTTCATGGACCATTTAATGCCAGCTATAAAATAATTTAAAAGGTAATTGAGTTTATAACTGAGACAGATAAGAAGCCTCCTGAACAGTATCAGTGTATTGACAAAGTGTCAAGTAAAGAACAGCTTGAACTTAAATTGAATGTGGCAGGTTTAAAGAAGTATTTTTGGAAATAAACACACAAGAATAACTACGTGCTGTCTCAGTTCTTTACCTTCTTTTTAAGGCTTAGCTCTGAGAGAATGACACTTTAAATAGCTACAAAATTTTCCAATTTTAAGAATGAAGATCAAATAAACAGTATTACCACTTGCTACACAACACTGAAAGCTTTTGCGTGCAGCAAACTGAGCACAGCTTAACTACTGCTACCACAGTAACAGTGAACGCACAGATCAGCTGAGATAGCTGTCCATTACTATATTTAGATTTCATTCTCAAAGCTTCTTTGCCATAAAGCCCCTTCTCTCTCAGAAGGGATGAGATAGTCAGTTAACTAATTCAGAAAGCTGTCTGGACTAAAAAGAAATCCAATTTCATTCCCTCCATCACTCAGATGAATTGACAGGTTTCAGAGTAGCAGCTGTGTTAGTCTGTATTCACAAAAAGAAAAGGAGTACTTGTGGCACCTTAGAGACTAACAAATTTATTAAAATTTATTAAAATCTGTTAGTCTCTAAGGTGCCACAGGTACTCCTTTTCTTTTTTCAGATGAATTGAGACACTGGAAATTAAAAAATGTATTTTTATTTTTTATGCAGTTCAGCTGGTCAATGGTCACTAAAAATTTTACGCCACAGCAGTGAAAGCTATATCGTTGTGGTTTGGAATCATGAGAACCAAACGAAAAGTATTTTTATTTTGCTCTTCACAAACAGTAGAGTTGTATTAAAGAGCCATTGTGTAATAGAATTGGAATACTATAACATGGTGTTCAAGCAGTAAAGATGACAACAACAACTAGAGACAAATAAAACAGTTTTTAGCTAAGAGCTGTGCTTGAAACTCAGTTCCAGGTTGGAAGCTTATTCAACGTATTAAAAGTTTGGTACCATTAGTTCAGTTAACCTAAGGAAACTCCTTCTCTATTCCTAAATCCCCAATTCCATCTATTTCCAACATCTCAACTCCCTCCTCAGGAGCATGATTAGATGCACTAGCAATCTCAGTAACTTTATCTGTAGAAGACGTTACCTCACAACGTGAGGTACTCATCACAACAAACAAGCAGAGAAAACTTGGATTAACTAATCTGTCCATTAAAGGCATTAAATAGGAGCTGGATGCCTCCATTTGTGCCTTTGAAATATTTCCTCCACACAGTTACTAGTAGGGAAAAGGAAGTTGAAAATCGGTGATGCTGGACAGACTATCCTCCCAGACAACCAGCAGTAACTCAAAGTATAGCATTTGGTAAACAAACAGCAAAAGGATAAAATCAGGAAGCTAGGAGGAGTATTTTGCTACTAACGCTAATGAACATACATGTGTAATTTGCTTAATAACAGCAAAAAGCTAGGTATGTAATTGGGCCCCCAATGGGTAGGTCTCATCTATGCAAAAATCACGCTAAGCACACGTGATGTGTATAGTTGCAAAAATCTGAGTGAGCAACTGCAGAGCTCAAATGGGGAGGGAACCTGATTTTTCCCATGCAGTATGTCATGGCAAGTACATACATGGATAAACGAGACTGCAGTAACATAAGCACTCTTACAATGGTCTGTAGGGGGCCTACAAATCACAACCTAGCAGTTCTCCCCCAGATCACTGGGAGGAACTAAACATACCCTAGTACACACTCGCCAAGTTCCTACTGTTGAATTACAATTGGACAAAGGATGTTTGCACTTGACCCAATCTCCTCTCCAAAGTAGAAGATTTTGGGGAGTTAATGACCACTACTGATCTAAATTGTTCTTTTAATCCCCTCTATAGGGTTGTGCTACAGCTTACCAGAGCAGCAAAGGCCACAGTGTGGCACACACTTAGGAGCTAAGAGGATGAGCGAACAGATGCAATCATGGACCAGTGAACCAGTGGTCAAAACCACTGGTTACACATCTGCTAGAATACACTAGGATAGCCTCAGAAGCAGGCACAGCACACTGTGCCTGTGTAGATTAGAGAGGCAACATACTGTTTGCTGTCATGGAAGCAGAACTGACTACCTCCTCTCATACTCTCCTTTAATCAGAAGAATGGCCAGAACATGAGGAGGCACTGTGTGCTGGCCAGCAGGCCCTCTCAGAGGTCCAGAGAGGCCTGGCCCACTTCCAGCTTTTGAGGCCCCTAGCCATAATAAAAATAAAAAATGACGACACATGAAAACAAAATAAGGCACCAAAAAAACCCCCCATAATTTGAATATTATTTTATTTAACAAATGTTTTTCTAGCCTTTTCCTGTGCAATTTCACTAATTATTGAGGAAAAAAAAATCTAGCTTTCGTGCAATGTCACAATTGATATTAAGCATGTTGAGCCCATTCAGATGCTCGTCCCATAGTTGAACAGTGATAGTTCTTTACCTGCTTCAACACGTTGAAAGTGCATTCACCTGAAGCCACTGATGCAGGCAAACTGACAAAAATACGCAATGCAATAGTGATATTAGGAAACACCCCAGAGAGTCCAAGTTTGAGTATTTCTTGAAGCAATTCCTTTGGCTTGCAATCCAATTTAAAGTTTGTTGAATATATTTGTTTGAGGAAGATGACCTTATCACTGAGATCTTTTGAGATTTCTTTGTTGTACTGTTGCTGAAATTGTTCAGCTGCAGAAAGTAGATCTTCATTACTCAGTCTGTTGAACTGCCAAAGACCTGACTGAATAGAGTCAATGATGACAAGGAAGACATTGACCCTATAATGCTGCTCATCATCGGATTCAGTAGGTAAGTTGCGATTGGTGGAGAACTCGGATGAAATGCCAATATTCTGTGCTACTAATTTGGACTCAGTCAGGATTGCATCCCATTGTTCACAAATCTGTTGAATGTCATTGATAAGACTTTCAATGTTATCCCTCTCAACATCAAGTGTAGCATTGCATGCTTCAATTACCAGATTAGTTTGGTTGATCACTGTAAGTAGCTTCATCCACAAAGATGACATCAGAATGTATTCAAATTTGGACATGTGCTTCTGAATAGACTGAAGTTCAATTCAAGCCTGTGCAGTGAGATTGAGAGATTCAAGCTCATTTAAAGCCTTTCTCACTGAATTTGAATGCTGCGCAACTGGTTGAACACCATTAATCCATACAAACCATCTAGTTTTGGACATCCCATGCAGTAAAACAGGAAGATATTGCTTCAGAATTTCCAACCTTTGCGGTCTGCTACTGAAGAGATTGTACATTTGCTGAACAGTTCCAAAGTAAGTAACCGATGCATTCAATGAAGTGAGCTGTAGCTCATGAAAGCTTATGCTCAAATAAATTTGTTAGTCTCTAAGGTGCCACAAGTACCCCATTTCTTTTTTGGAAATACAGACTAACACGGCTGCTACTCTGAAAAAAGGAAGTAATTGCCTCTTTCATGATTCAGCACAGTCAACACCTACAAGGTTTAGTATGGTTTCAGAGTAGCAGCCGTGTTAGTCTGTATTCGCAAAAAGAAAAGGAGTACTTGTGGCACCTTAGAGACTAACAAATTTATTAGAGCATAAGCTTTCGAAGTGAGCTGTAGCTCACGAAAGCTTATGCTCTAATAAATTTGTTAGTCTCTAAGGTGCCACAAGGTTTAGTATGTGATTTCCACAGCTGTAAAAATATAGTTTGAAATATGCTCAAGCATAACTGCTTGTACACCTTTGTACTTCCCAGCCATATTAGATCCATTGTCATAGGCTTGACCAATGCAGACTTGAAAATCTAACTTAAAACCTTCTAGAATTGCTAGTACTTGAGTAGCAATTTCTTTTCCAGTTTTCTCATGAAATTACCAAACAAAAGAAAACCTTTCTTCAATTGAAAATTTTGATCTGTCTACAATCTTAATATATAAAATAATCATAGTAGTCAGTTCCTTGTGAGAACAACCTGGAGTGGCATCAACAATGCTGCTACTCTACTTGCACTACATTCATGATATCTTCATCATCTGGACCCATGGAAAAGAAGGCCTTGAGGAATTCCACCAGGATTTCAACAATTTCCATCCCACCATTAACCTCAGCCTGGACCAGTCCAGACAAGAGATCTACTTCCTGGACACTATGGTGCTAATAAGCGATGGTCACATAAACACCACCCTATATCGGAAACCTACTGAACGCTATTCCTACCTACATGCCTCTAGCTTTCATCCAGATCATACCACTCGATCCATTGTCTACAGCCAAGCGCTACGATATAACCGCATTTGCTCCAACCCCTCAGACAGAGACAAACACCTACAAGATCTCTATCATGCATTCCTACAACTACAATACCCATCTGCTGAAGTGAAGAAACAGATTGACAGAGCCAGAAGAGTACCCAGAAGTCACCTACTACAGGACAGGCCCAACAAAGAAAACAGAATGCCACTAGCCATCACCTTCAGCCCCCAACTAAAACCTCTCCAACGCATCATCAAGGATCTACAACCTATCCTGAAGGACAACCCATCACTCTCACAGATCTTGGGAGACAGACCAGTCCTTGCTTACAGACAGCCCCCCAATCTGAAGTAAATACTCACCAGCAACCACACACCACACAACAGAACCACTAACCCAGGAACCTATCCTTGCAACAAAGCCCGTTGCCAACTCTGTCCACATATCTATTCAGGGGACACCATCATAGGGCCTAATTACATCAGCCACACTATCAGAGGCTCCTTCACCTGCGCATCTACCAATGTGATATATGCCATCATGTGCCAGCAATGCCCCTCTGCCATGTACATTGGCCAAACTGGACAGTCTCTATGTAAAAGAATGAATGGACACAAATCAGATGTCAAGAATTATAACATTCAAAAACCAGTTGGAGAACACTTCAATCTCTCTGGTCACTCGATCACAGACCTAAGAGTGGCTATCCTTCAACAAAAAAGCTTCAAAAACAGACTCCAACGAGAGACTGCTGAATTGGAATTAATTTGCAAACTGGATACAATTAACTTAGGCTTGAATAGAGACTGGGAATGGATGAGTCATTACACAAAGTAAAACTATTTCCCCATGGTATTTCTCCCTCCCACCCCACCCCCCACTGTTCCTCTGATATTCTTGTTAACTGCTGGAATTAGCCTACCTTGCTTGTCACCATGAAAGCTTTTCCTCCTTTTCCCCACTCCTTCCTACTGGTAATAGCTCATCTTAAGTGATCACTCTCCTTACAGTGTGTATGATAAACCCATTGTTTCATGTTCTCCGTGTGTGTGTGTGTGTGTGTGTGTGTGTGTGTGTGTGTGTGTGTGTGTGTGTGTGTGTGTGTGTGTGTGTGTGTATAAATCTCTCCTCTGCTTTTTCCACCAAATGCATCCGATGAAGTGAGCTGTAGCTCACGAAAGCTTATGCTCTAATAAATTTGTTAGTCTCTAAGGTGCCACAAGTACTCCTTTTCTTTTTGCGAATACAGACTAACACGGCTGCTACTCTGAAACATGTTCAGGTATTGGCATTAAAATATCACCAGTTACAGCTGAAGAGTTTTCATTATCTGTAGCATTGCTTGTTGGGTAATGTGTGCTTTCCTGTTGTTTGAGAAATGAAGTTATTGGCTTTGAGCTCTTAGCTGCTGCTTCACTCAGTTCTTTTTGCCATCTCTTGCTTGCACCACTTTCAAATCTCCTCTTCATAGTGATCTATCTAGTCAATATGTAGCCTATCCACACTTGAAATATTCTGCTGTAAATAATTAGTTTAGCTACACTTGAAATCTTCAACCATAAACATGTACACAAATGCTGAATAGTACACAAATGCTGAAAAGACTTAAAACAAAGGAATACTTAATTAAAATGAAACACAGTCAGACAGGCTATTATCCTTATCACTGAATCAAAACTCAAGCATGCAAGCTATAATATAACAGGCTGAGCTGAAGACAAAGGGATGACATATATATAGTAAACACAGACACGGATACAGACAGAGGGATAATGTCCAAAAATTTCAAACGTGTGTCCTCATGAAACTCACTGTATAAGATGGTCCTCACAAATTTTCCCCTTGAATCTTGGCCTATAGACTATGATAGCCTATGATGATGGCCAAGCTACCAAGCTAGGGCTCAACCAACCAACCAGTCACCTCTTTTAGATACCATATGAAGATAATAATGAGGAATTCTCACACATAAATAACTCCTTAGTCAACTAGATGTAAAACTATATAGAGATTAAAATGTAATAATTTTCTACCTTTCAACATGCACTTGATCCAGCACCAACCACTAGCATTGATTTGTTTATATAATCAGCTGATCCAAGAGGACATGTTCATCATGGTCTAATCTTGTGCCATCAGAACCGATATATTTTTACTAATATTTATGAACATTTTTAACTCTTTAATAGGACAACATCTATATCGGTTAACAAAAAAATTATGTCTTTTACCAAATCATATCTCTTATTTGCTTAAATTTGCAGCTCTAAGATGAGAGGGTGTGTCACATTTTGGTCCGACAGGGATAGAAACAAGTTGTGAAACTTATCAAATGCCAAAAAATTAACAAGTGTCTAAATTTGAGCCCCCTTTTGAGCTTGAGGCGCAGGCAAAATGACTCTCATGGCCCCTCTCTGATTGACCCTGCTGGCCAGTTCTACAAATACCAATTTCCTGCTTTGCACAGTGCCTCATCCTGATTATGACTGAATTTCACCAAAGATCCATGATCCAAAAAACTTTGTGCCCACTTCAGCCAGTCTCAAGTGAGAAATCATGGTCTCCTTAGGCTACCGTTGAAATATTAACTTCCCTACTTCCCATGGAACCAGAAGGTGGGTACACATGACATTTCACCACCCATGCACTGCCTTAATGAGTGTAGGGTGCCATTCAGGGCTTTCTACCTTCAGTGCATGTTTTCATGTAGAACCAGACGGCTAGATTCCTCAGGGCTGCAATTAAGAAACTGCATGACAGGTTTCTGCCATATTTGTGTTCCATGTTATTTTCCCATCCATATATAGAGTAGCTTGTCCTATCTCACTTTAAGTGAAGGATCATCAGTGGCTTGGGTCCTCACGGAGAAGATTAATCATGCAGAATCCTGAATAAATCATTCATTCTCTACAGTGTATGCTGAAGTGCATTTCAGAAAAAATGCATCATTCCCCATTCCTTGAAGATTTTAGTTTTTGGTGTACCTTTTTCCAGGAGGCACTGGTATCTGAAAGAAGCCTGGTAACCTGAAGCGCTAGAGGTAGTAGATGAGAGAGAGAGGTGGAACATGGGATACTTTCAAGTTAACTTTTACATTTAAAAGGCTAAACTGGGAACTAAAGTGGTATTACCAGTTTAAACAGAAAACATAGTGCTATGAAGGGAGGAACAAATATTTTCCTTTAAAGTTCAGCCATCCACAATTAGCCACACTTTGCAGATGGCTGAACTTCAAAAGGAAAATGTTACATTTTGGAGATGCAAGCCATTGAACTTCTATTTAGGAGCTATGGGAAGGAAGAAGACACGATTCCAAAGGCCTTTCTCTTGCTGAAGCCTAGCCTCTATTTTTCAAATTATTTATGATGAATTATTGGAAAACTGTTAAATTAGTAAATTTGAGAGTAATAATAAAATTAAACTTAAACAACTATATTTTGGCAAAATAATATGTATTTGCTATTTTCAGAAGGGCCATTTTATATCTGTGTTATAGTTATAATTATACGGGGTTATAGTTCACGTGTTAGCTCACAGCACTTTGCATGTGGCCACGTCTACCATTACATAATGTGAATTATTACACCAAATCCCTGTCATGAAGTCTTATTGTTTACCAAGACCCTATATGGCATGGTAATACTGTCTAATATAAATTACCAGATACTCAAAAGGGAAAGAAGCTTAGTTATCTCATTTCACTACCTAAGTAACATTTGTGCATGTTACAAAACCCCCACACAGCTTAGCATAATTTGTACTCTGTGTTCAAGAGAGCTCCAGACTGTAGCAGAAGGAATTTTGCACATCTCAGCTAAGGAGCATCAGCAGAGCCCTGGAGGGAAGCTTAAACAGACCTGCCCACACAATCCCAGTCGGTGCTTCTACTGCTTCTCACTTTCATAAACACTAACTTCACCCCAAAAAGAGGGCGAAGGAGGAAGTAGTTCTGTGCATAGCTGACCTGAATATTTATCTGTACACTTTGTATTTTTGATCCAATTTGCTGCCGATAGCTCTACATCTGCTGGAAAACATAAGTGGTGCTCATGAAGCAATCAACTCCAAGTAGTAGAGAACAGGGCTGAACAAGCTCCCCTGAATCTAGATCTAAGTTCATCAGCAAGTCAATAACCATTTCCAGATAGAAAGTGTGCTTAAATTTAAGCAGATCTCTTTAAAGTAAGGTGTCACACCTTGACGCATCACACACTAGTTGACTATCAATTTCTTTACCTCTCGCTTTCATTTTTAACTCTACCACCATCCTTAGGCGTCAACTCTGTGGGTGCTCCAGGGCTGGAGCACCCTTAGGGAAAAATTAGTGGGTGTTCTGCACCCACTGGCAGCCAAGCCCCCCACCCCGCCCCACCTCACCTCCTCCCCTGTGCCAAATCCCCGCTCCTCCACCTACCTCCCAGCTCTTGCCGTGGCCAAACAGCTGTAGCAAGCTCGGCGGGGGGAGGAGCACGAACGTGGCGCACACAGGGGAGGAAGTGGGCTGGGGCGGGGATTTGGGGAAGGAGTAGGAATAGGGGCAGGGAGGGGGCGGGGACTTTGGGAAAGGGGTTGTAATGGGGGCGGGAGGGGGCAGGGCAGGGGTGGAGTCAGGGTGGGGCCAGAGCGGGGGTCGAGCACCCACCAGCACCTGTAGAAGTCAGCACCTATGCCACCATCCATGTCTTCTGAACACTGGATTATTATAAGAATCACGGATATAAGAATCAACCACATATAGTGATCCAAACGACTGAGACAAAATCATTTCTACACTAAACTCAAATACTCCGCTCTTAAGAATCAAATCATCCAGGATGGTTGTGGTTGTTATAAAAGACATGCACTGTATAACAAAGCCAGCACCGAAGCTAAGTGTAGGGGAAGGTTTTGTATATTTAATAAGTCTTGGAAGCCAAACAAGTCAAAGCTATCCATTTGGAGAGTTTTAAAAAAATCAAAATACAAGTAAGGTGCACATATTTTTAACAGGGAGGATAATAAACCTTTGGAACAGTTTTCCAAGGGATATAGTGGATTTTCCATAAAAGATGAAGTCTTTAAATCAAGATTGGGTGACTTTCTAGTTCCACCAGAAGTTCTCAGGGCTGGAGGTTCGGGTTGCTGAGTGAAATTCTATATCCTGTGTTGTGTAGATCAGATTAAATGATCCTAATCGACCCTTTTGACCTTAAAAATCTATTAACAAGACACTGCCATTGCTGCAGTGCAATTCAATAATGGACAGAAGCTCTTCAGAGCAGAGATGCAACATTTGCTTTTAACAAGAAGTCTACAAATTATGCTTCACATTCTTCAGACTTACTCCCCACTCCTCCCCGCCCCCGTGATGAACTGGGAAACCTTAGTATTTTCTATGTACATTGTGAGACTCAGTTCCCTTCCTGACTGAATGTACAGAGCTAAATCAAAGAAAGCTGTAAAAGGGTTGTAACAGAACAAAGCAGGAAAGGTAAAACAATAGCACAGCTAAAACAGACTCTGGTATCTTGCTTCAAAGGAGCTAAGATAACAGCAGCTGGGCCATCAGTTGGGAGGAGAATTTACCTAGCTGGCTCTCATCCAGACTAGGAAATTCTACTCTTTCCCAGGCTAAGTCTGAGATCAAAAGAGTCTGACCAGTTAAAAGGGTTCTCCTAGAAGAAAAGGAGGAGTTTTTTGGGTGAGAGGCTGGCCAGAATGTGTCAGAAAAAGCTGACAGGCTGGGAGGACTCACGCTGAGACAGAGGGAGAAGGCTGAAAGCTGGATAGGCTGTTTCTCTCAACTCAGAAACAGAGAATAAGCCACACCTGCCTCAGCTGTGGCTAGAAAGGTTAAGCTTAAGTAAGGGAATATGCATGTATGTCTGTTTTTCCAATCTGCTTCTTTATTGCTGAGTATCTTTTGGGCAAAATAAAATCATTTTTTCACAAAACAGCAACACATAACAAAACAGGATTTTGTGTCCTTCAGGAGCTCTGAGAAATGGTCAGGTACTCCCATTGTCTAGGTAATAATGTGTGTCAGAAGATAGTGGCCCATTCTTTCTTTTTATTGCTGGTATGTCACATTGTCTGGAATGGCTCATGACCATGAAAGTCTACCTCAGGACAGCCTGTCAAAAACAGTAAAGACAGCCCAAACTGGCGGTGTGTTCAAAAATTACATTTCACCGACCCAGTACTAAACGTGAACTTCCGAAGTACTACAATAGTCTTATAATGGAGTCACAGCTAGTCCCTTTAGACACTCCAGTCTATCTTGACACCCAGTGAAGCTGGACTATGTGATCAATGGTCACTTACACCAAAAATAAAAAATATATTCAGGTAACATCCAGGCCCAAGAGACCAGTCGCTCAACCAGGTTGATTCACATCCTAGATCTCTCACCAAAAGACGAAGCTCGGAGACAATTCTATAATAAACTAACTAAAGGTTTATTAGCTTAGAAAAAGGAATGAGAGTTACTGAGAGATTAAAACAAGTAAAAATATATGTACAGGTAAATCACAGTCTATAATTTCAAAAAGGTAGCAGAGATGCAGTAATCTGCCAGTTTCCCAAAAGTCTTTTAGGGCTATCCAGAGTAACTTTGGAGATCTCCATCTCCTCGTTCAATTATTCCATCCTGTTAGAATCCAAACAGTCCAGAGATGACACAAGGAAAAAATTCTTCCATACTTACAGATTCTTCTCATAAACAAACAAGTTGACAGTTTGGCCAGTCACATGGGCTCTTTCTTTGATGATGGGAGAGAGGAGTGCATTTAGAGTTTTTGATCTCTGATTATCACACACAAAATGACCACTTGCTTTGAAATGTGCAGGAATTAGAACCTTTCTGTTATAGTACTTCATTTGCATTACATGAGACTTCTTTCTGGTTAATGAGTCACTTAGATACAGGGTATATACCATGTAAATGTTTGCTATTAAATTTTAATAGGATACAGAAACAGAAAACAATGAGTGCAGTATCACATTTGTTTTCATGAGGTTTAAACACAAAACACATTTAACAACAACTTTAATCTATACTAATGCGCAAGTGAATTGGCCTGGCTTCCAGCTGTCAGTCTAAGTTTTTAGCTGATGCCTATAGTCTTGGCCAAAGCTAGACACCAGTGTTACAGTATACTTGTGTGTGTTGGCTATTATTTACATGGCATGACACTACCTCTGTCCTTCTCCATGATTTACTAGAATGCTTGAACTGCATCATCTTTCATTTTAGGCATCCTTAGAACATCATTTACTGTACTACAAAGGAATGATTCTACCAGTCTATTTCAAGGGGGGAGAGTTATTTTTTTCTTTACTCATTGGTACCTACAACTTCATAATCTATCAATGTCTTTAGTAGTGTTTATACAGACAAGTCTGTCCCTCCAACATACTACCAAAATCCCAGCGCTTTCAAAGATGATCATGGACATCATGCATGAAATAGGAACATTAAATCATTTATCTATGTATTTCAAATTAACCCAACACCATGATATTCTAGGAACCAAATTCAAATATTCAGTTGAGTGTCTCTTGGTAAACATAAAAGGAGTAAAAAAATAGGGGTGATTTATAGAGTGGGGATCTATTATAGACCACCAAACAAAGAAGAGGTGGTGGATGGGGCATTTAAAAAAAGAAAAGAAATACCCGAAAAACAGGACATGGTAGTAATGGGGGACTTTAGCTATCCAGGGAACTATTGGGAAAGTAAAACAGCAAAACACAAAATTTCTAATAAGTTTGTGGAATGTACTGGGCACAACTCTTTGTACCAGAAAGTGGAGGAAGTAACCAGCGGGACAGCCATTTTAGACTCGATTCTAACAGGGAGGAATTAGTAACAAATATGAAGATGAAAGGCAGTTTGGATGACAGTGATCATAACATAATAGATGTCATGATTCTAAGAAGAGGCAGGAGTGAGAGCAGCAGAATAAGGATAATGGACTTCAAAAAAGCAGACTTTAAGAAACTCAGAACTGGTAGGTAAGATGCCATCAGAAGAAAATCTAAGGGAAAAAAGGAGTTGAGGAGATCTGGCCATTCATCAAAGAGACAATATCAAAGGCACAATTGCAAACTATTTTGGTGCAAAGGAAAGATAGGAAGAATGGTAAGAGGGCAATATGACTATCAGGAAAGCTTTAATTACCTGAAAATCAAAAAGGAACCCGACAAAAAGTGAAAGCATGGTCAAATGATAAGGAATTGTATAAAAGAACAGCACAAAATCAGAAAGGCTTAGGGACAAAATGAATTACACCCAGCAAGGGACATAAAAGGCAATCAGAAGAGGTTCATTAAATACATTAGGAACAAGAGAAAGAAAGAAAGCGTAGGTCGTCTACTTAGCAGGAAAGGAGAGCTAATAAGTGATGAAGCTGAGCTTCTTAATTCCTATTTTGCTTCAGTCTTCACTAAATGGTTAATGATGACCAGATACTTAATATTAACAACCAGGGGGAAACTGGAAAGCCAAACTAGGGAAAGAACAGGTTATAGAATATTTAGATAAGTTAGGCATATTCAAGTCATCAGTGCCTGATGAAATTCATTCTAGATTACTAAAGGAACTAGCTCAAGCAATCTCAGATCTATTAGCATTTATTTTTGAGAACTCCTGAAGGATGGGAGGAGTCCCAGAAGACTGGAGAAGGGTAAACAGTATGTATCTTTTAAAAGGGGAACAAGGAGGACCCAAGAAATTATAGACCAGTCAGCCTAATTTCAGTGCCAGGAAAGATACTGGAGCAAATTTTTAAACAATCAGTTTATAAGCAGCTGGGGGATAATAGGAGATTTGTCAAGAATAAATCATGCCAAACCAATTTAATTTCCTTCTTTAATAGAGTTACTGACCTAGTGGATGATGGAAAGCAGTAGACATGATATACCTTGAGTTTGATAAGGCTTTTAACTAGGGCTGTCAATTAATTGCAGTTAACTCATGCGATTAACTCAAAAAAAATTAATCACAATTAATTGTACTCATAACACTAGGATACCAATAGAAATTTATTAAATATTTTGGATGTTTTTCTATATTTTCAGTATTGATTTCAATTACAACACAGAATACAAAGTGCACAGTGCTCACTTTATATTATTATTTTTGATTACAAATATATGCACTGTAAAAATAATAAACAAAAGAAATAGTATTTTTCAATTCACCTCATACAAGTACTGAAGCGCAATCTGTTTATCGTTAAAGTGTAACTTACAAATAGAGGTTTATTTTGTTACATAATTGCACTCAAAAACAAAACACTTTAAAACTTCAAAGTCTACAAGTCCACTCAGTCCTACTTCTTATTCTGCCAATCACTAAGACAAACAAGTTTGTTTACATTGATGGGAGATACCACTGCCTGCTTCTTAGTTACAATGTCACCTGAAAGTGAGAACAGGCATTCACATGGCACTTCTGTAGCCTGCGTTGCAAGGTATTTACATGCCAGATATGCTAAACATTTGTATGCCCCTTCCATGCTTCCTCCCATCATCAGCATGGAAGCATGTCCTCTGGAATCGTGGTTGAAGCATGAAGAGACATATGAATCTTTAGGACATCTGGCACATAAATATCTTGAAACACCAGCTACAACAGTGCTATTCGAACACTCGTTCTCACTTTCAGGTGACATTGTCAACAAGCAGCAGGCAGCATTATCTCCGGCAAATTGTAACCAACCTTGTTTGTCTGAGTGATTGGCTGACCAAGAAGTAGGACTGAATGGACTTGTAGGCTCTAAAGTTTTACACTGTTTTATTTCTGGATGCAGGTTTTTTTTTACATAATCCTACATTTGTTAGTTCAACTTTCATGGCAAAGAGATTGCACTACAGTACTTGTATGAGGTGAACTGAAGAATTTTTTTTGTTTTTTACAGTGCAAATATTTGTAATCAAAAATAAATATGAAGTGAGCACTGCACACTTTGTATTCTGTGTTGTAATTGAAATTAATATATTTGAAAATGTAGTAAACATCCAAAAATATTTAAAATAAATGCTATTCTATAGTTGTTTAACAGCACAATTAACCGTGATTAATTTTTTAAATTGTTTGACAGCCCTACTTTTAACACTGTTCTGCATGACAGTCTCATAAGCAAACTAGGGAAATGTGGTCTAGATGAAATTACTATAAGGTGGGTGCACAACTGGTTGAAAGACCATACTCAAAGACTAGTTATCAATGGTTTGCTGTCAAATTGGGAAGCCATATCTAGTTGGGTCCCACGGGGTCAATCCTAGCTCCAGTCAATATTTTCATTAAATTACGTGGATAATGGAGTAGAGAGTATGTTTATAAAATCTGTAGATGATACCAATGTGGATGTTGTTGCAAGCAATTTGGAGGACAGGTTTAAAATTACCTTAACAAATTGGAGAGTTGGTCTGAATTCAACAATATGAAATACAGTAAAGACAAATGCAAAGTATTTTCCTTCCTAAGCAAAGATCTAATGCACAACTACAAAATGGGGAATAACTGTCTAGGTGGTAAAAAGAAAAGAAGTACTTGTGGCACCTTAGAGACTAACAAATTTATTAGAGCATAAGCTTTCGTGAGCTACAGCTCTAATAAATTTGTTAGTCTCTAAGGTGCCACAAGTACTCCTTTTCTTTTTGCGAATACAGACTAACACGGCTGCTACTCTGAAACCTGTCTAGGTGGTAGTATGGCTGAAAAGGATCTGGTGGTTATAGTAGACTAAAAAGTGAATGAGAGTCAGTGTGATGCAGCCAAGAGGGATTTACTTGTTTTTTAAAACTTTCTACACTGCAACTCCACCAACTTTACAAGATTTCAAGAGCATGATGAAGAAATCTACCAAGTGCTGATCTGACCAGTCTTGTTTTGGCTTAGTGAGACATCAAAAGTAATACCTCTGAACCAAGCTGACTTGGCACAGTGGGGATGTCTCACCTGAATTTCGGTGTTCTGGAAAAAACTGCTCGACATCTGAACTTAGGAGGCAGCTTGCTTTAGTGGATTGGGCACAGGACGGGGTGTCAGGGAGCCCTATGTTCTATTTCTAGCTCTACCACTTGCTTATTGTGTGACCCTGAGCAAGTCGTAGCCTCTTTGTGCCTCAATTTCTTCATCTATACAACAGGGATAATCAAACTTGCCCACCTCTGTAAGTCTGTGAACTCCTTAAATAAAAAGATACTACACTGATGCAAGTTACTATGTTACTGAATTTCAAAAGTACCAGTCCACAAAAATGGTGCATAACCATACAATACTATAATTTTCAGTTTGTGTGTCATTCAAAGGCACACAAATCTTCTGAAGGCCAAACTTCTAGAAAGATATTCAAATTTTATGGGCCTCCCTTTTTTGGAGGGGATGAAAATGGATACATTTGCAATAGCAAAAGATTTCCACGGTATATACCCAGTATTACCAACGAAATTTTACCATAATCTATGTGCCTGACTATGCAGTAAATATGAAGACATTTATCTTTTCTGTTAAAAAAATCTCTTATATACAACAGATAATCGTGAAGCAAATTCTTCTCATTCAAGTCAATAGCAAAACTACAGTTGATTTTTAAAGGACTAGGATTTGGTCCCAATTGAGCTGCTATTATATTGAATTATACATTTTAAAGTACACTGCATTTTATGAAATCCCTAATGGGCAGCATGATGACTCAATAGGATTAGATCACCATCCAAAAATGTTCAAACACAATGCTCAAAAGAGGCTCTCATGAAAGTAATTCAGTGAAATTACATCAGTAGTAGCATTTAAAGGATGAGACATATGGTAGGTCCTATAACACTACACAGTTCTACACTTTTGGATTTTTCATTCACCTGGTATTTTTAATATTTTTTCTAACTTGCATCAAGCACTCTCCTAACTTTGAAGCTTGTAAGGCCACTCTATTCTGGTTCATATTCGACTATTTAAAATGACACACCGAAATGGAAACAGTCTGTCATAACGAGAACAAAAGTTCTGCAGTGTGCTCTGTATGCAGTCAGCACTGAGTCATAAATTCTAGGAAAATAAAATACATTTTCTACTCTGAATAATCTTGTTTGACATTAATTTTTGGCTTAAAAAGGAAGACCTGAGTTATTTACCTAAGGAAACACATTCAAATCTACAATGAGTACAAAAAGAATTAAAGACGAGTTTACTCCCTGCTGTTGCCCATCATCCTCTCCTACAGGCCAAAAGCAACACATGTAAAATTAGCATAAGCCTTAATAATTTGGGATGCATTTTCCTACTTATTGTTCTTCTCTTTTGGGTTGGTTCTTCGCAGGTGGAGGAGAGGGATATTTTCCCCAGGATTGCCATTTTGTACAAATATAAAAATTTGCTGCTAAAGCTCCAGAAAGCACAACAAAGGAGAAGAAATGAAAAGGGAAATTTAAAAGCGTCACAGGAGTTTCTATTTATAGCCCAATGTGCCAACACATACTTCAAAATAAGCGCCTTCTGTAGCTGCAGAAATTCTAGCACTAATATCAGCTCAAGTTAGAGATGCTGGGAAATATCACATCTTGCCATCTGTTTCCTTCAGATCTTCCAGTCCTAATGTCTAGTCTGTTTTGTGTCAAAATAACTATCAAAGTTTAGTGTCTGCTCTATTGGCAATATATTTTTCCTTATGACCGTATAGCCCAATATTAAAGCAACAACAAAAGAGGTTCTATATTACTGAAAGGGTTGCATAAACTCTCAGTACATTGTTATCTGCTAAAAAGGTTTAACACTCAATTAAAATGTAAATTAACACTAGACAATGCAGCAATAATTGCTACAACAGGCCAAGAGTGAAGGCAGGTTCAGCCAAGAATGGAAATGTTTGAATTGTAATTAAATTTGCAATTATTTCCATTTGGATTTCTTCACAATTGTGGCAATCCAGTGCTGAATAAGAAGCAATATAGACATGCCAGCTAACATATCACAGCCAGGTCATTGTTCAAGGGAAATAGTGGTGAGAGGGGGAGGACTGAAAGAAAACACATTAACATCTCTTTTTCTATTGTCTATATGTCTAAAGTGACTAAATGAGAGTCTGTTGACAGATGATTCTGGAGAAAGAGGGAAGTCTTAGTTGTCTGTTTATGCTAGAATGATCTCCATCACCACAGATTAACATGAAGCTCTTAAAAAAACAAAAAAGCTTTTCTATCAATGGTTAATGTCTAATTTTCCATCTTTGTTATAAAATCTTAGCAAGTTAAGAGTCTGTTCAAAATTTGCCAGAAGAACTCTAGTTACAATTTTCTATATTAGGATAATTAAAAGCATTTGAAAACTAAGCCAGTAACAATTTTCACTATCCCTGGAAAATTATATAATGGCTTCAAAAGCCTCCAAATTTATTTTGGTTCATTTTCATCACTGTTGTCTATCAGGATAGGTACTAGGTCACTAGAATTGAAGTGGCTATGCTAATCCCTCTGTTAAATTACTGAGTTTTTCCAGTGACCTAGAGTTATCCAGAAGCCTGAGTAGAGTTACCTTGAGCTGAGTGCTTGGACAGTTAATGAAAGTATTGAGTCTTCCCCTAATAAATTTGACTCCAGATTAAGCATTAGTGTCTTCCCAACACAACTCAACTTTAATTTTGCAAAGTATCTCTCACCTGATTAGTTTAACAAGATCTCTTATGTCAATACATAATTATACCAGAGATAAACACACTAACCTAAAGATATCCAGAAACACACCACCACCACCACCATTTCCATTACCTCTTTTTTTAAATTTTAGAATTTTCTTTGGCACTAGTCACCAAAGAGGAGCACATCACAAACATTAAATAGATTGTGAAATTTAATCTGACTTCTGTATTTATTTGAGAAAAGTATAGTTATTCTAGGAAATAAATAGTAACTTACTTATACTGTATCTACAACAAGCTGATGTTCCAGAGGTAGATTAAATTGAAGAAGTGAGGTCTGAACCACAACTCAAAAGGTTAGATGTGAAGTTACAAAAAGACCATAGGCTGGGATTAATTTAGTAATGGTTTTAGTTGCTAAACAAACAATCCAAAACCCAGCAGATTGGTGTCTAAATTGAAAGCAAATTCTCATGAAATTCTAAAGGTTCATGGTCTAGAACACAGAGAACATCCGGGGGAAGATGAAGAATGTCATGGTTATAAAAGGAAACTAGCTTCAACTTTAAATATGGACAGACAAATGCTTCTCAATAATGTTCAAACACTCAAGAACTTCTCCATGATGGACTGGCTAAAGCCTTTGATGTGGTTTGAATAATAAGATAATGTATTATTAAAAGCTTTTCCACTGAGAATTTTCAGAACAGCTGCTTGATGTGTATGCTGAAATGCTCAATGACCTAGAACACTTTGCTAGGGAAAATTTGAATTTCTGTAAACATTAATTCTCTTTAAAAGGTTCTTTAAATTACAAAAGCTGAGAAAGTTACCAGTGACTTTGCTTCATCTCCCATCATTATGAAATTTAACAGAAATCTAGGATACTGCCCTAACTCCAGTTTTGCTAGTCTATCGGTTTGGATGCTTAAAGACATGCTGAGTCTAACTGTTCTCCCTCAGTCTAGACTGCCAGAATACTTAGCTTTGTGAAGACTCTTGCAAGTTTTCAATTAACTAGTGTCACTTGAGCTCTCACCTCTCTCATGTTCTGCAATAGCAACAATTATACAGCCATACCAGCTACTAAGATTCCACAGAAGACTACACACAACTCTGGTTTTCCAGACTAACATAAATAGGAAATGCTATACAGGATATCTGCTCTGTTTACAAGTCAGTCACAAAACATTAGAAAAAGGGGGCTGATCCACAGAATATTCAGCTTTAATGTGGAGGAACTCAACTGTTCTTCTGGACAAAGCAAGTTGAACAGTAACTGCAGAGCCGGCTTGTAAAATCATGTGTGTGCTGCACCTTCCTTCCTTCTAATCTCACCATGATTTAACTGCTGCATTACAGGCTGTGTCTACAGTAAGAAATCTGAATGGGACACTGAGCATCAAATCATCTTTCCCCATGTCCCCACAAAGAGTTAAACATTGCTGGTCCCATTAGTTTAATGCCCACGTTAGTAAAGCACGGTCGACCCCTAATTCTGCCAAGGCATCTATTAATCCTGACCATAGAGCAAGGAGGAGTAAAATCTTGTTCTACACAACATTTAGTGTTGCATTTAGTTGATCCTGCCGACACAGGACAATTATTTCACAAGACAGTTAAAGGCGACAATAGTTTTTGACTGCTATTGTCAAAAATTAGGATTGTCTAATGGAGGAAAAGGCAAAGAAGGTTGAAATGTCTAACTTCAGCACTGATGGCTTTTTTGAGTTTAGGAGAAAAAATACCACTCCCTCAAATAATCAATTTTAGTTTAATATTTCCTTTTGGACAGCATGCAGTGTTTTCTACTAAAAGTTAAAGGCGGGGAAAGAGGAAGAATATAAAAAAGAAATATTGTTTGCATCCAACAATTTCAGTTGAAGCAAAACTTAGCTGTTCATTGATCCATAAGTGAGGAGGGAATTTCATTGTTCACCTCCATTAAATAATAAAATTATTTTCACAAACCATTACATGAAGCTCTCAAGCTTGTCACCACATGTTGAAGTGTTTCAATAATTCAGGGGAAGGGGTTGCAGTGACCTTAAAAACAAATTGCCTTAAAAAAAATGGTTTCCAACAAAAATGTGGAGAACAGTTGCAAAAAACCAAAACCACACATAAGCCTCAACACTGGCCTGTTAAATGGCCATCCCTAATATCCCACTTCTGACTTAAACCCATTTAGTTCTGCTTCAACACCTCTTCCTTTAAAAAAAAAGGGGGGGGGGAATTAAAACAGTACCTAATTCAGCTATCCACCACGACAGAGGGACTCAATCTTTAGTACATCTCTAGTTCCTATTCAGGTAGGAGATCAGAGTGGAAAGGCTGAAACTTTAAAAAGTGATGTTAAAGGAATGCAGTGTTTAATTCAGGCATCAGAATGCTTACGGATCAAATGCTGAGGTCTATACTTTTTTCCAGTCAAGTTCTTATTGACTTCAATGGGAGCTTTGTTTGAGTAAGAACCTCATCATGTAGCCTTAAATTATCTAAGGGTGAAATATTCAAAAAAGCTTAAGTGAATTAGGAATCTAACATCCATTCCCAAAAGTGACAAAACTTAGGATCTTAAGTGTTAGGTGTTGCATCCCAATAATCAGTCCTACTGGTTGGAGCAGAGGTAGAAGCTGGACATAGGGCTGGAAGTAGGCTGAGGATAGTGCTGGAATTGAGATCAGGGGATAGGATAGGACTGAGATCAAAAAAATGCACCAATACATACAGCTGGAACAATATTGCCAGAGGAATCCGCCACAGTGTCCAATAGTGCAGTAAGCTCAGGAACAAACACTCCTTTTTAGTCCTAGGCTTTCACATCCCTGAGTTATTGGGCATGGGAAAATAACTGTCAGGGTTAGCTAACCAGAATAGTATGATGAAAAGAGTACTCTTAAAAAGGACGACTCTTAAATGTATTTTTTTTTTAAAGCACCACCTTTTCACCTTGTTGTCTTTAATCATCTGGATATACAGGAGAACATAAGCAGTTTCAGTGACAGCAGTTGTGGCACTATGGCTAACTAGTGTTTTCAAGATACTTTTCATTTGGATTAATGGATACTTGTATATGTGGACATCTACTTGCATGTAATTGACACAGGGGGACAGAATATGCAATGCTTTCTGACTGTTGAATAACACAAGTATAATATTGTGTGTCCACACACTGACGCACATCCACTTTTTTCTGTTTGAAATTTTACAATGCTATGCAAGTAATCTAAAGGAATAACCATTTCATGTTAATAGAGGAAGATAAAAACAAGAAATATGAATACTTGCTACGTTTTATAAGTCACTACAGATTTTAAAAATGATTTTGTATGTTATTACGTTGATTTTGTAAAAAATTATATTACATTATACAGGGAACATAAAATGATGGAATACATATGTATCTCCTGATCTAAAGAGAATCAGGACCAGAATGCAGTCTGTCAGAATATCCCAACCCCGTCTTTCTTAGAGAGGACAAAAAAAAAAAAGATGAACAAAAAAACCAAAACACTATGGACATCAGATGTGTGCCAGATACAGTTACTAAGGAATAATGAAATAAACAATGAAAAGGTGAGAAACAAAAAAAGTATAATCAAAATCTGAAGCAAACTAGGCAGAAATAATACGCATTTTGGGTGGCACAATAAAGTGTAAAGGAAAGGAATCTGCAAACCAGAAAGAATGAGTTTTTAAAAAAATCCATTGACTAATTCATTGACCATTTGCCATTTGCTCAAAAGCTAATAATTAGATCCTGCAAATGTTATGGGATTAGTCCCTTAGCATAATGCCATGTATCCTATTGCCAGATATACAATTATAGCTTGCCATTTTATACTGCAGTCCAGTCAAGGCAAGTCTAGCATTTTTTTTACTATTATTGTTATTATTATTATTATTATTATAATTATTGAGTCTATATTTGCTTTGTAAAACGTGATGGAATAGACAGCTACACTTTCACAGTGGCCATTTAAAATGACCTTATTGTGGCTTCCATTAGTACATGAAAGATTTAACCTGATGTCAAGGAGCACAGCGTATATACCTCTAGGGCATGATGTGGCTATGAGTATGTACAGAGATGAAAATTGCATACCTGAAGTATTTTAATATGTGCAGCAGAAGTGACCAGTTCTAATGAAACCAGGGAATTAGTGTATGCACCACTGAGTTTTTAGATGAATTCTGAAATGCACATTTAACATTATTTCAAGGGCAAAATATCAACTATGTTTAAAACGTAGGAAAAAAACAATTACTTGCAAGATGCAATTGTACTGTACTGTAATGTAACATGTCCTGGGTCTGAACATCTCTATTTCCTCCTTTGTTCAAACAGTACACTCTACCATTAAAAAGAAAATCAGCAGAGAGCAAGAAGTCTAATTCTACTGACAGAAATGGGTGAGGTCCCAGAGGACTGAAGGACAAATATAGTACCTATTTTTAAAAAGGGGCAACAAAAGAGGATATTTTAGAAATTATAGACCAGTCAGCCTAACTTCAATACCTGGAAAGAGTCTAGATCATTTAAAAACAAACAATTTTTAGGCACCTAGGGGAGAATAGGGTTATAATGAATAGTGAGCATGGGGAGGAGGTTACCAGACCTCTGTGGAGAAAAAAGTGGTTTGGGACTATTTAGAAAAGCTGGACGAGCACAAGTCCATTGGGTCAGATGTGCTGCATCTGAGAGAGCTAAAGGAGTTGACGGATGTGATTGCAGAGCCATAGGCCATTATCTTTGAAAACTCATGGTGATCGGGGGAGGTTCTGGATGACAGGAAAAAGGCTAATGTAGTACCCATCTTTAAAAAAAGGGAAGGAGGAGGATCCGGGGAACTACAGGCCAGTCAGCCTCACCTCAGTCCCTGGAAAAATCATGGAGCAGGTCCTCAAGGAATCAATTATGAAGCACTTAGAGGAGAGGAAAGTGAGCAGGAACAGTCAGCATGGATTCACCAAGGGCAAGTCATGCCTGACTAATCTAATTATCTTCTATGACGAGATAACTGGCTCTGTGGATGAAGGGAAAGCAGTGGACATGTTATTCCTTGACTTTATCAAAGCTTTTAATATGGTCTCCCACAGTATTCTTGCCAGCAAGTTAAAGAAGTATGAGCTGGATGAATGGACTATAAGGTGGATAGAAAGCTGGCTAGATCATCAGGCTCAATGGGTAGAGATTAATGGCTCCATGTCTAGTTGGCAGCCGGCATCAAGCGGAGTGCCCCAAGGGTTGGTACTGGGGCCAGTTTTGTTCAATATCTTCATTAATGATCTGGAGGATGGCATGGATTGCACCATCAGCAAGTTTGCAGATGACACTAAACTGGGAGGAGTGGTAGATACACTGGAGGATAGGGATAGGATACAGAGGGATCTAGACAAATTACAGGATTGGGCCAAAAGAAATCTGATGAGGTTCAACAAGGACAAGTGCAGAATCCTGAACTTAGGATGGAAGAATCCATGCACCGCTACAGACTAGAGACCAAATGGCTAGGCAGCAGTTCTGCAGAAAAGGACCTAGGGGCGATAGTGGATGAGAAGCTGTATATGAGTCAGCAGTGTGCCCTTGTTGCCAAAAAGGCCAATGGCATTTTGGGCTGTATAAATAGGGGCATTGCCAGCAGATTGAGGGACGTGATTGTTCCCCTCTATTCGACATTGGTGAGGCCTCAACTGGAGTACCGTGTCCAGTTTTGGGCCCCACCCTACAAGAAGGACGTGGAATAATTGGAAAACGTCCAGCGGAGGGCAACAAAAATGATTAGGGGACTGGAACGCTTGACTTATGAGGAGAGGCTAAGGGAACTGGGATTGTTTAGTCTGCGGAAGAGAAGAATGAGGTGGGATTTGATAGCTGCTTTCAACTACCTGAAAGGGGGTTCCAAAGAGGATGGATCTAGACCGTTCTCAATGGTAGCAGATGACAGAACGAGGAGTAATGGTCTCAAGTTGCAGTGGGGGAGGTTTAGGTTGGATATTGGGAAAAACTTTTTTCACTAGGAGGGTGGTGAAGCACTGGAATGCGTTACCTAGGGAGATGGTGGAATCTCCTTCCTTAGAGGTTTTTAAGGTCAGGCTTGACAAAGCCCTGGCTAGGATGATTTAGGTGGGAATTAGTGCTGCTTTGAGCAGCGGGTTGGACTAGATGACCTCCTGAGGTCCCTTCCAACCCTGATATACTATGATTCTATGATTTGTCAAGAACAAATCATGCCAAACCAACCTAACTTTTCCTTCTCTGAGCGGGTTATTGGTTTAGTGGATGTGGGGAAGCAGTAGACATGATATATTTTGATTTTAGTAAGGCTTTTGACACAGTGCCACATGATATTTTCAAAAGCAAATAGGGAAATGTGGTCTATATGAAATTACTATAAAATGGGTTCACAACTGATTGAGAAACTATGCTCAAAGATTAGTTATCAAGGGTTTTCTGTCAAACTGGTAGGGAGTATCTAGTGGTGCTCCTCTAGAGTCCATCCTGTGTCTAGTACAATTCAATATTTTCATTAAATTACTCAGCGTGGAGAGTATGCTTACA
Organism: Dermochelys coriacea; assembly: GCF_009764565.3. Taxonomy (NCBI): domain Eukaryota; kingdom Metazoa; phylum Chordata; order Testudines; family Dermochelyidae; genus Dermochelys; species Dermochelys coriacea. The sequence goes on from NC_050072.1 coordinate 39,091,235, forward strand.
AAATTTGCAGAAGACACCAGGGAGGGGTTGCAAGCCCTTTGGAGACCAGAATTAGATTTCAAAATGACCTTAAATTGGAGAAATGGTCTGAAATCAACAAAATGATATCCAATAAAGTGCAAAATATTACACTTGGGAAGGAAAAATCAGATGCACAATTACAAAATGGGGAATAACTGGCTACGTGTTAATGCTGGTGAAAAGGATCTTGGAGTTAGAGTGGATCACAAATTGAGTAAGTCAACAATGCAGTTGTGAGAAAGGCTAGTGTTTTGGGGTGCATGAACAGAAGTGTCATATGTAAGACACTGGAGGTGATTGTCCCACTACTCATCACCTGTGAGGCATCAGCTGGCTGTGTCCAATTCTGGGCACCATGCTTTAGAAAAGATATTGGCAAATTGGAGAGTCCAGAGGAGAGCAAAAAAATGATAAAAAGTTTAGAAAACCTGACCTATGAGGAAAGGTTAAAAAAATGGGCACTTATGTTCAGTCTTGAGAAAATAAGACTGAGGGGGTTGACTTTAAATAGTCTTCAAATATGATAAGGGCTGTTATAAAGAGGATGGTGATCAGTTGCTCTTTATGTCCACTGGAGGTAGGACAAGTAGTAATGGACATAATCTGTAGCAATGGAGATTTAGGTTAGACATTAGAAAAAACTTTCTAACTCAATATAAGGGTAGTTAAGCTCTGGAATAGGCTTTCATTGGAGGTTTTGAAGAACAGGTTGCCAGACACCTGTCAGGAATGGTCTAGGTTTACCTGGTCCTGTCTCAGCGCAGGACACTGGACTTCATGTCTTCTCCAGGTCCCTTTCAGCCCTATGTTCATACGATTCTATAAAATGTTATTGACATTAACAAAGACTTTTGCTTATGATTAGCTTAAAGGAAAATTAAGGTTGAAAGAGGTTTCAATGGAGTCCAGCCAACAACCCTAAACATCACCTTGTATAAAACTCACAGTTCCCAAACATTTGGATGTTTGTCAGTTAACAGTTAAGGAATCCCGATATAGTTCTTCAACATTCACAATCCCCAACTCAATTTAAAAGGTTTTTCTGGCTTTTTTTCCTTGCTCTAGTCAAGTTTTGCAGGTAAGATGGGGGAGCAAGAGGTACAGAGGGGAACTTATAGACATATGGGGCAGGAGAAAGTTTTCTTTGAATCTCCAGGATTGGAGGGAGAGGAGCAGCTCTCATGAAGGGTGGGCTCAGCAGGGGACAGAACCCAAGACATGCAAAACAAAACAAAACAAAAAACCCACCTCATGCCCACAGTCAGGCATATGACAAAATGCATTGACCCTGAAAAAATATATTATGGTGAAAAGTGTCATGCATCCCCAGCTACCATTAAAAAGGCATGCAGCTAGGGCAATCCAGTTGGTCTGCAAGAGTTACTTGTGGAAGGCAGGAGTTGGAGCAAGGAAAGAATAGGAACATAATGACTGATGGAGAATGGAGGAAAAGAGCAAAGATGAAGAAATAAGACTGGGTAAGAAATGTAAAAAGAGAAAAGTAAAAAAAAAAAACCTATTAAATGTTCTTGATAGAGAGAGGGGGAGGGGATAATGTTAAAGCATTGGGAGGTAAAGAATTTTGGACCATCTCAAAACTCCTCCCACTCTCTTACCCTCTAGGGACTTGAGCATTAGTGAATTTATGCTTTGATACACATAAAGGACATCCATAGCTCCCTAAGTGATTCCACATCCAGAATAGATGATGTGCTTCCATTAGGCCAGTTGTCAGAGATCTTCTCATGCTCGTCAACAAGACTGACCAAAAATTGTGATTCAAACCACAAAGACTCATGTAATCCAGCAGGTTGCAAAACTGCTGAAGGACAACAGCACCCCATCCACAGGATGAGGTGAATCATTACTGTTCTACATTGGCCTCCATCACTGACCCCCAAACAGTCCCTTCATCTCCATTACTCCCACAACTCTTCTTGGTTTTCCCGACATCCCACGACAGATAAGAGAGAGGGGCAGAAATTTGAGTGCCAATGGTGGAAAACAAAGGCTGATAAAGGCAGGTTGAAACGCAATGAATTCCTCAAAACTTCTGCTGAGGCTGTATTACACATCAAGAGAATTTTCTGCCAGCTCTGTTGAGGCTGCCAAATCCCACCCCAAGAAGTTATCCATGATTCTTCAAGAACTATGAATGCCTACAACCTGCAAAGCCAAGCACCAAATGCTGCAAAGAACTATCATCCTACTTTTCTGAAATGATCTCACACATTCAGGAAAGATTCTCAAAGAGCATGGATCCACTTCTGCTCACCTCCCCACAGCCCAGCTGCAATCCCACAGTTCAGTACATTCACTGGACACTATAAAGGAGTCTTGACTCAAGACTTGTGCATCCAACCCATGCCTTCCCTGACTTGTGAAAGAGTCATGAATAGAGCAACCAGACATCCTGTTATTATCAGGACAGTCCTGATATTAGGGGCTGAGTCTTATATATGCAACTATGCCCTCCCGCACCGTCCCCCCCAAAAAGAGAGTGTCCTGATTTTTCATACTTGCTATCTGGTCACCCTAGTCATGAACAACTGGAGCCAATTCTGAGAGAAATAGCCAGTGCCTCACTCACAGAAGGAATTTTTCCTCCCTCCTTCAATACAGGCAAAAGTCAAACCAATACAGTGAAGAAACCCACCCTGAATATTCCGATTTTAGCCAGCTACTGACCAGCGTCCAACCTCTCATATCTAAGCAAGCTCACAGAGAAGCTAGCAAAAGCCCAGCTACAAGCTCATCTAACTAAAGCTAACATTCTGGACTTGGCACAATCTGGATTCAGGCCAGGACACAGAACCAAAACCACCTTTAGTAGCAATGATGGATCTTCTTCTGTCAATGGATACAAGGAAGACATCCATTCTCATTCTCCTGGACCTCTCTGCAGCATTCACCACTACTGACCATAAGATATTGCCGTCTCGCTTGAGATTGGCTGTAGGAGCCCCAGGTAATGTGCTGAAATTATATGAGCCCTTTTCTGGAGGGACACACCCAATGACCAGAAATCAGAAACTACACCTCCACAACTAAACCCCTCACACTGGTGGAGTCCCACAAGGATCAAGTCTCTCTCCAGTCCTTTTCAACATCTACATGCAACCATTAGGAGAACTGATCAGATGACATGAGCTCAAGAGTCAGCAATATGTAGATGATTCACCTACATGAGTCAGCTATACCTATCCTTCACCACAGATGACCACACCACTGCCACCAAGATAGCCCAGGCCTTCGAGAAGATCAGCTCTTGGCTAAAGAATAGCTGGCTAAAACTGAAACCAAGGCAGACAAGGTGATGTGGTTGGCAGAGGAAAGCATTTTGAAAATATTGTAGCCATGGTGCAGTCTCCTTTGGTTGAATGTTCACATCCATGATTAGTGAATTCAGTCCATAGTAAGGAGTGGTTTTTGATTCCTCATGGATGCTGAGCTCTCACATAGCATCATCCTTGAACATGCCAGCTTGCTAAAGAGACTCCTGGTGGATGAAGAGCTGGCCTCAGTTATTCATGCCTTTCATCACCTCTTGGCTGGATTACAGCAATGCAATATCTGGGCATGGAGCCATCAGCACAAAGAAAACTCCAAATAGTTCTGAACACCACAAGATGCCTCCTCCCCAGCAACACAAGTAACCATGAACATATCAGCTCTGTGCTCTGCTCTCCACACTGGCTTCCCATAGAATTTTGAATCAAGTTCAAGGTGTCAGTCCTTATCTTCAAAGCGCTCCACATATCTTGGGCCCAGATCTAAAAGATCAACTGAAGTTTCGGATAAAGACAATGGTTGACAATTACAATCCTGTTGCACAATGGAACTCTCAACAATAAGAGTAAAGCTTGTCTGTGCAGGAGACAAATTTATCTGGGGCAGTTCAATGCTGCAGAATAAACTCCCCCAGAAAGTAAGGATAATCACATACCTCACCACTTTCTGCACTAAGTCTGAGGCAAATTTCTTTGACTGTCTTTTCTAATAAAACACATCAGCAACAGCAAAATTTTTAAAAATAAAATATACACACACACACTTTTGAGGAGAAGGTAAGAGAACAAACAATACATGACAGATGTTAGTCACATAGCTTAATGCACTACTGGAAGGTGCTCAGATACTACAGTGATGAGTAAAAACCTATATACAATAGAAAAGAATAATTTTCACTTGAGAGTGAAATAGAATCAGAGTTTGATTTTTTGGGGGAGGAAGGGAATAGATATATAGAGTGATTTGACACTAACAGATGGGGAGTGGGTGATTAATCCACTAAAAAGATTAATACATTAAACAGAGCCAGTGGAAAACTATAATGTGGAAGTATCAAGGGGGGGTGGATGGTAGGATGGAGATCAACCTTTCTGCACTGTAGACAAGATAATCCTTCATTTCTACTAGTCTGATGATATCTGCCTCATGGATCCGATCAAAGGATTTAGCTTTTAATGCTGTCATATATTGACTTCTGTTGCAAAATCAAAAACCTTGATATAGTCAGACCATGTATCTATGGCATTACAGATTCACATTTAGCTCATACCGAAAAGTTAGAGGAGGGGGTTGTATTTTCTTGAACAATGCCACAGGTAAAAGACCATTATTTGCAGCTCCTGAGTTCAGGATACTCTACCCTCTAATTAACTTTAAATCAGGCTCACAGAGAGATTCACAAATATACTATTAGGAAAGAATCTAAAGAAGAAAATTACATTTTTAGTTTCCAGAACAACCAGTTCTTCTGGGAATCCTGTTATTGAGATCATCTAAACTGAGATAATCTAATATAAATTATGGGATACCTGGGTCTGCACAACAAGACTGAAGCAAGGATACCCTTTGTATTCCTCTAGTTTTTCTTGGGTTCTCTAAAATATTTTATTCCAATTATTTTTTATATTCTACCTCCCAGATATTGATGCATGGAAAAAATATATCTAAACTGTATGTGGACAGATTTGTCAGATATAAACAAACAAGTTGTTTGTATCTTCATGTAACTTGTACACACACTTTTACATACATACTAAGATTGTTCAAGGAAATCATTTTACTGCATTACATTTTTGGCTTGTAAATTTCAAAGGGTATTTTCTTTTGTTGCTTAAAAAGGGGATTTTTAAAATGGTTGACTGTTCCTCCTGAAAATGTTTCAAATCAGTTAAAAATTGTGCAATACCAATATTAACTAAGCAGAGTTATCTCCAGCCTGTGGAAATGTTTAAGGACAATCTAACATGCATGGATAAAAATAAGAGCTTTTCTAAACTAGTACTCACATGTAATTGAAATTTTTTTCCTTTGATTTTTCATTTTGATGTGCTGCTCCATTTTCTCCCTGGCCAGTAGCAGAAGTGCTGAATTGTGGCAAGAACGGCTATTTCCTCTCAGGCCAACTGTAACCAGGTTCTATAGTAATTCACTAGAAAGCCTGAACTAGGTAGATTTCCTGACCAATTTTGCAGACTCGAGGGGTACAACTAGTTTGGCTTGGTGCTTATCCAAATCCACTTCCTGAGGTTTCTTTGTTATCACCCTAACATGACTGACTTGAAAAGATACATTTACTCTTCTGCAAGTAGCCTCACAGCATTCAAGTTTGGTTCCTGAATCCCTGGCTTCTGGGTTTGCTGGAGAGGCCATCACATAGAAGAACTGAGAGACTGAATCATAAAGGAATGAATAATGGGCAAGCCCTAAGAACCACACATGAAAGATTTTTTCTACTCTAGACAATTAAACTGGTGTTATCCCACCAGTTCAAGCACCAGTGATGCAGTATAATCACACTAACCATGCAGTTAGGTACAAGTCCACTGCAGTTTTGCCATACATCCACACTAGCCCTGCACCTGTCCCATTTTTTCCCAAATGTGCTAAAACATTTCTTGAAAGAAGAGAATAGATCAATTTCCATGCTCCGTCCTTAGTCCCTTATTAGAATGTCAACAGAGCTGCCGGTTCCAATGGTGGGCTTGTGTAGTGTGGACACCAGTTCATTAGATGGACTGAGAACATTAATTCATTTCACATAGACTACCAATCAGGTTTCAGATGGCAATTGTGACCCAGGGACCTCTTGATGCCAACTGGAAGAGAGCACAGGGGATGGATAGTTTTACAGGGATCTCCTGGCTCAGATATTTGCATATTAATTCACTGAAGGGTGGCATATGAGGGCTCTTCTAAGAGCAGATAGCCCATGGGTCATCATAATCACCACAAAATGTAATTACACATAATATTTAATGTTATGTATCTATATTAAAAATTATGTTCTTAAGGTTTGGGAGTTAAGGCACAGAACCAGGAGGTAGCTGATGGTTCTCAGTCTGGTCTCGTGGGTATTGTGCATTTTATATCTTACAATGGATTCCTATTTGCATACCAAACCAATTACCAGGCATAAGACTTCGAAATTTACAAGAACGTCTACAGATAAAAACAAGTGGCGGGGGGTTGGGGGGTGTCCTGTTTATGACAAAGATCAAAGGATTCATCCTAGTATATCAGGTAATGCAAGAAATCACACTGCATCTCTCATCAAGGAAGCAATCTGACAGCATGACTTGTCTTATGAATGAAAGATCACTGCCAAGATTGGCTGTAAAACACTGGAAGGACTTTGAGTAAGCACTACTCTATAAAACAGAAGTATCTAGTTAAGTCAGGATTCTAGAATGCATGTTATGATTTTAGTTTACAGGTAACCATCTGTTTCCAATACTTCTACTTGCTATTACTAGAACCTCTATCCTTTGTTAAATAAACTTTTATTTGTTTTCACTATATACATATATAAGTTCTGTGTATTAAATAGAGCAGTGATCTAAGGTGTAACTGATAAACTGGGGTGTATTGTGCCTTTAGGAGCGGTTAATCTGTGAACATTCAGGGGAGGAGGGATGGGACACTCCAGGGAGATGCTGGGAAGTTGGAGTGTACCTATCACTAAACAGTAGAGACAGAGCAAGGACTGCATAGGCCTAGAGGGGAGTGCTTGTGTTGTCTGGGGAGGCACAGGCAATGATTCCTCACACCAGGGGCAGGTGGTAGTGAGGTGTCTCACAGCCCTGGGAAGCATCACGGTAATGACTTTCCATAGCTGTTGACCTGGGATAGATTCAAACAAGTGATGTAGTGGTGAATGACTGCACATCCTATTGCCAGTCTCCTGAGCCATCCAAGCCCCTAATATATGTTTAAAAGTTTTGGTCCATGCAACTTCTATGGTAATTTCCTCAATTTCATACATGCATTTTAGTGAGGAACAGCTAAGATATGTTGATTGAAATGGATACTTTGGGACATGGGATGTGTTTGTAAAAATCAAGAAGGAGAAAACTGATTTATATAAGGAGCAAAAAATGCTTCAATTTTCAGACAGAAAATCACATTCTGTCATTCTCTGATACAAATCACTATAAGGAAAGAATTTTAATCACATATTCACTCTGAGGCAGCTCACATCAACTTTATGTACATCACTGGTTTGAAAATTGGCTGATGATCTGCTAGCAAGTCTCCTCTTCACACTTAAAACACACAATGTGTTTATCAAGCCAGTTCACTCACACAATATTTTAGCTCTATAGTTTCTGGCTATAGAGAAGGATCTGGAGCAGAAAAGATGTCTGTACATCTCGAGAGACTTATCCTTCTACTAAAAAAATCTAAGCAATTTTAGTAAAATTACACTCTTTGTTAGTGATGTTCCCAGCTGTTTCTCCAGCCCCCACCATAGGCTCTAGAAGCTAATTGGATTAAGACACTTCCAGATGTGTGTTCTTACAGACAGAGGGCACTTCTCACAGAATGAGTGGCACACAGCTGATCATCATGTATGTCACTATGCACCCACGCTGTGCTGATATCTGTAACGTAACAGTCTGGAGTGTCTTGGAGCAGCAGACAGCTGCAAGAGAAATCACCAAAGACGCCTTGTGGGTGGTCAAAAGAAGAAAAGCGATTTGAGAAGAACAAACAAGAGACATGGAAGCAAGTTGGGCTCAGGGCACAACTGCCGTTTTCAGGTGGCACTAATGAAGCAATGGTGGCAGCAAATGAGCCTGCAGACCGGCAGCTATTACTGGGGTCCTGACTGGACAATTCAAAAACTGACCTTTGTAGAGTAAACTTAAAAGTGGAGCTGGGCAAGATTTGGGGGGCAAATAGTTTATTCTGAAGAATGCAGTTTCCGTCTAGTCAAAATTATTTTGGAGTTTGACTCAAATTCAGATAATAGTTTTGGCTAGTTCTCCCCGCCCCAAAAAAATTAAGGTGCCATTCACAAAACAGCTAGTGAAGGAAGAGGAAGCAATGGCAGTCAAGTAGTGGTGCCCCTCCTTATAGCTTTTAGCTAGGGGGCTTAGAGCACTCAGCTGGGATGTGGAAGGCTCAAATTACCCAGGCCCCTGCTTCAATGAATATTTAATTATTTATACCAAGTGGAACAGCTTCCACAGAGGAGAAAAAAAGATCCCCAACAGTATAGCCCATAGCCCAGCGACTAGGGCACTTACCTGAGATATGGGAGACCCAAATTCAAATCCCTGCTCCACATCGGGCAGAGGCAGGCTAGCGAGCCCAGGTCTCCCACATCCCATGTAAATGCCCTAACCACTGGTCTTAAAGTTGTAAAGAAAGTACCACCTGCACATCTCCCCTATTTTATGATCCCAGCCATTTAAAAATGCCCAGAAACAAAGCATTTTGAACATGTTTCATCTGACTCAAAATGGGCTTACTTGATACAGTTAAAACTGAATTTTTTCAAAATTTTGTGTTTGATATGATCCAAACCAAAATTCTGTTGGAGCTGGGCAAGTAGCTGATTTTTGTTTGTTGGTTGGTTGGTTTGCTGGTCAGTCTAAAAAACAGAGTTATTTGCCCAGTTCTACCTAAAAGCCCTAATATGCTAAGCCTTTTGTTCAGCTATCAATTTCAATGGATTGTGTGTGTGCATATGGAGAGGTAACCTGAAACTTATACATTAGAGGTAAATTGAACTGGTTTATCAGTGTACCTCTAAACATGTTTGCAGTTCATGCAGTTTGAACCACCTTCCTCTGTCAGATGTGTGTATTATTGGCTTGATCCATTGTGATACACGAAGTCTTTTATACAGTTATTCAACCTTTTGATTTGGAAGAATGGAATACATAAAAGCAGGGGTGGCCAACCTGTGGCTCCAAAGCCACATGCGGCTCTTCAGAAGTTAAAACACGGCTCCTTGTATAAGTAGCAACTCCAGGGCTGGAGCTACAGGTGCCAACTTTCCAATGTGGTGGGGGGTGATCACTGCTCAACCCCTGGCTCGGCTACAGGCCCTGCCCCCACTCCACCCCTTTCTGCCCCCTCCTCTGAGCCTGCCATGCCCTCGCTCCTTCCCTTCACCTCCAGAGCCTCCTGCATGCCACTGAACAGCTGATCAGGAGGTGCAGGGAGGGAGGAGGAGGCGCTGATCCGCAGGGCTGCCGGTGGGCGGGAGGCACTGGGAGCAGCGGGGGAAGCTGATGGGGGACTGCTGACGTATTACTGCAACTCTTTGGCAATGTACATTGGTAAATTCTGGCTCCTTCTCAGGCTCAGGTTGGCCAGCCCTGCATAAAAGGAAGGGGACATTTTTTGCCATAAACATTTCATGTAACTGCAGTAACAAGTGAGTGAGGTTCAGGGCTTTCCTTTGGGCATGAAAACTTTGAAAGGATGGAGTTCAGCGGCAAATCCAGTCCTTAAGCAGGAAATGGATTTAACAAGGGGACAATTGTGCTGGTCAGACTTCTTTTGATTTTGAATTAGATTTTTCAGCTTACTGTATACAATTTTCCTGCAGTTCAATAGTTCTGCTATGGAGCAAATGTGTCAGAAAAGCCCTGGTACCAAGAAAGGCAGCTCTAGAGACTTAATGATTGATACAGCAGCCTGTCACAACCCTGAAACAGTCAAATCAGCGTTACATGTGTTCCTTAACTCACCTGGAAACCAATTTTTCTACTAAATAATTTGTTTTTATATTTTAGCTAATAAACCCTATTGAACTGTTAAATCTAGTGTAATTAAGTATCCTTAAAAACATCTCTCTACCATAAGCAACTTTAAAGGAACAACTGCTACATGACTATTAATCTACTATTTGAACTGATACTAAAAGTAAAGTGTGTGAAGTTCTCAACAAAGACCCAAAACAATGCATCATGTGGTTCTGGAGATGTGTTACAAACTAGAAGCATGGACCATTTTTTCCCCAAGCTTCATAAACTTCTGGCGAGTATGGAATGAACTTTACGTAAGCCTTGGACAAGTCACGACTAAGTGGAAACCACATTCAATTGAAGCTCTGTGATCATGGCTAAATTCCATTTTGAATTTGTGATTTACTCAAATCTGAAATGCAAAGTAACACTAAGGGGACACAAACGCGAATAGAAGTAAAACCGGGGCGGGGCGGGAGAGAAGAAGAGTGCACACAAACCTATTCTGGCCAGAACTTCCAATTAGCACAGCTCCGATATTAACTCTCACAAACCCCACTGTATGCAATGGGAAATTAAGCGATAATCTAACTAATCAGGGCTCAGGTTTTTGAAGCACGTCTCCAATACTCCTTCTAATCACTCGCCCCTGTTCATGTTTTTTTTCCAGCTCCCTTCCTAATTGTCAACACGCGCAATCTCACCCTCCAGCCCTCTCAAAAGCAGATTTTACTCTAGACTTTGCTTTGATAGGCATGAGCCATTACCCTTTCTCTATCCCCATTTAGGTAAAATTCCTTTTTATTCCATATCAGTATTAAATAATTTTAAAAATCCCTCAGCCTCCGGCAACCCCTTCATAACAGTGAGTGAAGTCAAGTACTAGTTTGCCGGAGATGGGGAATGAATTTTGTTATCAAAGCATGTGCCTACATACGCTCAGTTTGAAAACCAGACTTTAGGTACCAAGAGCAGTGTAGTGGTAGTACACTATGAATCCCAGCGATGAGGCCCTCTTACCAATATAAATGAAAGGAGGTACAGTATATAAATGGACTAGCCCCATCTGTTCAAATTAAAAATAATATCCCCCCCCCAGTTTTCTCTAAGGGTCTTAAACATTTCTGTAGCAGTTTTTCAGTGGACAGACAGAGGCACCAGATGTGGCAGTTCACAAGGGGGAAGGGTGAGAGATGGGGTGAGATCTCAGTGGCACAATGCACTGTTTTCCTGTGAGACCGGAGAACCATCCAGCATATGGGGCAGGATGAACATGCCTGCTGTCTGCTTCCTCAGATACCAATACAAGAGCCTGCTATGCGGCCGCTGCGGTAGTCACCTTCACCTGAGGGTACATTCAATAAAACATGATTTTAAAAGGAATCTGAACAAAATTAAACTGGCTGTTCAATTATTCACGTTGAGTGAGGTAATAAATCCCAGCTATACCCTGGGATGTTATGGGCAGTTTGACAGTCACCCTTGCACATTTTTTATTATTATTGTCCATCACCACTGTTACCAAAATTATAGCACTGATATAATTTGCATTAGCAGGGGATACAGTACGCTCTAGGAACTATTACACAAATCAAATATAATGTTGCATACAAAATTGTTTTTATGAATCAAGGGCACAGCTAGGATCTTTTAACTGGGCACAGGAAAAGCCAAGGATTCCATTTTGACTAGAAGTGCAGTCTATCATCTCAAGATTTTGCAAGGAGCTTTGCTACCTGAATACAGAAATATTGAGAGGTTATAATGAGAATTTTATCTCAATCCACAGATGCTGCACTATTACAATGCATTCTCCCTTCAGCCATGACTAGCAGCAATATGAAGGATGCAAAACACAGTGACTATTCATTCCCCCCACCACCCTGGGAAATAATGGCTTTTTCTATCTAAACTACTACATGCCACAAAGGGCCACCACAGTGGCTCCCTTAACCCACCCAGAAATATTGTTAATCTATCCAACTATACTCTTAGCCCAGCAGAAGAATCTGTCCTATCTCGGGACCTCTCCTTCTGCCCCTCCACCCCGACAAACATGATACAGTTCTGTGGTGACCTAGAATCCTATTTTCGACGTCTCCGACTCAAGGAATATTTCCAACACACCTCTGATCATCATACTAACCCACGGAGACCTTCCGACCAACACTACAAAAAGAAAGATTCTGGGTGGACTCCTCCTGAAGGTCGAAACAACAGACTGGACTGCTACATAGAGTGCTTCCGCCAACATGCGCAGGCTGAAATTGTGGAAAAGCAGCATGACTTGCCCCATAACCTCAAGTCATACAGAACACAATGCCATCCACAGCCTCAGAAACAACTCTGACATCATAATCAAAAAGGCTGACAAAGGAGGTGCTGTCGTCATCGTGAATAGGTCGGAATATGAAAAAGAGGTTGCTAGGCAGCTCTCCAACACCACTTTCTACAAGCCATTACCCTCTGATCCCACTGAGGGTTACTAAAAGAAACTACACCATCTGCTCAAGAAACTCCCTGAAAAAGCAGAAGAACAAATCTGCACAGACACACCCCTAGAATCTCGACCAGGGGTATTCTATCTGCTACCCAAGATCCATAAACTTGGAAATCCTGGACTCCCCATCATCTCAGGCATTGGCACCATGATAGCAGGATTGTCTAGCTATGTAGACTCTCTCCTCAGGCCCTACGCTACCAGCACTCCCAGCTATCTTCGAGACACCACTGACTTCCTGAGGATGCTACATCCATCGGTGATCTTCCTGAAAATACCATCCTAGCCACTATGGATGTAGAAGCCCTCTACACCAACATTCCACACAACGATGGACTACAAGACATCAGGAACAGTATTCCCGATAATGTCATGGCAAATCTGGTGGCTGAACTTTGTGACTTTGTCCTCACCCATAACTATTTCACAGTTGGGGACAATGTATACCTTCAAATCAGCAACACTGCTATGGGTACCCTCATGGCCCCACAGTATGCCAACATTCTTATGGCTGACTTAGAAGAACACTTCCTCAGCTCTCGTCCCCTAGTGCCCCTATTCTACTTGCGCTACATTGATGACATCTTCATCATCTGGACTCATGGAAAAGAAGCCCTTGAGGAATTCCACCATGATTTCAATAATCTCCATCCCACCATCAACCTCAGCCTGGACCAGTCCACACAAGAGATCCACTTCCTGGACACTATGGTGCTAATAGTGAAGAAACAGATGGACAGAGCCAGAAGAGTACCCAGAAGTCACCTACTACAGGACAGGCCCAACAAAGAAAATAACAGAACGCCACTAGCCATCACCTTCAGCCCCCAACTAAAACCTCTCCAACGCATCATCAAGGATCTACAACCTATCCTGAAGGACGTCCCATCACTCTCACAGATCTTGGGAGACAGGCCAGTCCTTGCTTACAGACAGCCCCCCAATCTGAAGCAAATACTCACCAGCAACCACACACCACACAACAGAACCACTAACCCAGGAACCTATCCTTGCAACAAAGCCTGTTGCCAACTGTGTCCACATATCTATTCAGGGGACACCATCATAGGGCCTAATCACATCAGCCACACTATCAGAGGCTCGTTCACCTGCGCATCTACCAATGTGATATATGCCATCATGTGCCAGCAGTGCCCCTCTGCCATATACATTGGTCAAACTGGACAGTCTCTATGTAAAAGAATAAATAGACACAAATCAGATGTCAAGAATTATAACATTCAAAAACCATTCGGAGAACACTTCAGTCTCTTTGGTCACTTGATTACAGACCTAAAAGTGGCAATTCTTCAACAAAAAAAACTTCAAAAACAGACTCCAACGAGAGACTGCTGAATTGGAATTAATTTGCAAACTGGATACAATTAACTTAGGCTTGAATAAAGACTGGAAGTGGATGTGTCATTTCACAAAGTAAAACCATTTCCCCATGTTTATTCTGCCCCCGCCTCCCTCCCCCCACCCCCCATTCCGTACACGTCCTTGTCAACTGCTAGAAATGGCTCACCTTGATCATCACTACACAAGGTTTTTTCCTCCCGCTCTCCTGCTGGTAATAGCTCATCTTACCTGATCACTCTTGTTATAGTGTGTATGGTAACACCCATTGTTTCATGTTCTCTGTGTATATAAATCTCCCCACTGTATTTTCCATCTCATGCATCCGACGAAGTGAGCTGTAGCTCATGAAAGCTTATGCTCCAATAAATTTGTTACTCTCTAAGGTGCCACAAGTACTCCTTTTCCTTTTTTTGGAAAGACTATCTTGCTTTTTATCCCTCTTTCCCAAGTTAAGGTTAAATTAAATCTTCTCCCCCCACCCCCAAACCAGACAATTCAGAGGTACACATCTCACTGTTTCCTCAGGCTAATCATACTGGGCCAAATTTACTCCTAATGTAAATTTCCTAGAATATGAATATGGCCCTTATTTTTACTTTCAACAATGCTATATAAAATAATTCTGGAAAACAAAAGCAGCCATCATTTCATTCCTGAACCAGGAAGTGTCTACAAGCTGCATCAGACACCTTAGCAAATGCCTTGGGGACTCATCCCATCTGAGTTCTGATTGCTACTTCATGCACACAAACATATGCTACACAATTCTGCAACCCCATCTGCACTAGGAAACTGACCCAATGCTGTCAGAGATGGGTATTTTTTCATCACCACTACAGAAATCATGAAATGAGACTTTGTTTCATCAGTATTTTAAATAGTACTTAGCCCATGGTACTTACAAATACTGAATTCCCAGTAATAATATTACAACTGCAAATACTCTTGGACTATCCGTAGAAGGAACATGATCATTAAGTGGGTTAAGCATTCACACAAGTTATTTTCCTTTAAAAACTGCCTGAAAGAAGGAGCTTTCACTCAGAGGAGTATTTTGTAAACTGATGTGTTTTTAACAACATTTTTTTATTTTTAGTTCCATGAAGTCTGAATCACGCTTTCTGAATTAACATCAAAACCCGTTAGGTCCTATCTATGCTACCAGCTAAACAAAATGCTGAACGCCAGTTCAGGAAGGTCCATAGGTGACCGCTATTTTCATCTATGAGTCAGCTTCCTAGACAAGGCCCATGTGTAAAAGAGGGTCTTGAAGCTAACACAGGACATACATTTGAGAGGGCAGAGAGACATTCATATTTTAGGAGACATGTAACCATAGCATGAGTTCAAAATGAAAAAATGAGCTGAAGCATAAAAATATGTGAATGTCTAATATAAGCAAATCCGTGTACAGCTAAGAATACCCATTTGAAGGGCAGCTCTTGCCATACAGGCCATTATAAAAAGCAATGGCCAAAATTCTCCCACTATGCACAAGCAAAGCCACATATTGTGTCTATTTTCCTGTGTTAAGTATCCTCACACCTTCTTGTCAACTGTATAAATGGGCCATCTTGATTATCATTACAAAAGTTTTTTTTCTCCTGCTGACAATTAATTAGCCTCTTACAATTTGTATGGCAACTTCCACCTTCTCTGTATGTATGTATATCTATCTGTATCTATATCTTCTTACTATATGTTCCATACTATGCAGCCGATGAAGTGGGCTGTAGCCCACGAAAGCTTATGCTCAAATAAATTTGTTAGTCTCTAAGGTGCCACAAGTATTCCTGTTCTTTTTGTAATTTAAATATTTGCAGGCACCAAGCAGTATCATAATATAGTCTTCTATAAGCAGTAGTGTGTTTTTAATACTTTTTAGCAGACACTCGTGCATTAAAGATATGCCAAGTTTTACTTTATCTGAAAAATCCACATAAGTTAGAAGGGTTGCAGTGAGGGAGGGGGAATATCAGGAACCAAATACCTGCTATGCCTATTTTGAGACTGAGAGGTCACATAAAAAATTCCAGCATAATAATTCCTTTTTCCAGGTTAATGCACATTCCACTCTTTCGTGCCTCATTTTCTATTACATACTCACCTTCAGGGCAAACAACAAAATTTTTGCTGTTCAAACAATTCTATTCTACTTGAACTTTGACACCACGTCAATCTTTAAATGAACAGGTTCTTTTTTTTAAATTAAGCATTTTCTTAAAGGTTCTTTGATATACAAGTAATAGAGTAATAGAAAGCAGAAGCAGCCACAGAACTCAAGAAAAAAAAATCTGAATAAGAAAAATGACAGGAAATAAATCACAGGTCGGAATGGTATATTTAATACATGAACTACAAGCTCCAGTTCATTTTCCCTTGTTGAATGAAGACTAACAAACCCAGACATTTATAAATAAGCAATTACTTTGATTTATCAATCTAGCATTTATGCTGCCTACAGACAAAATCTTCATCAATATAGAGAACCACTTATAGGTACAGAGCAGGAGGGTCAGTCTATTTCATTAGTAAGCGTTTCTAGGAAGCATGCTGTACAAAAAGAATGACCCATCTTCAAGACACTTAAATTAAAATACAAACCATCATCATCAAAATGAACATCATGTAAAAGAACAGAGCAATCAGAGACCAGAACAGGACCAAAATTAGACAATTTCATCTGAATGTATTCTATTCATTCAGGTATTTTAGCAGTTACATACAGCTGAGTTCTCCCTTCCATCAGAACCAAACTGCTGCTCATCAGAGTAGACATACCGTAATGATTGTAGCCTTTTCTATATTGGGTATTCCCTGAAAGCCACTCCCATGTAGCAATATGCAAGGGCAAGATGGTCTCAACCCTGACACTTATTTGTAATCCCCCTGCAAACTGCAAAACCTAGGTTGAGAACACATATCAGTCTTGGCCCCTGGAGAGAAGCATTCAGAGCAAGTCAATACTGGTTAGTAAAGTATTAAGCAAGGGCAGAGCCCTATTCAACCAGGAAAATCCTTATAACTTTCAGATCTCAAACAAGCAATTCAAAATGTTGGTACATGAAGGCCAGCAAGATTTGGATTTGAAGAGGAGCTGCTGATGTTGAGTGCTGTGCCCGCGAGGGGGAGATACCAGCGAAAGGAGGACACTCAGGCCTAAGAATAGCAAACTACGCTTTATTGAAGGCAGGAAGGAAGGAAGAACTTATGCTCCAACCTGTGCGGGGAGCTCCTAGGACGCGTGGAGGGGCTGCAGGGGACTCTGGCCGTTCGGGACAGCTGACCGGGCGGGGGAGGAAAAAGAGTCCTCTGCCGCGCTATATTCTCCGCGCTTATCTCGGGGTTACATGGGGTCAAGAGCTGGTTACATTCTTATATGTATGATTTATGCTTATTACATAAACTAACTTGTTTACAGGCAAAAATATGCTGCGTTATGCTACAATATCTTTTGGCAGGGTCCGTCGGACAAAGTTCATTGAAACTGCCTGCATCCTCCGCTTACATCCAATCACTTACTCAGTCAACCACTTAGCTCCTTGCCAATCTTCCGCAACTTTGCGCCTACACTCCACCCCTTGGCAGACTAAGGTGTATTAGTTACTGCCACCAGCGCATGGCAAGCGTGCGCACTGGTTTGGGGATTGCTAGTCGGGCCAGGAAGGCAGAGGAGCAATTCACACAGCACTGAAGAATGACAAACACACATACAAAGCCCAGTATTCCAATCAATAGCAGGAGCCCAATGCGTCTCCCCCAGGTGCTGAGATCCGGAAGCCAGGAGGTTAGCCATGGCCAAGGGTCATCCCATACAGAAGTCTCAGAGCCCACGTCATGTAACACCTTCAAGTGGTCCATCATATTATGAACATCAGTCTCGATGCGCTTATCCTGATTTGAGTAAAAACAACAACTTTCATTAATCAAAGCACAAATGCCGCTTGAGCGGCTAATAAGTAGTCCAATGCCATACGATTCTGTAATACAACTTGCTACAAAGAAGCTATTTCTAATTGCAGGGCTTGGATTGCATCTATGGTATTATTCTCTATAACTTCTAACGTGGCTGAGATATTTA
Organism: Dermochelys coriacea; assembly: GCF_009764565.3. Classification (NCBI taxonomy): domain Eukaryota; kingdom Metazoa; phylum Chordata; order Testudines; family Dermochelyidae; genus Dermochelys; species Dermochelys coriacea. Next base: position 39,109,191 of record NC_050072.1, read on the forward strand.
CAATAGCCTGCTCCAGTTTGGCCACCCCTAGCCAGGGAAGGAAAGCACCGACAAACTGATGGAAGCCCATGGGTCTCTGCACAATGGGGTTTGGGCTCCATCGTGGGCGTGCCACCAATATGTAATTATGCACTGCATAAGCATGCATGGTTTGCATTCCATACATATGGGGAGGAGCTGTCGCAATGTGCACCGTACACATCGTTGATTGGGTAGGGTTTTATATGCCCAATGGCCACATAGCCAGTACAGCCCCGGCACTCCTGCCATGGGGAGCCATGTGCTATCTGAGGTGTTGCGACACCAACTATCAGAGCTTTGGTTACACCGAGACCAGTAGTGTGCACTTGGGGTTTGCCCGCACCTAATCGTGCTGAGGGGCTTTCTCCATACGGGGGCACTAGCATTGTAGGAATACAGAAAACCACAGGTATATAGTCCCCACTTGCCCAACACCACCACCAATGCAGAGGGTAGTGCCATTGGTATAAGTCAAATTGTTTTCAGAGGAACCGGAGCAATTGTCACTCAAGATCCATGCGTCTCCAGCCATCCACTCACTGTACATTTCTGGTGGGCCAGCAGTAACGTTAAATTGCCCACTGTCTGGCAGCTATTCTGCTATCACTGCGCATGAGGAAAGGGGAAGTTTTCCGACGGGACAAGCGGCGTCCGTCACTGAAGGCCGCTGAACACAACAATACGTATATCCCAGTATCACTACCGGTGTCCCTTAGTGCCGGTAAAGAGGGCATTACATTATACTTAGTGAGAAAGGTGGTGTCATTAAGGGCCCAGGATTCATTCCACGGCACTGCGGCCCATGGAATGCCAGCCCTTGCTAATTGGGGGGCATGTGTGCAGTACCAACAGTCCAATTTGTTACTTGCTAGCGCCACCGATTGCATCCACTGGATGGCCAAGTTGTAGTGCCATGTGGCTTGGGCACCTATTGCAGCTAAAATTAGTTAGAGGATTATGCCGTAGAGAACACATCGTAGGGCCGTTGCAGGTGTCGGCCTTCGGGTGGCGTGACCAGGACGCTCCACGGACCCGCCCAAACTGCAGTGCGGCAGTTATGGTTGCCTGGAAGAAAGACGCTTAGAAGGCACATAAATTGGAGCATCTTCCCCTTTTAGCAATACGAGGTGAGTGTCCCCGGGACCATCAGCTAGGATTTCCCCTTTGAGTGGGTTATGTTTGGTGGGGTCCTGGACCCAAACTGCACATCCTGTCGAGCCGAACCCTCCCGCTCGAGAGGTGGGTGCAAGCGCATCCACTTCCTGTACACCAGGCAACCCAATGCACTCACAAATCAACTACGCAATACATTCGCCTTGGGGAAGGGTTACTGCCTGCAGGCCATTGTGAACCAAAAGCACCTTAACCTCCCCAGTATAGTCAGCGTCCATTACTCCCATCGCAACATCTATGCCCTTAAGGGCCAGACTGCTGCGTGGGGCAATGCACCCATAATAGCCTTGTGGGAGTCCTATGGCTAAGCCAGTACTTACAGGTTCAGGCTATTGGGCTGTAGAATGAGGCCCCCTTGAGGGACCCACAGATCAAGACCAGCACTTCCTGGGGTGGCCCGAATGGGGAGGTGGGCTTGCAGGTGCAGGTGCTGCACTTGCAACACACGGGGCCACTCCATGACCTTCCCCTTGAATCTAGCATACGGGGTGGAGCCGTACAGAGGGCGGTCATTGAGCATAGCCGTGGCTTGGCGAAGATTACAGCTCTACCTGGCCAGGGACTCAGTGGGAGATAGTTTGCGCAACTGTTCTTTAAGCAAGCCGTTAATGTGTTCAATGAGCCTGTCACCCTGTGGGTGGTATGCAATGTGGAACACCCACGCAATCCCCTATCCCGTAGCCCATTCTCTTACTTCCAGTCCCATAAAATGAGTTCCCTGGTCACTTTGCACCTTGAGGAGAGATCCGTAATAGCGGATGAGTTCTTCCAACCCCTTTATAGTCTGCTCCTGTGTAGCACTTGCGCACGGGTATACAAAGAGCAGACCTGAATATGTGTCTACTGCAGTTGGCGCATATTTATGTCGCTGACTTTCAGGCAGCGGGCCGATGTAGTCCACCTGCCACACTTCCCCAGGTTTCTGACCTCAGTTCAGGTACCCCTTTTCTGCTTTTAAGCACTGGGGGGAGTGCTGACAGGCATCCCACTGCACACTGATCGTGGTCTGCAAACCACGATCAGTGGCCCATTGCATTGCTTTTTCCCCACCCAGATGATCACTCTTCTGATGTATCCACTCGGCCAGGCTGGGAGCAGCTACTACATATACTGTGACTATGTCATCTACCTCTCTGTTGAACTAGGCCTCCTATGATTCCCCCGTCAGGTGGGCATCTACATGACGAACAGCAATGGGCCTCTGGCTACAGGCATCCCAAATTGCAGGCCACATGTCATAACCCCAAAGGGGTTTGTCATGGACCTTCCAGCCAGCCGCATGCCAGACAGCCATCCATTTTGTCATGCCTTTGAAACTGCCCAGCTATCCATATACAAATAAAGGGGCCCTGGGTTCTCTGTGATGGTCATGAACGCTGCCTGTAGCTCAGCCCACTGGCTAGACAGGCCAGGGCCAGTTTCAAACAGTATTTCCTCAAGGCAGGGATTATATGCGGCCACTCGCCACCATCGTTCTGTCCCCCTGTACAAGGCTGATCCATCAGTGAACCATGCAACCTTTTGTTGTTGTTCGGTTAAAGAGGCGTAGGGAGGGGCCTCCGTACAGGGGGTAGAGGCACTTTGACCAGTGGGAGTTCTTCAAAGGTGACAGTGCCCAGAAGCCGCGCGTGCACATCGGTAATGCTTGCCTGGGTTATTTGCATACGTAGCTGCAGGCAGTGTTTCCACTTCCATAGGGTCTGAGTCTGGGCTACCCCAGTCTGTGTGAGCTGGCTTTCGTCCCAGACCCAACCCATAATTGGAAGCGGGGTACACACCTTTACAGGCTCCAAGCCCGTTATGGGCTCAGTTTGCTGTAGGGCCCATACTACTGCAAGCAGCTGCTGTTCAAGGGTGTACGATGCTCAGCTGAGCCTCATAGGGATCTTGACCAATACCCTATGGGCTCCTTTTGAGATGAAGTTTGCTTCCACAGCCCCCACGAGGCCACGTGGTCAACCACCATTACCTCGAGTTTGAAGGGGGTGCCTCGTCTGCCTGGGCTCAGCACTGCATGTTGGTTGAGTGCCTCTTTAGCCTACTGGAATGTGGCATGCTGCTTGGCCCCCCCCAACTAAACGTGGCTTTCTTCTGGACTACTGCTTGTATGGGCTGCAAGATGTACCCTAGAAAGGGAATAAATGTGCGCCAATACCCAAGAAGATCACCTCCTGGCTGGGTCCCTGGATTTTACTAGGGTTGACAGCCCATCCCCTGGCCGCCAGAGCCCGCAAAACACTCTTCTTGGCCTCGGAGAGTATCGCCTTATGGGGCCCGCTCAGCAGAACATCATCAATGTAGTGCTCTAGGACCACTCCCTCTGGAAGAGTCACCTGTTCCAGGTCTCAGCTAACCAACTGGTGGCAGATGGTAGGGCTATGCTTATAGCTCTGAGGCAACACAGTGAACTTGTACTGCCAATCCTCCCACGTAAAAGCAAATTGATCTTGGCTCTGCAGGGCAATGGCGATGGAGAAGAAGGCATTTGCCAAATCCACCACTACATGCCAGTGCCCTACTCGCGTTGTGAGGCACTCCATGATGGAGACCATGTCGAGAACTGCTGCCGTTAGGGTTGGGGTGACCCTGCTCAGGTTGCAGAAGTCTACTGTCATGCGCCAGGTTCCGTCCCTTTTACGGACTGGCCAAATTGGGCTGTTAAATGTGCTCATGGCAGGGCGAATGATGTCCGCCTGGAGCAGACCTTTAACAGTAGAGGTTATTTCCTCAAACCCACCAGGTATCCGATAATGTTTGGAGTTGACTACTGTGATGGGGGTCGGAAGCACCACAAGGTCCCACCGTGGATGCCCCCGCAGCATGGTTACAACCGCTCTGACATACAGCGAGCACCCAAAGGAAAAGGATCCCCATTAGGTGTCTATGGTCTGGCTTCGGAGGAGGTCTAGACCCAATATGTATTCATGAATGGGGGCGAATAAAATGGTGACTCGTATAGGGGGGCCTTCTTGATGGTCAGCCATAACTGCATCGCACAGCCCAAAAGTCCGCCCCTCCGAGGCCGCTCACGATTACCGGCCCTGATGGGGCGGGGTGCCATGCAATATATTCACCTCCGCTCCTGTGTCCACAAGGGCGATTACTCGTTGTCACCCCCGAAAGGCCAGTAGATCTCTACTGGGACATAAGGGCAGTGGTCCCCCACTACATAGTGCCTTACCTCCAGGGTGGCAGGGACCCACCACCCCGTCAATACTGGGTGGGCAGCTTCCATTCAATATAGTCTGCTGGCAGGGCAAACAGTTGGGGCCACTGGGGGGTGCCATCTACCTTGTTTTGGGGCTCCTTTTTATCAGGGCCCCCACCCTCTCCTTGGCACACTGTTCCGGTTTAAGCTGTAACCAGCGTTTTAACAGCTCACATTGGTTTTCCCATCCACTTCCCCCGGGGAATCCCTGCTTTCAGCAAGCCTTTGAACACAGTATTGCATCTAACCCTCTCCTTTTGCTTCACATTCACCTGCTGCGGCTTGATGGTTTTCATCATACCGTCAATTTCCATTAATTGTATCATGAGCTGTGCCGCATCTCCCACTGACCCTACGGCCCCCCCAACCATCAGCAGGATCATCGCCTTCAGGTGTGTGGGGGAGGGGTTTTGCAGAAGCTAGGTGCAGATGGTACGGGTCAGCTCTACGACATCAGGTCCTTCAAAACCCTCAGTAAATATGCTGGTGAGCATGCCCAGCTGTCGGAGCTGGCTAACCCCCTCCAGAATGGAGGCCTACTGTTCCAACCCGTCATCCATGTCTGCGGGTGAGCTCCAGATGGCTCCGACAGCCATGGTCAACCATGCCATAAGGGAGGGATACGAGTAATTTGCCTCCGAGCTGTCCCCTATCTTGAGACTCCTACGAAGGAGGGGGTCTGTGGTGAGCGAGCCCATCCTGCTTAACTCAGCGGGGGTAAAGGGTAATCGCATCTGCTCCATCATTCCACAACTGTAGCAGCCAGGCCAGCAGCAGTTCCTTGGGATGCTGCTTGAAACCCTGCACGAAATCCTGTATCTCAGAGGATTTAAATTCCTGGAAAGAATCCCTTCCTACCATTTGATCGTTCTCCCCATGCGGTCCCTCATATCATGTCTCGACAATGGGCCACAGTTGTGGGTACAGCCCCGCCTTCCCGCTGTTCCCCTTCCCAGGGGACTCATCCTCGCTTGTTTCCCAATGTCCCCATCCCAGGTCTCTGGATCCCAGTCGCTTTTGCGCACCAGCACTTGTACAGCAAGGGGACACACATCTTGCCGTCCTCCCTTTCGCTGCCGGCTGTTCGCAACGCGAGCTGCCATAACCATGCATCGGTGCTCTAACCGCTCGGCCCATTCGGCCATACTAGTGATGACTTGACTTCTTAGTGAACGGGCCTTGTTTGCTTCCTGCAAATCAGCCTCTAATCTTCCTATCCTCTGGCGCTGAACCAGCAGTGCCTAGTCCACAATGCGGAGCGCGGTCAGGAAGACCCATCCCAGGTCCCCTGCCGCTTTCCACTCCACGGGTCCTACTTTGTCCAGCCGGAGCTTGGATATCAATTCCTCCACCCTAACTAGGATAAACCCCTGGCTCCTGCTCTATCTCCAACCATGGGGCGGGGTTAACCAACCCCTCCAGCTTGCGAGCCACCGGTGCCCACCATCCCGTGAAGGGCCACCTGGGGATGCGGCTCTCTCCCTTATCCTTCCTTCCCCAAAGAGGCATCCCTCCATTGGTATCCTGTTTGTGACGCCAATTGTGCCCGCGAGGGCCAGGACAGGGGGGAGATACCAGCGAAAGGAGGACACTCAGGCCTAAGAATAGCAAACTATGCTTTATTGAAGGAAGGAAGAACTTATGCTCCAACCTGTGCGGGGAGCTCTTAGGACACGTGGAGGGGCTGCAAGGGACTCTGGCCGTGGGGGCGGGGGGGGAACAAGCAGGACTCCGCCGGGGGGGGGGGGGGGGAGTCCTCTGCGGCGCTATATTCTCCATGCTTATCTCGGGGTTACATGGGGTCAAGAGCTGGTTACATTCTTATATGTATGATTTATGCTTATTACATAAACTAACTTGTTTACAGGCAAAAATATGCTGAGCTATGCTACAATATCTTTTGGCAGGGTCTGTTGGACAAAATTCATTGAAACTGCCTGCATCCTCCACTTACATCCAGTCACGTACTCAGTCCACTACTTAGCTCCTCGCCAATCTTCTGCAACCTTGCCCCTACACATGCCTATTTCTTCACATATAAATGGTGAGGAGGTGTGCATTGGTGAGCTTACTTTTAAAAATGTAAACAACATTTACCACCTCAACAAGTATATTTGCTGCAAAAGCTTCTGGGTGCTTGGATAGACAAGATTTTAGGTACAAAGCTGCTGTGTTTTGTAGTCATAGCTTGGGCAATATCAGTACAAATACCAATACAGAAATGCCATTCCAACCCAAATCTTGTCAGGGGACAAGAAAGCAGGAAGTTCTTATTTGGGTCCTCCTTACACATCCTGGACATATATTAAGAGTTTGACAGAAGACAACACACATGTAATTTCATCCAGTTTTATTGAAAAGTACTGGCTCCTCTGAACTTTTCTGAAGGACTGTTCCCAAACACTTTCAGCTAAATCATGAATTCACCAGCTGACTTGTCATCTAAGAGGGGAACTGCTTTGTCAGGACTGACAGCAGATCATCCCAATGTAGTATCAGTGATCTCTGTGACACAGAGCTCAATCAGCATTTCCCCAGTTATGATGTGTGACAGATTTCTCAATCGTTTCCCTTCAGTTTCCTTTTGTTTGGGTTTTTGAAACCCCAAAAACTTAAAAATTTCAGTTTTCTCTGCCACTTCCCCATTTTTGGTTCTCTTCCCCACCACACACTTCTTTTTCCCCTCTCCATCCTTTTTCACCCCCTTTCTCCCCTTTTCTATTTTGCAACTGGAAAATTGGGGGGGCAGAGGAGAAGTGAAGAGAAAAAAATGGTTTTCGGTTTCAAAAACTGGCAAATGTTCAGGTTTTCATTTCCCCCACCCCCATCAAAAAAGTCACAAAATTTAAGAATCACATTTTTTAAAAACAGTCCATTTTTTGTTTCAAGACATTTAAAATAAAAAATTTCCACTAGCTCTAGCTTGACAGCTTTTACTATTCACAGTGACACCCAGTAGGATACTCAGGGAGCACCCATGATCATAGTGTCATTTAATAAAGCCGTCTTCTGATTTTGTAAAGCTTGTGCTCCTTCCTTTTCTAAATGATTGTATGCACACCCAGAATCCTACTATGACAACTCTTTTGAAATATATTGCAGCAGCACACAATCATTCAAGTGCATGCTTTAGTCTAAGTCTTCCAGAAAGGCAAGTCAGGCTACAAACAGCGAATCTATAGATGAAGGAAGAAATAGCACTCACAGCCACCCTGATGCCTGGCTCCATGGCACCAAGCAAGGACCATGCACTGTAATCCAATTCTCACCCATAACTATTTCACATTTGGGGACAATGTATACCTGCAAATCCGCGGCACTGCAATAGGTACCCGCATGGCCCCACAGTATGCCAACATTTTTATGGCTGACTTAGAACAACGCTTCCTCAGCTCTCGTCCCCTAATGCCCCTACTCTACTTGCGCTACATTGATGACATCTTCATCATCTGGACTCATGGAAAAGAAGCCCTTGAGGAATTCCACCATGATTTCAACAATTTCCATCCCACCATCAACCTCAGCCTGGACCAGTCCACACAAGAGATCCACTTCCTGGACACTACGGTGCTAATAAACGATGGTCACATAAACACCACCCTATACCGGAAACCTACTGACCACTATTCCTACCTACATGCCTCCAGCTTTCACCCAGATCACACCACACAATCCATTGTCTACAGTCAAGCTCTACGATACAACCGCATTTGCTCCAACCCCTCAGACAGAGACAAATACCTACAAGATATCTGTCAAGCATTCTTAAAACAACAATACCCAGCTGCTGAAGTGAAGAAACAGATTGGCAGAGCCAGAAGAGTACCCAGAAGTCACCTACTACAGGACAGGCCCAACAAAGAAAATAACAGAATGCCACTAGCCATCACCTTCAGCCCCCAACTAAAATCTCTCCAACGCATCATCAAGGATCTACAACCTATCCTGAAGGATGAACCATCACTCTCACAGATCTTGGGAGACAGGCCAGTCCTCGCTTACAGACAGCCCCCCAACCTGAAGCAAATACTCACCAGCAACCACACACCACATAACAGAACCACTAACCCAGGAACCTATCCTTGCAACAAAGCCCGTTGCCAACTGTGTCCACAAATCTATTCAGGGGACACCATCATAGGGCCTAATCACATCAGCCACACTATCAGAGGCTCGTTCACCTGCGCATCTACCAATGTGATAGATGCCATCATGTGCCAGCAATGCCCCTCTGTCACGTACATTAGTCAAACTGGACAGTCTCTACGTAAAAGAATCAATGGACACAAATCAGACGTCAAGAATTATAACATTCAAAAACCAGTCGCAGAACACTTCAATCTCTCTGGTCAGTCGATTACAGACCTGAGGGTGGCTATCCTTCAACAAAAAAAAACTTCAAAAACAGACTCCAATGAGAGACTGCAGAATTGGAAACAATTTGCAAACTGGATACAATTAACGTAGGCTTGAATAGAGACTGTGTAATGACCTATCCACTCCCAAAGTAAAACTATTTCCCCATGTTATTCCCCCCCCCCCACACACACACTCCCCACTGTTCCTCAGACGTTCTTGTCAACTGCTGGAAATGGACAACCTTGATTACTATTAAAGGTTTTCTTCCTCCCTCACACCCCTCCTGCTGGTAATAGCTCATCTTAAGTGATCACTCTCCTTACAGTGTGTATAACAACACACATTGTTCTCTGTGTATATAAATCTCCCCACTGTATTTTCCACTGAATGCATCCGATAAAGTGAGCTGTAGCTCACGAAAGCTTATGCTCAAATAAATTTGTTAGTCTAAGGTGCCACAAGTACTCCTTTTCTTTTTGCGAATACAGACTAACACGGCTGCTACTCTGAAATCTGTAATCCAATTAAAATTCCCCTTGAAGGGAAAGCTGGAGAATAAGAGGCAGCTTCAGGTAGGTTGCCAGCAGGATAGGGAGACAAAACAAGATATTAGGTACCTGGCTGTGAATTACATGGTAAAAAAGCTGAATTTTATGACATATTGAGAATAAGAATTGCAGAGTCCATACGTCCTTGATTGAGATGAAGAGAGCAGTTCACACCACTTACAGCTGTTGTTTCAGGCCATCTACAGATTCAGGTATGCATCTCTGCTTCAGTTTAAGATTAATTCCTATTTCCAAGGTTCTCTCCGCAGCCATAGTGGTTAGAAACTATTTTAAATGAAAAGGTTAATAGAGATAGGAAAAGAGACAGTGCTCCTGACCCAGAGGTTGAGAGCCCACGATATACTGCTATGAACACACTTGATGTCAGAGCTGATGAGGTATCCAACACTGGCAATCAAAATTTTTATCTAAATCTACGCCTCCATAATTTAGTAAACTGCGTAGATTTCATCACTAGCATCAAGTGAAATTATATATAATTTATTACAGCAATAAAACAGTCAGAGGATGGGCATATCTGTTTGTGATATTTTGACCTAACAAGGAGTACCTTATGACAAGCTTATGTTCCAAATCCAGACAAAATTGCATTTATTGCTGTGGGTGAACTGTTTCAGTTCTTGTTTTTCCCTGTGTCACTTTTACAATTTTAAACAGGTTTGTTCTATTCTATTCTAGATAGGTTCTTGTACTGCACTGGATACTACTCATCTCCATAGTAACCAAGCACTCTTGAAGGTGTGCACATTCACATCAAACAATGGTATCCCAATCTAACTTCACATCTTATTTCCAAATAATTATCCCTATTCCAAAGGCCCTCTTTGCCCTTTATTATAGCCTATTACCATGCTTTGCATGGTAAATGTCCTGGCTGGAGATGTTAAACTAAATCTAATTTATTGTCTCCTTTACACCCTACTTTGAAAAAATAAATTTTTAGTATTCTTTTCTACATCAAAAATGAATTATTGGAAAATAATGCTGATCTCTTCCATTAATATCCATAGTATCTCATTGACAAAGCTCCTGTCTATTTTCCCCTAGAAATTTACTAAGAGAAAGTAAGGCAGTAATTTTAATGAATTACCTTTTAATATCCATCAGATACTCACTTTTTAGTCTTCACTAGTCAGAGATACATTTGAACCAGTGATTGCGAAATGAAATACTGCATATCACCTTACCAACCAGCCCAATTTATGTAAAGAGATGAAATACTACAGATTATATTATAAAGTCTCAGTTGTGGAGTCTATAGCTGCTTTTATAAAGCCAGTGCTTCATCCTGCAGTGGCTCTATCACTTCTTGCAGCATGAGTGCTGGCTGCCTTTGAATCTCACAAGCTATTGTAATGACAATTACAAAGTGGAACCAAAGATCCTTCATTGTTAGCTGTCAATTTCCACAAAGCAGCTACTTATTATAGGATCCAGCATGGTTCCAATGCCTTGTTGCAATTTAAAATTTAAAGTAACACTCTAAAGATCAAAAAAACCTTAATGTTTTCCCAACTGTATGAAGGAATGGTTTCGAATGAGTACAGTATGCCCAATGGAAAAAAAATCAGATTATGTCTTCCAGATAATCCATTTTATGATAAACTACTTTAAAAAAAAAAAAAAAAAAAGATCCTCTCCAAACTTAACATCGAATCATGAAAGCCTTGCATAGATACAAAATTTGTATCCACATCCAATCTGTGATCCACAAACATGGTCCGCAGACAGCCGCAGATTTGCAAGACTCGAGATATAAAATTCGGATTCGCATCCATCCGCGATCTGCAAACACGGTCCACAGATATAAAGCAGCTATCCATAAATTTGCAGGGCTCTACAATCATAACATTCAGAAATAACTAAAGCCAAGATGAACACAATGAGGAAGGGCTCAAAGTTTGGCGGAGAGGGAGGGGGAAGGAGAGGGCTGTAAACTCCTCCTAGCACAATGCATATTTCATATGCAGTGTCCACATCCTTTGGAAATCAGTCCTTTGTAATGACATATATAATTTATAAAGAATATTTTTAGACATTCAAAGCATCTATTTTAACCAAAGGCATAAGCACAAGGTCACATTAAGTGACTGGCAGTTTCATCATGGTGAGTACTCAATAACTGTGCTGCAGATTTAGTTAAAAGTCAAGGGGGCACTTGACATTGCATACTTCCAATCAGCATAGCATAAATCAGTATGCATGTTTTATAACCTTGATCCAGCTGACACAAACACTGCACTACTGCAGGCACTGAGCAAGTGAACAAGGCCTACAGTCAATAAGCTAGCAAAAAACAGACTTCAAGCATGGGGGAGGGTACCAAAACAAACAGTGGACAAAACAGAAAAGAAAAAGAAAAAGGGACAGAGCAAGGATTTTTAAAAAGTGTTGAAAGTCACTTCACGGATGTAAAGACAACCACAGACATCCCCAGGCACTCTAAGATCTGCAGAATATAGTTTGCCAAAATGAGTTATTTTGTTATAAGCTAAATTCACAGAGACTTGCACATATTTTATTTACACAACTATAGATGGAGACAAAATCCCCATAACAAGCTACATTCATCCCTTATGCATAAACAGTAAAATTTGTATTCATATACACTATCTGAAATTACTAAGGACAACTTGGCTGCCACAAAGATGACTCCTAGGCCGATTAAATCAGACTTTGGGAGCTGGGGGTGAGGGGGGGGAGGGGGCTATAACCTGATCTTCAATGATCACGAATAGTATTTCAGCTCTTCATTTATATTTATAATTGCTTCACCACTTCATCTTGCACATGAAGCCTTTTGTGTTGTTGTGTAGTTTAAGTCCCATGCAATCTATTGTGATAAGGTGGTGTACAGCAGGCACACCATGGTACTAAGCATTAAAGGGCAACAGTCACAAGAGCACTCCAAACTTCTGTTCCAAAAACACAGGCTCTTATTTCAGCTAAAGGCTACCAGAAACAGCTGAGCACTGCTGATTCCATCCAGCCTGAGGCAATGGCCCACAGATCCACGCACATGCACATACATTTGGCCAGCACATTATTGCATAATTCATATTCAACTTTGCTGCCTTCCAAAAAACTCCTGTGACTAATTTCTTTGAGTCCATATTCCATTTTATGAAGTCCAACAGCAATTAGTGCTTGAACGTTGCCTAATTTGTAATCTATATTCTCTTACAGATCATTTGCAAAAGGAACACATGACAGAGAACATGGGGAAATCTAACTTCGTGAGGCAAACACTACTACGTGCAGTTTATAAAGTTGCTAGAAAAGTGTCTTTAGGCATTTTTACTGCTCATATTGACAACCACAGCATTTACTATTCATTTGTCTTAACATTGATTTAAAAAAAAAAAATCAGTAAAACTCTTGAATGTACATGTCACAGTCCCTGCATAATGCTTATTTTCTACTTTCATGCTGGGTCATAAAGTACTACTTCCTCTTCTATAAATTAGATATGAACATTCAGTGCAGATAAACTGCTTGAATTATACAGAGTAGGAATTCTTAGTATTGTACCTCTACCTACGCACAATGATTTGGCAGTCTTAATATCGCTTCCTTCTATATAGGTGTTCACAGCACAAAATCAACCAAACCTGGCAACACTAACCCACACCAAAGAATCACAGTGAAATCAATCTACATTCTTATCTCCAGAGGTGGTCTCTCCAAAGCAGGATTGAGACAGGTTGACAAGGTGACACAAGCACTGTTACTGCCTATGCTGACCCAGTTTTGTGGTTAATTAATGGAATTTGGTTTCCAGTGCAGTCAGCATGGCATCTTCCACAAGCATCAAAATATTTTTCCCAGAAGGTTATAAAACTTGACACCTTCATCAATATAAGCATATAACATTCCTACTTGTATTCCTTAGGCTTGTACATTAAGAAACTTGGATTTCTTTTGTTTTAGGTGTTAGGGGGCTTATTCCTTCACCTACTTACTTCCCTGGTCCTTCTCGCATGAACAGAGAGCAACAATACACAAAGTCCAAAGGTGCAAACAATTCAATGTTTATTGGGGTGAACTTCCAGCAAGCATGATTCCAGTTTCCTTCCTTAATGTCCCCCTTCCCAGCTCTGACACCACAGAGCCTTACCTCTGTCCCTGTTCCCATTTCTGCCCTTAGCAAAACATGATTCCAATTTCCCCACCCCCATTCCCTGTTCCCATTTCCCCCACCCACATACTTCCTGATTGACTGCAGACTATATATGTAAGGGGACTGTTGCCCCCTTACTAACATTCAGAGGGGGTGTTTTGGATGGCTAGCTCCCAGTACAAAAAGGGGAAGGGCCTATGAGAAATCAGGACCCTGAGACTGATGGTCTCCAGGATCAATGAGGAGAGCCAATGCTCCAGGTCAGCCTGAATGACAGGCTAATCAGAGAGTCAGGAGGCCAGGGAGGTCCTGTCCTCCGTGTGAGCTGGATTTGCCTGGGTCAGACAGAGTGGGGTTGAACTAAGGAGAGAGCAGGGGCCCAAGCTGAGCTGGGGAACAGAGCTGTGCCAGATCCAGAGACAGCAGACCTGTCCCGGGAGCAGAGCTGCAGCAACCAGAGGCAGAGGGGCCAAAGAAGCCGCCCAGGGAGCTGGAGGCAGAGCAGCAGCAGCAGCGCAGAGACAGAGTGGTGGAGCTGGGACTGGAGCAGTCTGGAGCTGGGTGCGGTGAGCAGCTGGGGAGACCGAGGGGGACTCTGGGCAGCAGGCAGCACAGGGAGACGTCTCAGCCAGGAGGCTCTGCAGGCCAAGCTTGCATCATAACCCAGCAGGGCGGGGGTGACACTGGGAAGAAGGGTCGTACCACTTAGAGCCTGAGAGCATGTGGCCACCACCAGAGCAAGTGTCCAACCCACAGCATCCCTGCAGCACAGCCAGGGCCTGAGCAGGAGGCCTGGGACTTGCAAGGAACAGACTGAACTGCCCTGACGTTCCAGAGACGCTGTGTGTGATGTTCCCTGCCACAGAGCAGGGTGACGTGTTTGCTTTAACCTTTCCCATTTTTCCTTATTCTTTTTAAAATTAATTGTTGATTAAATAACTTGCATTTGCTTTAACTTGTATGTAACGGTCAGTGGGCCAGAGAAGTGCCCAGTGCAGAGAGAGTACCCCGGAGTGGGGACACCCTAGCCCCTGTCCTAGGTGACCACAGCAGGGTTGAGGTCAAGTCCCCCAGGAATCCTGGGTCCAGCCTTGTTGGAGTTATAAGGACTCTGCCAGACAGGAGATTGGAAGGAGAGTCCTCAAGGGCAGGGAGGCCTCTGGATAAAGGATGTGGGAGCGAGGACTCAGATCCTTTCGCCAGCCCACTTCACTGGGGTAGTGCAGAAGCCAGGAAAGTTCCCCACAATAGCAAGACTATTCCCCCGCTTACATATACTAAAACTTGAGTTCTGCTTCGCTATACCTTAACCAGTCATTTTCCTGAAATTTAACTAACCAATCCTAACATATTGTAACATGATTATGTAACCAATTATATTCCACCACCTTAATTAGTTTACACCCAGCAAAATTAATTATACAGCAGACAGAAACAATCACAGAACCAGACAGACCATGCAAATAAACAATAGCAAAGTGGGAACTATAATGACAAAACAATACAGAAGCAAGGATTTCACATCCCAGCTATTGATAAGTGAGTTCTTGCCAGACAGGATACTATCAAACTAAGTTTCCTTTTACATCTTCTAGGCACTTCCCTTTCTCTGGAGGCAATTAGGCATTATCAGGACAGGACTGTATTCCTAACAGCCCAATAGTACCTTATTTCAATGCAACTAGTTTGGAATGTGAGGATGTGACTGGTCGTTTCCCAGCTTATGGCTGCCTCTGCTACTTGGCCAAAGATCTTAGCCTAAGAACAGGGCCTCAGACTGTCACAGTAGGAGAAGGACCTTACACTGGCAGACAGTGATTTTGATTCTTTCTTTCTTTTATACCTCTATAACTAGCTAAGTGATAAGAACACACCTAAATTCTTATAGGCCTTTACAGAGAGGCCTGAATATCTATATCCTAACATTTGGTTTCCACAGATCTTTGGTTCTGGGGCTTTTAACATCCATTTTGGCTAAGCCTGTATGACAGAATGAGGTTTCAAAATTTACTTTACCCTATTTGAGTGGTTAGGGTGAGTTCTGACACAAAGTATGATTGCTGGTCAGACACACTCAATACCTCATAGTAGGCATTTCCCTGGCAGCTCCTGTACTATTATTGCCATGACCTGAACTGAACCACTTTCTGCTGGCACACAAAACTCACTGGGCCAGTCAGCAATGAATCCTCTGTGGTTTTGAATGATTGCCCTGTAAGATTATCTTCCATTCTAATTTTACAGAGGTGCTTCTTTTACTGTTTTTCTTTATAATAAATTTCTGTTTCTTTTAGAATCCTAAAAGTGTCCTAAAAAAACTCCCAAGGTTGGTCTGTACTCATCTTGTTTATTCTCCAGCCTCCCCAGGAAAGGGAGTGTGGGGGCTTGGGGGGGGGGATATTAGGGGCGAGTAGGAACTCAAAGTGGTCCTTTGCCTGAGTTTGTCTAAATCACTTGGTGGTGGCAGCGTTACCTAATCCAAGGTACAAGGGAGAATTTGTGCCTTGGGGAGTTTTTAACCTAATCTGGTAAAAATAAGCTTAGGGGGGTCATTCATGCGGGTCTCCACATCTGTACCCTAGAGTTCAGAATGGGGAGGGAACCTGACAACTCTCTCCTCCCAGCACGTAGCTTCAGGCAACTCCTCCCTTCTCACAGGGAGTAACTGCAGACTTAGAATCATAGAATAGAATCATAGAATCATAGAATATCAGGGTTGGAAGGGACCCCAGAAGGTCATCTAGTCCAACCCCCTGCTCAAAGCAGGACCAAGTCCCAGTTAAATCATCCCAGCTAGGGCTTTGTCAAGCCTGACCTTAAAAACCTCTAAGGAAGGAGATTCTACCACCTCCCTAGGTAACGCATTCCAGTGTTTCACCACCCTCTTAGTGAAAAAGTTTTTCCTAATATCCAATCTAAACCTCCCCCATTGCAACTTGAGACCATTACTCCTCGTTCTGTCATCTGCTACCATTGAGAACAGTCTAGAGCCATCCTCTTTGAAACCCCCTTTCAGGTAGTTGAAAGCAGCTATCAAATCCCCCCTCATTCTTCTCTTCTGCAGACTAAACAATCCCAGCTCCCTCAGCCTCTCCTCATAAGTCATGTGCTCTAGACCCCTAATCATTTTCGTTGCCCTTCGTTGTACTCTTTCCAATTTATCCATATCCTTCCTGTAGTGTGGGGCCCAAAACTGGACACAGTACTCCAGATGAGGCCTCACCAGTGTCGAATAGAGGGGAACGATCACGTCCCTCGATCTGCTCGCTATGCCCCTACTTATACATCCCAAAATGCCATTGGCCTTCTTGGCAACAAGGGCACACTGCTGACTCATATCCAGCTTCTCGTCCACTGTCACCCCTAGGTCCTTTTCCGCAGAACTGCTGCCGAGCCATTCGGTCCCTAGTCTGTAGCGGTGCATTGGATTCTTCCATCCTAAGTGCAGGACCCTGCACTTATCCTTATTGAACCTCATTAGATTTCTTTTGGCCCAATCCTCCAATTTGTCTAGGTCCTTCTGTATCCTATCCCTCCCCTCCAGCGTATCTACCACTCCTCCCAGTTTAGTATCATCCGCAAATTTGCTGAGAGTGCAATCCACACCATCCTCCAGATCATTTATGAAGATATTGAACAAAACGGGCCCCAGGACCGACCCCTGGGGCACTCCACTTGACACCGGCTGCCAACTAGACATGGAGCCATTGATCACTACCCGTTGAGCCCGACAATCTAGCCAGCTTTCTACCCACCTTATAGTGCATTCATCCAGCCCATACTTCCTTAACTTGCTGACAAGAATGCTGTGGGAGACCGTGTCAAAAGCTTTGCTAAAGTCAAGAAACAATACATCCACTGCTTTCCCTTCATCCACAGAACCAGTAAACTCATCATAAAAGGCGATTAGATTAGTCAGGCATGACCTTCCCTTGGTGAATCCATGCTGACTGTTCCTGATCACTTTCCTCTCCTCTAAGTGCTTCAGGATTGATTCTTTGAGGACCTGCTCCATGATTTTTCCAGGGACTGAGGTGAGGCTGACCGGCCTGTAGTTCCCAGGATCTTCCTTCTTCCCTTTTTTAAAGATGGGCACTACATTAGCCTTTTTCCAGTCATCCGGGACTTCCCCCGTTCGCCACGAGTTTTCAAAGATAATGGCCAAGGGCTCTGCAATCACAGCCGCCAATTCCTTCAGCACTCTCGGATGCAATTCGTCCGGCCCCATGGACTTGTGCACGTCCAGCTTTTCTAAATAGTCCCTAACCACCTCTATCTCTACAGAGGGCTGGCCATCTCTTCCCCATTTTGTGTTGCCCAGCACAGCAGTCTGGGAGCTGACCTTGTTAGTGAAAACAGAGGCAAAAAAAGCATTGAGTACATTAGCTTTTTCCACATCCTCTGTCACTAGCTTGCCTCCCTCATTCAGTAAGGGGCCCACACTTTCCTTGGCTTTCTTCTTGTTGCCAACATACCTGAAGAAACCCTTCTTGTTACTCTTGACATCTCTTGCTAGCTGCAGCTCCAGGTGCGATTTGGCCCTCCTGATATCTTTCCTACATGCCCGAGCAATATTTTTATACTCTTCCCTGGTCATATGTCCAAGCTTCCACTTCTTGTAAGCTTCTTTTTTATGTTTAAGATCCGCTAGGATTTCACCATTAAGCCAAGCTGGTCGCCTGCCATATTTACTATTCTTTCGACTCATCGGGATGGTTTGTCCCTGTAACCTCAACAGGGATTCCTTGAAATACAGCCAGCTCTCCTGGACTCCCTTCCCTTTCATGTTAGTCCCCCAGGGGGACTTCTCCCTGTGGCCCCTTCTGTGGCCAGCCTCCTGGCTTTTGTAGAAGCCCTGCCTGACCTTTGCAGGGGAATTTCTCTCTAATTAACTGCAACCAGGCCTAAAGCTCCGTGGTTCGCTGCCTAATTAGCTGACTGGGCCCACCTGGTCTAATTCAGCTCTTGCAAGGCTCATGTGGGGAGCATCCCCCATCACATGGCTAAGCCCACAATAGTTATCCCTTTACATGTGTACGTTTTCTTATTAAAACAACAAGCAGCAAATCTATACCAATCATTAGTGAGTCAAAATGCATGTACTCCCATAAATTGTTTTTAAAAATAACTGGTATTTGAGTAACTGCTTGTCATTAGCCTGCTTGAAAACCATTGATCTTTTTTTAAAAAATGCTAATTAGGACAGCTGGGGGATTGCGTGGCTAAGGGGATTTGTCCAGATGATATAAAGCCTTTGAGTTCTATCTCACCAGTTTTAGGGTCTGATCCTGAATGGCACTCAGCAGTCTTCCTTTCCATTGACTTAACCCATAAACTTTTTGGTGGCAAACATGAAGTGTGTCAAACACCTTAGTCCAATTCTTCATACTCGGGTACTACATCACCATAGATTGTGACTGGTTGCTAAGGACCAGAGGATTTTTGTCTGACAGTTTTGAAGAAATGAAATGACTGAACTCCTAATAAAAAATAAACTCATTCAAATCTTCTACTCTCCCAAATGACTGGAGGGCAGCAAATGTTGCACTCATCCTTAATAATGGCACAAGGAGTGATCCTGATACATACACTTCTGAGCCTTACTTTAGTATCACCTAAAATGGTTGATTTTATCATCAAAAGTCATTTATCAAACACCCATATTAGCATATAAAGTAACATTTAAAACTGACAAAGAAACCCTTTTATCCCAATGAATAACTAACCAGTGGAACTTTCTGCCATAAGATAGAGACCAGCAACTTAGAAAGATTATTATTTGCAGTGATGTTCTAGTTGTGTTGGTCCCAGGATATGAGAGGTGCCAGATGGGGGAGGCAACATCTTCTACTGGACAAGTTGGTCTGAAAGGAACTATTACCTCTCTGACCTTTGCCTCTCTTAGAAGGATTAAATATTTATTTCAATAATGAGAACATATTCAGTTACATTACATAAAATAAAAGACATACTTGAACCTAACACAGAGCTATAAGAAAGAAACTTCCCCAATAGGTAAACAGAGATATTCTTGCAGTTTCTCCTGCTGTATCTGGTACTGGCCACTAAACAGGATGTTAAACTAGATGGACCACTGGCATTTTTCCAATATAGCAATTTGAATGTACCTACAAAAAATTGGTGCCTTGTTAACAGTTTCAAGGTTACATAGGGTACCTCATATTCCATCTAGAAGAGACTTGAGGCAGTAAAGTGTAGCTACGTAAAGGCTCTTGACTCAGCAACTACCTTTGTTCTCAGAGTAGCAGCCATGTTAGTCTGTATTCGCAAAAAGAAAAGGAGTACTTGTGGCACCTTAGAGACTAACAAATTTATTAGAGCATAAGCTTTCGTGAGCTACAGCTCACTTCATCGGATCCGATGATTAATGCATCCGATGAAGTGAGCTGTAGCTCACGAAAGCTTATGCTCTAATAAATTTGTTAGTCTCTAAGGTGCCACAAGTACTCCTTTTCTTTTTACCTTTGTTCTGTTGTCCATTTTAGTTTCTATAGTTGTCAATCCAGAATCCCTCTCACTTCTTTTACATATTTTTACCTCACATATATATGCATTTATTTAAAATTAAAAATATATAATTTCTTAACAGGTTTGAACGTGTTAACTATGGTTGCAGAAACTGCAAGCAGTGTACACTCTGATATTAGTATAAGAACTACCATGGAAATTCTTATACTTATTTTTTTATTAAGCAACTACTAAGAAATTTATCTATCATATTTTGATCCAACAGCATTAAACACCTCTGGGTTAATTATACAGACTAGTGCACCATCTCTAGTACAGCACACAGGTGCAAGAGTGGGTTTATAGCCCATTGAGCTGCAGTTTCTCTTTATTTAATAGTTCTCCATGAGAGACATGAGCAAACACCTGTGCTAAATAACTTTCTAATGATCGCTATGTAGAAACTACTGTGTCCTCAAATTAATCACTTACTGAACTACAGTTTAAAGTGAATGGTTGTTCAAGACATTTAAGGGACTCTCCTTACACTGATGCATCTGTATTTATATGGGGCAGGGGTGTTGGGGGGGGGATGGAATTTGCATGCTTCCGCCTTTATATTTAGGGGGGGAAACAAGCTGTTGATCTTTCTTTTTGGAAACACAGTCTGCAAGTTAATCTAAAACATTCAGGGGAAGGCATTTGGAATTGAAGCTGCTAGTTTGATTTGCAACAGTGTCATTACACCAAAAGTTAACACCACTGATATAGAACAGATGAGAAAAAAAACAAACAGGATAAAGGAATATAAAAGGAAAAAGTGACTAAAAAAGTATTGATTATTCTGTCTTGAGTCTCTAATGGATTCCACAAACTCATCTCTAGAAAGCATCTGGCATAATGTGAGTTCTTATATATACACATATCCTTAATGATATAGTGGTGTACTGGGCTCAAATTGAGAATGCATACATAATACTCATAGTCATTACTATAGCTGAAAGTGGTGTTCTGTTTCATTCACTCATCCCTTCTTTCCTCCCACCAAGTTTACACATTAGCACTATTTTTAAACAGATCAAAACTCAAACGATTCAGTTTTGAAGTTTGATGCTAAGGTTCCAATTAGTCTCAATTTTATACAAAAGAGTTAATGCACTGCTACTACAAACTAATTTACACCATCTCTATCATAGGCTATGACTGAACAGGTGAGCTTTCTGAATTCACCTTCACTATCCAGTAATCTGCTTTTCTTCCATGGCATTACATCTCTGTAATAGTGAAATACCCTAAATGACATGAAGTTGTTTTCTCTGCTGGCTCCCTGCTAATCCATAAGACTATCAAATACAACAGCCCAACTAGCAAATCTATGTAAAGAGCAAAGAACCATTGAAAAGAAGAAGGCCAAACAATATCTAAATATTTAAACAGAAGGAACAAAAAGCTAACTGTCAGCACAGAAATCTTTTCCCCATGATGGTACAAAGTGTCTGGTAGTAAGTGATCTTTCCACTTCCCCTTTGCTATGCTGTAATGTGTCAACATAATTAAAACAATAGCATCCTTTTATCCTACCCCATTATGTCTGCTAATATGAAATATCGCCCAGTGACATTCACTTCGGGACAAAGCCTCTGTTCTTATCGGCTCTGTTTAACATAGCCACTGACACCTTATAGAAAACTTTGCAAACTTTGAAAGAGAATAATTCTTGCACAGTATCTTATCCTTTCCTGGGAACTGTACCTGATGTTCTAGTGACTGAGAGCTATGCTAGTGGGAGTTTTAACTCCTGGTTGGGCCACCCAAGCCAGACAGGTTTAAGGGTAGGGACCAGATAAAAAGCAGTCCATTGGCCCTCCAGGTTGGGGGCTGAGTGACAGGCTAACAAACTATCCTCGTTTAAAAAAAAAAAAAAAGTTAAGTTACAGAAACAGAACAAGGTAGCCATTCCAGCAAACTGCATGATAGATAGGGATGATAGAGCCTTGTTCATGCCCTATGCAATGTCTGATGGCATGGGAAGTATTCAGATTCAGTATCTTACATTACATATGCATATGTTTTTCCTCATCTTTTTTTATTAGGCGGCTTATTTGGATGTTCATATTACTTAGTTCCTTTGGAGTTCATCTGCCCCTGCTGTTTAATCCTCTTCTGAAGTAACATTACTTTGTTTTAGGGTATGTCTACACTACGAAATTAGGTCAAATTTATAGAAGTCAGTTTTGTAGAAAGCGTTTTTATACAGTCGAGTGTGTGTGTCCCCAAACAAATGCTCTAAGTGCATGTAGTCGGCGGACTGTTTCCACAGTACCGAGGCAACAGTCGACTTCTGGAGCTTTGCACTGTGGGTAGCTATCCCACAGTTCCCACAGTCTCTACCACCCATTTGAATTCTGGGTAGAAATCCCAGTACCTGATGGGGCTAAAACATTGTCGCGGGTGGTTCTGGGTACATATCGTCAGGCCCCCGTTCCCTCCCTCCCTCCGTAAAAGCAACGGCAAACAATAGTTTTGCACCTTTTTTCTTGAGTTACCTGTGCAGATGCCATACCATGGCAAGCATGGAGCCTGCTCAGCTAATATATCACCATATATCTCCTGGGTGCTGGCGGACATGGTACTGCATTGCTACACAGCAGCAGTTTATTACCTTTTGGCAGCAGACAGTGCAGTATGACTGGTAGCCATCATCGACATAGTCCTGGGTGCTCTTTTAACCGGGCACCCGGGCAAACATGGGAATAACTCAGCCAGGTCATTTCCCTTGTTTCGTCTCATGGCGATTGAGTCCTACCGGCAGTGCACTGTCTTTTAATCTGCAGCCAGCAGAAGACGATGGCCAGTAGTCATACTGCACCGTCTTCTGCCGAGCACCCAGGAGGTGACGATGGCTAGCGGTCGTACTGCACAGTCTGCTGCCAGCATGATGTATAAAGATAGATGAAGTGGCTCAAAACAAGAAATAGACCAGATTTGTTTTGTATTCATTTTCTCCTCCCTCCCTCTCTCCCTCTGTGAAATCGACGGCCTGCTAAACCCAGTTTTGAGTTCTATCCTTGAGATTTTGAGTTCTACCCTTGAGGCAGCCATTCAGTTTCTTGCAAAGCCACCCCCTTTGCTGATTTTAATTCCCTGTAAACCAACCCTGTAAGCCATGTTGTCCGTCGCCCCTCCCTCAGTCAGGGCAACAGCAGACAATCGTTCCGCGCCTTTTTTCTGTGCCGACGCCATACCACGGCAAGCCCGCTCAGATCACTTTGGCAATTAAGAGCATATTAAATACCACACGCATTATCCAGCAGTATATGCAGCACCAGAACCTGGCAAAGCGAAACCGGGAGAGTAGGCGACATCAGCGCGGTGACGAGAGTGATGAGGACATGGACACAGACACAGACTTCTCTCAAAGCACGGGCCCTGCCAATGTGGGCATCATGGTGCCAATGGCGCAGATTCATGTGGTGGAACGTTGATTCTGGGCTCGGGAAACAAGCACCAGCATCAACGTGGGATGGCCGGGAAAGGTACATGACACTCGCATCTTCAGGAACTCTGGTCTGTTTCAAAAGCTGCAGGAAGGGACTTTCTTCCCAGAACAGAAAATAACTGTTGGGGATGTTGAAATGCCTACAGTTATCCTTGGGGACCCAGCTTACTCCTTAATGCCATGGCTCATGAAGCCATACATAGGCAGCCTGGAGAGTAGTCAGGAGCTGTTCAACTACAGGCTGAGCAAGTGCAGAATGGTGGTAGAATGTGCATTTGGACGTTTAAAAGCGCACTGGCGCAGTTTACTGACTCAGTTAGACCTCAGCGAAACCAATATTCCCACTGTTATTACTGCTTGCTGTGCGCTCCACAATATCTGTGAGAGTAAGGAGGAGACATTTATGGTGGGGTGGGAGGTTGAGGCAAATCGCCTGGCTGCTGGTTACGCACAGCCAGACACCAGGGCAGTTAGAAGAGCACAGGAGGGTGCGGTGCGCATCAGAGAAGCTTTGAAGACCAGTTTCATGACTGGCCAGGCAACGGTGTGAAAGTTCTGTTTGTTTGTCCTTGATGAAATCCCCCACCCCTTGATTCACTCTACTTCCCTGTAAGCTAACTACCGTCCCCACCTCCCTTCGATCACTGCTGGCAGAGGCAAAAAAGTCATTGTTGCTTCACATTCATGCATTCTTTATTAATTCATCATACAAATAGGGGGATAACGACCAAGGTAGCCCAGGAGGGGTGGTGGAGGAGGGAAGGACAAGGCCACACAGCACTTTAAAAGTTTAAAACTTATTGAATGCCAGCCTTCTGTTGCTTGGGCAATCCTCTGGGTTGGGAGTGGCTGGGTGGCCGGAGGCCCCCCCACCACATTCTTGGACATCTGGGTGAGGAGGCTATGGAACTTGGGGAGGAGGGCGGTTGGTTACACAGGGGTTGTAGCAGCAGTCTGTGCTCCTGCTGCCTTTCCTGAAGCTCAACCATACGCTGGAGCATATTAGTTTGATCCTCCAGCAGCCTCAGCATTGAATCCTGCCTCCTCATCATGCTGCCGCCACCTTTCAGCTTCAGCCCTCTCTTCATCCCGCCACCTCTCCTCCCGGTCATTTTGTGCTTTCCTGCACTCTGACATTGTCTGCTTCCATGCATTCATCTGTGCTCTGTCAGTGTGGGAGGACAGCATGAGCTCAGAGAACATTTCATCATGAGTGGGTTTTTTTCACCTTCTAATCTTCGCTAGCCTCTGGGAAGGAGAAGATCCTGTGATCCTTGAAACACATGCAGCTGGTGGAGAAAAAAAAAAAGGGACAATGGTATTTGAAAAGACACATTTTATAGAACAATAGGTACACTCTTTCATGGTAAACCTTGCTGTTAACATTACATACATAGCACATGTGCTTTTGTTACAAGGTCACATTTTGTCTCCCACCACCGCGTGGCTAACAGCGGGGAACATTTCTGTTCAGCCATAGGCAAACAGCCCAGCAGGAACAGACACCTCTGAATGTCCCCTTAAGAAAAGCACCCTATTTCAACCAGGTGACCATGAATGATATCACTCTCCTGAGGATAACACAGAGAGATAAAGAACAGATGTTTGAATGCCAGCAAACATATACTGCAATGCTTTGTTCTACAATGATTCCTGAGTATGTGCTACTGGCCTGGAGTGGTAAAGTGTCCTACCATGGCGGATGGAATAAGGCTGCCCTCCCCAGAAACCTTTTGCAAAGGCTTTGGGAGTATATCCAGGAGAGCCACGAATGCCAGGGCAAGTTAATCATTAAACATGCTGGCTTTTAAACCTTGTATAGTATTTTAAAAGGTACACTCACCACAGGTCCCTTCTCCACCACGTGGGTCCAGGAGGCAGCCTTGGGTGGGTTCAGGGGGTACTGGCTCCAGATCCAGGGTGAGAAACAGTTCCTGGATTTCGGGAAAACCGGTTTCTCTGCTTGTTTGCTGTGAGCTATCTACAACCTCATCATCATAGTCTTCCTTGTCCTGAAAACCTGCTTCTGTGTTGCCTCCATCTCCATTGAAGGAGTCAAACAACAGAGCTGGGGTAGTGGTGGCTGAACCCCCTAAAATAGCATGCAGCTCATCATAGAAGCGGCATGTTCGGGGCTCTGACTCGGAGTGGCCGTTCTCCTCTCTGGTTTCCTGGTAAGCTTGCTTCAGCACCTTAAGTTTCACGCGGCACTGCTTCGGGTCCCTGTCATGGCCTCTGTCCAACATGCCCTGGGAGATTTTCACAAATGTTTTGGCATTTCGAAAACTGGAACGTAGTTCTGATAGCATGGATTCCTCTCCCCATACAGTAATCAGATCCCGTACCTCCCGTTCGGTCCATTCTGGAGCTCTTTTGTGATTTTGGGACTCCATCATGGTCACCTCCGCTGATGAGCTCTGCATAGTCACTTGCAGCTTGCCACACTGGCTAAACAGGAAATTGAAATTCAAAAGTTCGCGGGCCTTTTCCTGTCTACCTGGTCAGTGCATCTGAGTTGAGAGTGCTGTCCAGAGCGGTCACAATGAAGCACTCTGGGATAGCTCCCGGAGGCCAATACCATCTAATTGCGTCCACAGTACCCCAAATTCGACCCAGCAAAACCGATTTCAGCACTAATCCCCTTGTCGGGGGTGGAGGAAGGAAATCGATTTTAAGAGCCCTTTAAGTCGAAAAAAAGGGCTTCGGCATGTGGACAGGTGCAGGGTTAGATTGATTTAACTAAATTCAACCTGCTAAATTCGACCTCAACGCCTAGTGTAGACCAGGGCTAAGACTATTAGAACATCAAAACAGGTTTGTGACTTCAGGTACGGAATACACAGAAGAAGCAGATTATCTTAAAAAAAAGTTCCTTTTGCATGGAAACAGGACTTCGTTTTTTAAAAAGCAGGTGGGGGGGACAACAACTAGTTCTGAACAGAATGCTTTTCAGTTTTCTATGATTTGCCAACTGCCCTTTAATAGAGAAACAAATATCATTAAATAAACATCAGAGAAAAAACTGAGTATTCACACAGTAGCCTTGTTATTTTAATTGCTTATATATTTTCATTAAAAAAGGGATAGAGAATAAGACGGAGAATATCTTATTGCCCTTATATAAATGCATGGTATGCCCACATCTTGAATACTGTGTACAGATGTGGTCCACTCATCTCAAAAAAGATATACTGGCATTAGAAAAGGTTCAGAAAAGGGCAACTAAAATTATTAGGGGATTGGAACGGGTCGTATATGAGGAGAGATTAAAGAGGCTAGGATTTTTCAGCTTAGAAAAGAGGAGACTAAGGGGGGATATGATAGAGGTATATAAAATCATGAGTGGTGTGGAGAAAGTGAATAAGGAAAAGTTATTTACTTGTTCCCATAATATAAGAATTAGGGGCCACCAAATGAAATTAATGGGTATCAGGTTTAAAACAAATAAAAGGAAGTTCTTCTTCACTCAGCGCACAGTCAACCTGTGAAACTCCTTGTCTGAGGAGGTTGGGAAGGCTAGGACTATAACAGGGTTTAAAAGAGAACTGAATAAATTCATGGAGGTTAAGTCCATTAATGGCTATTAGCCAGAATGGGTAAGGAATGGTGTCCCTAGCCTCTGTTTGTCAGAGGGTGGAGATGGATGGCAGGAAAGAGATCACTTGATTATTACCTGTTAGGTTCACTCCCTCTGGGGCACCTGGCATTGGCCACTCTCGGTAGACAGGATACTGGGCTGGATGGACCTTTTTGTCTGATCCAGTATGGCCATTCTTATGTTCTTATTGATTTAAAACACAGTTCAACTATACTCACATCACACAAATACCATAATATGTTGATATGCTGAGTTCCGTCATTCTAACACATTCTGGCACCCTTCCTCTTTGGTTGGCAAGCATGATGGTGCCCAGATGTCAAAGGGTGCAAAATATTCTTTCAGCGAAGTTTAGCCACCTACTAAACTCTGAGTGTTATGCTGATAGCTCTGAAGTTGTCTCTCGCTCTGTTATGTTGTTCAGTTGCGGACAGCCTGGCTGAGCCAGCTTGTTCTCCTAGACTCCGTTTTCCCTCCATCTTTGAATCAAACAAATTTCTGCATTTTAGCTACTCAAATATTTAATGAAATGTGTGTTGTCACTTTTGGATTTGAAAAGGCTTATTTCCCTCTAGCAGTTTATCATTTGTTCTCTTTTGCAGAAAATACGCAAGTTTGCCTTCCACACATCTGGTTAATGCATCCCTTGCACACGTTCTCTAGATGAATCAATAATAATTCCATAGCTAGAAAGTGTGTAATGAAAATGGTACAATTTAAAACCATCCATGTAATTAAATATTTCATAATAAGATGCCCAGAGATGAATAAAACTAGCCTCTCATTCAAAGGTAGAATTTTCAGGAGTATTTCTATTTAGCAGGAAGATCCCAATTTCAGACTAGTGTGACAATAGCTCTGCCATGTGGTTATATTGAAAAACAAAAAGCATGACAGATCAGAAGGAAAAAGAAAAGGAGTACTTGTGGCACCTTAGAGACTAACAAATTTATTTGAGCATAAGCTTTCGTGAGCTACAGCTCACTTCATCGGATCCGATGATTAATGCATCCGATGAAGTGAGCTGTAGCTCACGAAAGCTTATGCTCAAATAAATTTGTTAGTCTCTAAGGTGCCACAAGTACTCCTTTTCTTTTTGCGAATACAGACTAACACGGCTGCTACTCTGAAACAGATCAGAAGGAGTAGCTGGAATTGCAGCTCCTTAATTATGAATCACAATGTTCAAGCTATTTCCACCAAAAGCTGGTTGCACTGTTGGACGAGCATAAACCACCAGAATTACTTGTGCTCATAAACTGTTCAGATTTCTGCATTTATGCTGAAACTCCGAAAGGAGATGTGAAAGCAATGCTGATTGGCCTCTTCAGGTAAACTGAAGTAGTAAATAGGCATTGGTTTTCTGGGAAGGAGTAACAGGTCAAGGAAAGAGTCAAAAGAAAAACTGAATACAATTTAAAAAAAAAAAAACCAACAGCTGTTACAAAACTTAATTCACTTAGTAAAATATAGTTGGTATAGTAAAAATAGAAACTTGTCATACACCAAAAGTTTTTTGCATTTTTTAAACAAATTTATATTTAATGAAGTTTGCTATATTTCTAGGCATTCAGATACTACAGAAAAGAATGCGATAGAAATGCCTACAACTTCCCCCTTTATCATTTTCTATGAGTTAGAAAGCATAAGTCTCTTTTTCACAGGCCAAAGCATTACACAACATACAGAAAAAATAGCTACACACATTTTTAAACATTAGCATCTTTTATGTTCCATGTTACACAGAAAACAAGTCTATTAGATGGAACTAAAACCCTCAGTATTCTGTAATACTAAAAATTATACCTGAACTTAGTCACAGTGCAATATCCAGGCATAAATGAACTATACATGAAAGCAAAAGTAAGGCTCCACAGGACTAGAAGCCAGGTCTGTGGAGCCTGGGACAGCTGACATTGCCACATCACCCACATGATAGCAAAGCTAAATCCAAGGAGCACTGTGGCCATTAGGCACCACAGGGTCTACAGTGGCAAAACCCTGCAGTCCTCCGATTGGCCAAGAGCACTATATAACCCTAAAGTGTGCATACAGGTAGTTGTCTGGGGAACCACACAGACTTCTGGTCTGCGGCCACTGTAGACTGCACCTTGATTCCAGTCTGACCTCAGCCTGACTCTGACCCTGACTTTTGCCTCCTGATTCCAGCCTTGTATTATCTCTGGTCTCTAACCCCGGCCTGACTCTGACTCTTGCTTATTAGTTCCAGCTCTAGCAGTTACTCTGACCCTTGCCCACTGACTACTGCCTTGTGGCCATCCTTTGACTTGTGGACACCAACTCAGCTCTGACTGCTGGGGCAGACCACCTATGCTATGGTCCCTTACAGCAAGTAGACTCATATTCCAATGTTTTTTGGGGGGGGCGGGGGGGATGGGATAGGAGTAAGAGTGGCCAGGAGTGCTAATAAAAGCCATGGACTCTCAATCAGTGGAATTCCATACGACTCCCCTTCTACACCATCATTTCCTCACTCATACATTTTGGTTTTTACCAAGTTAATTTGGTGTTTGTCAAACCTACTAGATTAACAGCCCTTGAATCTGAAGCCTTCTATTTATCCACCCATTTAAGACCTAATTTAAATAAGCAACGCTCCTCAAACTCTGGAACTCTAATCAGGTTGCAGCATGAGAATTTTTTCAGCCAAAGAGGCAGTTTTGGAGTGACCAAAACTACTTGTTAATTTGGCTTATAGTTTTGGCTGAATTTTTTTTAAAAAAAGGGGGGGGGGGGTTAAAAAGTCTAAATAGTTTCCAAATATTTAATTTAGTCATTTCACTTTAAAACATTTTGATATAACATTCAAAACACTTCATTCAATCAGAATGACATTTTTCATTTCACCAAGAAAAACAAATTAATTTATGTTCAAAACAAATATTTTGGAGGTTTTTCCACTTCAGCCACTGAACCAAACAACTTATTCTCATAAGAACATAAGAATGGCTATACTGGGTCAGACAAAAGGTCCATTCAGCCCTGTATCCTGTCTACAGAGAGTGGCCAATGCCAGGTGCCCCAGAGGGAGTGAACCTAACAGGTAATGAATGATCTAGAGATCTCTCTCCTGCCATCCAGCTCTACCCTCTGACAAATGGAGGCTAGGGACACCACTCCTTACCCATCCTGGCTAAGAGCCATTAATGGACTTAACCTCCATGAATTTAGGATCAGGACAGTCGGGGGGGGGGGTTGGATGGGGGTGGGGACCCAGGGGCAGTCAGGGGGCAGGGGTTCCGGGGGGGAAGTCAGGTGACAAGGAGCGGGGGAGATTGGATGTGTCGGGGGTTCTGAGGGGGACAGTCAGGGGGGCAGGAAGTGGGAGGGGGCGGATGGGCCGTTTGGGGAGGCATAGCCTTCCCTACCCAGCCCTCCATAAAGTTTTGCAACCCCGATGTGGCCCTCAGGCCAAAAAGTTTGCCAACCCTTGGTTTATACCCTTCACTGCCCCAAAAGGTCTTTTTACATTTTAAGGGGGGGTTGGTAGGTCAGTTGGTGTCGTTTTGTTGTTGCTTTAACATTCTGACTGAAGCCTTATACATTCCTGCATATCTGACCTTGATTTTTATCCTATTACCCCATGCCCAGTGATGAACTGCTCCAGTGTCTTGCTCATCCACTTCTCCCTGAAAGCCATGCTGATACCAACAAAGGCCTATCTGTGTGTTTACATATACTTTCCACAGTCATTTTTGTGCACATTAGACCCTTAATCCTCTATCAATCAATAGATTTGGCTTTACTCAAAATACAAATTAAAAAAAAACATACCTTTGTATGCTCCAAAGTCTCTATTCCATCTCAGTCACAGATTTGACTGCAGGCAACAAAAGGCATTAGACGGTAATAGTATTGTAGAGACCTGCACAAAGTAATTTTTTTTGTATTTAACAATTCTCATATTTCCCAGGCCAGCTCAATGCAAATGTAGTAAATTTAAATGCACTGTGCATGTTCAATTTACATTGCCCTGTAAGGATGCAAACAACAAAGGAGTAGTTTCAGAGTAGCAGCCGTGTTAGTCTGTATTCGCAAAAAGAAAAGGAGTACTTGTGGCACCTTCGAGAATAACACATTTATTTGAGCATAAGCTTTCGTGAGCTTCAATGCATCTGATGAAGTGAGCTGTAGCTCACGAAAGCTTATGCTCTAATAAATTTGTTAGTCTCTAAGGTGCCACAAGTAATCCTTTTCTTTTTAAGAACATCTGAGGAACAGTGGGCGGTGGGTTGGGGGAGAGAAACAACATGGGGAAGT
This sequence comes from Dermochelys coriacea, assembly GCF_009764565.3. Classification (NCBI taxonomy): domain Eukaryota; kingdom Metazoa; phylum Chordata; order Testudines; family Dermochelyidae; genus Dermochelys; species Dermochelys coriacea. The sequence goes on from NC_050072.1 coordinate 39,140,487, forward strand.
CGTTCTACTTTGTGTAATGACTCATCCATTCCCAGTCTCTATTCAAGCCTAAGTTAATTGTATCCAGTTTGCAAATTAATTCCAATTCAGCAGTCTCTCGTTGGAGTCTGTTTTTGAAGCTTTTTTGTTGAAGTATAGCCACTCTTAGGTCTGTGATCGAGTGACCAGAGAGATTGAAGTGTTCTCCAACTGGTTTTTGAATGTTATAATTCTTGACGTCTGATTTGTGTCCATTCATTCTTTTACGTAGAGACTGTCCAGTTTGACCAATGTACATGGCAGAAGGGCATTGCTGGCACATGATGGCATATATCACATTGGTAGATGCGCAGGTGAATGAGCCTCTGATAGTGTGGCTGATGTGATTAGGCCCTATGATGGTGTCCCTGAATAGATATGTGGACAGAGTTGGCAACGGGCTTTGTTGCAAGGATAGGTTCCTGGGTTAGTGGTTCTGTTGTGTGGTGTGTGGTTGCTGGTGAGTATTTGCTTCAGATTGGGGGGCTGTCTGTAAGCAAAGACTGGCCTATCTCCCAAGATCTGTGAGAGTGATGGGTCGTCCTTCAGGATAGGTTGTAGATCCTTGATGATACGTTGGAGAGGTTTTAGTTGGGGGCTGAAGGTGATGGCTAGTGGCATTCTGTTATTTTCTTTGTTGGGCCTGTCCTGTAGTAGGTGACTTCTGGGTACTCTTCTGGCTCTGTCAATCTGTTTCTTCACTTCAGCAGGTGGGTATTGTAGTTGTAAGAATGCATGATAGAGATCTTGTATGTGTTTGTCTCTGTCTGAGGGGTTGGAGCAAATGTGGTTATATCGTAGAGCTTGGAGAGACTGCTGAATTGGAATTAATTTGCAAACTGGATACAATTAACTTAGGCTTGAATAGAGACTGGGAATGGATGAGTCATTACACAAAGTAAAACTATTTCCCCATGTTATTTCTCCCCCCCACACCACCCCCCACTGTTCCTCAGATGTTCTTGTTAACTGCTGGAAATAGCCTACCTTGCTTGTCACCATGAAAGGTTTTCCTCCTTCCTCCTTTCCCCCCTACCCCTCCGCTGCTGGTGATGGCTCATCTTAAGTGATCACTCTCCTTACAGTGTGTATGATAAAACCCATTGTTTCATGTTCTCTGTATGTGTATATAAATCTCCCCTCTGTATTTTCTACCAAATGCATCCAATGAAGTGAGCTGTAGCTCACGAAAGCTTATGCTCAAATAAATTTGTTAGTCTCTAAGGTGCCACAAGTACTCCTTTTCTTTTAACAAAGGATTAGACTCCATAAGTGGATATGTACTAGAGCAAATTAATGGCTTGTTTTGGTAGCACTATAAACCCTACACCATCGCAATGCTAGCTTAGTGACTTCAGGACTGTTACACCTCATCCTAGCAAAGACTGAAGTTCAAAGGGGTGACCTGGTCTCTAGGGGGAAAAGGCAGTTTAGCTAATGCAAACACCTCTGCTCAGCTGCAGGAGCATACTACAAGCTAAGGTAAGTGGAGGCCAGTCTGGGATTTAAAGCAGAAATATTCATTCTAAATTCTAATAGGTAAGAGTACAATACAGAATATTTGGCTACAGCTAGGGCCAGTTGAAATGTGAGAATTTTCCTAACATTTTGAAACACATTTTTCTAGTCAAATTAAATAGAATAGAAACAAAAATTATTCTGTTTTCGATGCCCCCTACCATGAGCTGTGGTAGTGATGCCCAACACAGGGGACCCTGGAGCCCTGAAAAGACACTGACCCAAATCCCAAAGAATGCTTAAGAGTGTTGAAGACACTGAAACAGGGAATGACGTACAGATATTTATTGTTCTGCCCAGATCTGCACTGTCCAAAGATTGGTTTTAGAACTCCTTCTGTAAAGTCTGTTTATTTGCTTCAATTATCACATGTCCCGGAGAGCAAAAACTTTAAACCAGAGTGCCCACACAAAGAGAAGTGCTGGGAAAGAGTGTGCTTAAGTACTGGAATGTGTAAAGGATATATAGAACAGATATGCTTTGAATGATTAATAATTGCTGATTCCTTCTGTCCATCAAAAATTAAAAATGCTATCCACCTCTGTTTATCCAAGAATAGGATCCTCCTAAGAAGTTAAGACCATAAGAAAATGGTTCATATCATCTGAGATATTTTGTCTAAAGACCTAAAGATCAGCCAAAGTTGGGAGTTCCTCTCCCCAATATAAAGTTAATCACCTAGGCAAGAATCTCTCAAATTGCATATGGATAAAACCTGTTGCTCCTTCCAAATATAGCTAAAAAGAACAAGTTACCAAGTCTGGATCACACCCTGCTTTCCTATGCAAAGTGTCCCATTGAACATTGTGAGTAAATTCAGAGATGGGTGGGGAAGTTGCAAGCTAAGCAAATCAGAAATTACTAGCTGTAAGATTGATGGTCAAATTAGGCAAACTACCTGTTACCCCAAGAAATCCAAGCCATGTTTTCTCCCCAAATAATAAACTATTCATTGTTTTCCTTCTAAATCAAGTACGACATATATAATCATTCACCCCAAGTTAGAAAACATTTATTTGCCTTGTGAGTCTAATCTATATCCTTCTATATGTTCATAATGTCCCTTGTTCTATTGTAAGTCTTAAATAACGAGAAATTCTGATGTTCAATCAAAGAACATATGGAATATGTCCTCTAAATTTAGAAGGGATGTTGTTGGTTTTCATTGTAAAGAACTGTTATGCTCTAGAAGTAATAGAAATTGTCTGACACAAGGAAGAAGGAATGTTAAAAGATATAAACCAGAGTATAACTTTGGAAAATTGCTTAAAAGGGGGATCCTGACTGACAGTAGGGGCTAATAATGAAATACAATCCTTGAAATGAATCAAATATAAAATGCCTCCAATAAGAAAAGAACTGAAGAAACTTATTATACACTAATGCCATCTACTGGATACAAATGGAAGCAGCAGAGAAACGGAGAGCTGAAATCTGAGCATTCACTTGGGGTAACTTGTCCAATAGAAATCAGAGGCTAGCCCTCTCCAAGGAGTTCTGAAATGACGGATAAAACTGTGGCCTACATATGCTCAGTCAGGAGAGTTGACTGAACCCAACAAAAAGCTGCAGAATCCTAAGTGCAACCAATGCCTGGCTTAGTTATATGGAAAGGACTCTCCCCCATTCCAGGGTTAGGAGGATAGGAACAAGTAGTGAGATTTCATTTCAAAGATTTCACATCTATTTCTTTAATATAGATAACTGTAGATTATCTTGCTAAGTCTCTCTAGTGAGACCTCACGTAACCATATTTTAGTTATTAACTCCTTTATAAATCCAAACAAATTGGTCAAAGAGTTTGAAACAATAACTTTAAGCAATTGCTTTTGATAATCCAAACTTGTCCCTTTCGGACCAATCCATTCAAACATTGGTAACCACAGCCTTAAAGACAAGTGCATCTTTGGAAGCGTGATAAGTGTATTAGGCACCAAAGAATTGAGGACAGATGAGCATGAGTAAATGTAATAAGAAATCTTGGTACCTTGCATTATTCATTGGTATAACTGCTGAGCCGTAGCTTTAATTTCTGATGACTGTTTGTAAGACTGCATTATGTACATAGTACAGGCCTAGAACATTGGTTGTGTCTACACTTGAGTGGTGATCTGCTAGTTGTGTACTAATGTGGTTCCAGGTGAATAAGAAATTGTTGAATTGTTAATAATAAGCAAGTGTCCTGATCTGATAAACACTGTCCAAGTTAAAAATTGATCTGAAAAGAATGACCATTAAAATAAGTAAGCTTGCGTTTCCTGGCTCAATATAAAAGGTTTATCCTATTAGATTCCATTCTATATTGGCTATAACATTTATCCAAATTGGCAAAACTAGTTTTTTATATCCTGTATCCAATTAAAGAGGAGAGGATAGAAGCTGATGAAGTATAGGTAGTGTGACAAGGTCAGACCTGACAGCTATAAGAGAGTGGTGGTTGGCAAGTTTACTAGTCCTAGAATCATGAAGGCCCTTTTCCCCATGAGCTGAAAAGAGATTACCTCCTATTAATTAGAGACACCTGAGTTCAATTAAGCATTGTCAGTGATCTTTCAGAAACTCTCTTGGGGGGGGGGGCAGGAGAGAGAAGAAACAAGCTGCAGCAGGGTTGGGGCAGCAGAGAGAAAAGGCTTCTCCTAGGTGAAAGACTGTGCTCATCCCTCCAGGGGAAACAATCAAGTTTATTTCTGTTTGGGGAAGAGCTGGCAATCAGAAACCAGCATAATAAGGCAACGCCCAGGGAGGAGGAAAGGAAACGTATTTCTTTTGTATTGTGGATTTTCTTTTTTGCGTAAGAGAACTACTGAGGTCTACCCTGAGGACCTCCTTATAAATATGGAAAAAATAAACCAAAAGCAAAGAATTAAAAACCTCCAGACTCTAACTGACTTACTCCAGCTCCCCGTGCTTCTCCCTCTGCCCCCCACCCCAGGACAAATGGCGAGGCTGATGAGGCAAATGAAGTGCCTTGCCAAAGCAGAAACTGAAGAGAAATAGTCATATTTAAAAGAATCCCATTCAATTACATCACATAAAAGCACACAACTAAATACTGACAAATTTTATAAGTGCTTGTATATAAATGATAGAAGTTTAAATACTAACATGGGTGAACTTGAGTGCCTCCTATTAAATGATTAAATTGATAAAATAAGCATTGATTATCATCATTCCACCAAGTTTCTGCAGTGGGATACTGGTAATACCAGGGTACAAAATAGATAGGCATGACAGAGTAGGCTGCAATAGTGGAGGAGTGACACTACACATGAAAGAAAGTAGAGTCCAATTCTTAAATTAATCAAACTGTACCATAGAATCTCTATGGATATTTTTCAAGCCTGGAATTTCTAAGAGTATAGCAATAGCAATATACTACTAACCACCTGACCAGGCTGGTGATATTGATTGTGAAATGCTCAGGAAGATTAGAGATGCTACAAAAACAAAAAATCCAATAATAATGGGAGATTTCAACTATCCCAGTACTGACTGGGTACATGTCATCTCAGGATGGGATGCAGTGATAAAATGTCTGGACACCATGAATAATTGCTGTTTTGGAACAGCTAGCCCTGGAACCACAAAGGGAGAGGCAATTCTTGATTTAGTCCTAAGTGAAGCACAGGATCTGGTCCAAGGGGTGAATATAGCTGAACAGCTCAGAAAGAGAGATCATAGCATAATTAAATTTAACATCCTTATAGGGGTGAAATACCAAAGATGCATTGGTATTTAACTTCCAAAAGGGGGAAACAAAAATAAGGAAGCTAGTTAAATGAAGAGAAACAGTCACCAGAGTGAAATGCCTGCAAGCTGCATGGAAACCATTTTAAAACACCAGAACAGAGCCTCAAATTAAATGCATACCCCCAAATTTAAAAATAAAATAAAAACTGTAAGAGGACCCAAAAAAATGCCACCATGGCTAAACAGCTGAGTAAAAGAGGCAGTTAAAGGCAAAAAGACATCCTTTCAAAATTGGAAGTCAAATCCTACTGAGGAAAATAGAAAGAAACAAAGTCTGGCCAGTCAAGTGTAAAAGTATAAGTAGGCAGGCCAAAAAACATTTTGAAGAGCAACTAGCAAGACACACAAAAACGAACAGTAAGAATTTCTTTAAGTTCATCAGAAGCAGGAAGCCTGCCAAACAATCAGTGGGGCCACTGAACAATCAAGGTGCTAACAGAGCACTAAAGAAAACAAGGCCATTGTGGAGAAACTAAATTCTTTGCATTGGTCTACACCAGTGTTTTTCAAAGTTCAGGTTGTGGCCCAGGATTAGGTCATGGCGTGTAAGGCCCTGGGTCACCTTGCTCAGCACCCAGGGACCCTAGTGGCTCTGGTCAGCACCGCCAACCAGGATGTTAGAAGTCCCATCAACGATGATGTCCAGCTAAGGCAGGCTAGTGCCTATCTGTTCAGACACCGCACTGCCCCCCGGAAGCAGCCAGCAGCGGGTCCAGCTTCTAGGCAGGGGAGCCAAGAGGCTCCATGCACTGCCCGTGCCCCGAGCACCAGCTCCACACTTCCATTAGCCAGTTCCCAGCCAATGGGAGCTGGGGGAAAGGGCGGTGCCTGCGGGCAAGAGCCATGCACCTCTGCCAAGGAGATGGACCTGCTGCTGGCCGCTTCCAGAGTGCAGTGCATTCTGCGGTGCCAGGACAGGTGGGAGCTTGACCAGAGTATAAATCGGTACTCCTATACCTCAGTGGGGTATTTTTTTAAATCAGAGTTTATGACATTCTTTGAAGCTGGAAAGGACTTCATAGCTACTAACTATAATGGTAAGTGAAGCAGTGCCAGTTACTCTACCTTCTTCATTTGAAGTGATCACATCCAAAGTGAGATCTAGTGTAAAACAAGGGACGGAGGTAAACCACAAGTTGATAAACCATAGAAAAGTTTAGCTGAAGCGGTAGGGAAATTAACTCCAATGCTGCCAACCCCAGAAGTCATGAATCAGACCCCAAAAAAACATGAGAATTAAAAAACATTTTTTGGTTTAATATGATTTTAGATATTTATTTTTGGCTAGCTCTGGGGTTTTTTTAAATAATCCTGCTCACCTCCAATCTAAGATGGACAGTCCTGTTACTCCTTTTTTTCCCCAGTTAAAATCTCCAATAGAAAATGCAAAAAAAAAAAAAAAAAAAAAAAAAAAAAAAAAAAAAAAAAGCATATATGCTAAAGAAGAGCATTTCCATGATTTTACATTTCTTAGGATGAGTCTTATGGCAACTGTTGTCATAGCAACAGTGTAATGGTCCCAAAGGGAAATAAGTCCTCCTAACAATTTGTAACAAACCTGCCTACCAAATAAAACAAGTTGCTTTTACCTTGCTCTACAGTTTATTCACTTAGTATCTAAAAGTTAGCACCAATTTTATTTTTTTAAATGACCAATTTTTGAAGTATTTTTTCTTAAGAGATGTCATCAGGAATTTTCCATCAGAATGGTTTTCTGATGGAAAATGCAGTTTCTACAAAATCAAATTTTTCCCTGAAAAAATTTCAGTTTTGCCCAAATCTTACAATTTTTGTTGGAAAATTCAAATGAAAATAATTGTTTGGGGTTCATTTGACCCAAAATGTTTAGTTTCAAGTCAGATCAATATTAAACTGCATTTCCTTATTGTGGCCTATTGTCTCATATAAGTGGTAGGTCAGGTCTTTATTTTCTCCTGTGAGCTGAGTTCCCTGCCTGGATGACATCTCCCATATTCCAAAGCAATCTTCTCTCTGACGTGGCTGCAGGCATATCATGGCAGTTGTAGTCTGGCCAGGGAGCCTGACTCATCATGAGTGGAGAGCCTCAGGAACCTGAACTCTGATGCATTGCCTCATGAAGGTTACAATAGGGAAATGCAGTTGTTGAATTGTCTTGAAACGAAGTGTTTTGGGCCAATTCAACAAACTAAAATGAAATATTTTGATTTTGGAATGATGAAATGTTTTGTTTCAATCAAAAATAGTAAAATAAAATGTTTAATCATTTGCATATTGAAGTTTTTTTTTGAACTTTTGTCCACCAAGAGTGGATATTCAACTCTTTGTCCCAAATTGGGATACAAACAAATACTAAAATATCAGAATTTCCCATGGGATAGACATTACAGCTTTCATTCAGCTCTGGTCACTTTTATTTACTTTGACAGCCCATCATTCCCTGACAAAAGCTAGGCTCAACCCTTCAAAAACATATAATTTCTTTCTACAAGTAGTACTAAAAACTAAATTACATATAACCCCATCAGGAAGAGGACTAAATCATACAAATAGTTATTTGAATCAATATTTGCAAATTCAGAAGTGAAATCTGATCAGATCACAATTACCACAGCTAGACAAATAATGAAAAAAAAATTATATTAGAAAAATCTCAAATTCATTCAATGTTATTCATCTAATATGTGAGCAAACTATTCACCAAGTCCTAGCAAGATGACTGGTGGTACCCAAAAACCATCATCATAGCATCTTGTCATTGGTGTGGCTGGTCTTCTGGGTAAATTGATCTGAATAAGTTTCAGAGTGGTAGCCGTGTTAGTTTGTATCTGCAAAAACAACAAGGAGTCCTTGTGGCACCTTAGCCCTGCTCTACACTAGGAGCTGAGATTGAATTTAGCAGCATTAAATAGATTTAAGCCTGCACCTGTCCACACGACGAAGCCCTTTTTTTTACTTGACTTACAGGGCTCTTAAAATCGATTTCCTTACTCCACCCCTGACAAGGGGATTAGCGCTGAAATCGGCCTTGCTGGGTCGAATTTGGGGTACTGTGGGTGCAATTAGACGGTATTGGCCTCTGGAGCTATCCCAGAGTGCTCCATTGTGACCGCTCTGGACAGCTCTCTCAACTCAGATGCACTTGCCAGGTAGAGAGGAAAAGGCCCGCGAACTTCTGAATTTCAATTTCCTGTTTGGCCAGCATGGCAAGCTGCAGGTGACCATGCAGAGCTCATCAGCAGAGGTGACCATGATGGAATCCCAGAATCGCAAAAGAGCTCCAGAATGGACCGAACGGGAGGTACGGGATCTGATTGCTGTATGGGGAGAGGAATCCGTGCTATCAGAACTACGTTCCAGTTTTTGAAATGCCAAAACATTTGTCAAAATCTCCCAGGGCATGAAGGACAGAGGCCATGACAGGGACCCGAAGCAGTGCCGCGTGAAACTTAAGGTGCTGAGGCAAGCCTACCAAAAAACCAGAGAGGCGAACGGCCACTCCGGGTCAGAGCCCAAAACATACCGCTTCTATGATGAGCTGCATGCCATTTTAGGGGGTTCAGCCACCACTACCCCAGCTGTGTTTGACTCCTTCAATGGAGATGGAGGCAACACGGAAGCAGGTTTTGGGGACGAGGAAGATGATGATGATGAGGAGGTTGTAGATAGCTCACAGCAAACAAGCAGAGAAACCGGTTTTCCCGACAGCCAGGAACTGTTTCTCACTCTGGACCTGGAGCCAGTACCCCCCGAACCCACCCAAAGCTGCCTCCTGGATCCGCCAGGCGGAGAAGAGACCTCTGGTGAGTGTACCTTTTAAAATAATATACATGGTTTAAAAGCAGGCATGTTTAATGTTTAATTTGCCCTGGCATTCATAGCTCTCCTGGATATACTCCCAAAGCCTTTGCAAAAGGTTTCTGGGGAGGGCACCCTTATTCCATCCACCATGGTAGGACACTTTACCACTCCAGGCCAGTAGCACATACTCAGGAATCATTGTAGAACAAAGCATTGCAGTATATGTTTGCTGGCATTCAAACAGCATCTGTTCTTTATCTCTGTGTTATCCTCAGGAGAGCAATATCATTCATGGTCACCTGGTTGAAATAGAGTGCTTTTCTCAAGAGGACATTCAGAGGTGCCCATTCCTGCTGGGCTGTTTGCCTGTTGCTGAACAGAAATGTTCCCCGCTGTTAGCCACAGGGAGAGGGGAGGGGTTAGCCACGCGCTGGGAGGAGGCAAAATGCGACCTTGGAATGAAAGCACATGTGGTAGGTATGTAGTGTTAACAGCAAGGTTTACCGTGAAAGAGTGTACCCATTGTTCTATAAAATGTCTTTTTAAATACCACTGTCCCTTTTTTTCCCTCCACCAGCTGCATGTGTTTCAAGGATCACAGGATCTTCTCCTTCCCAGAGGCTAGCAAAGATTAGAGGGCGGAAAAAACGCACTCGCGATGAAATGTTCTGAGCTCATGCTGTCCTCCCACACTGACAGACCACAGACGAATGCATGGAGGCAGACAGTGTCAGAGTGCAGGAAAGCACAAAATGACAGGGAGGAGAGGTGGCAGGCTGAAGAGAGGGCTGAAGCTGAAAGGTGGCGGCAGCGGGATGAGAGGAGGTAGGATTCAATGCTGAGGCTGCTGGAGGATCAAACTAATATGCTCCAGTGTATGGTTGAGCTGCAGGAAAGGCAGCAGGAGCACAGACCGCCGCTACAGCCTCTGTGTAACCAACTGCCCTCCTCCCCAAGTTCCATAGCCTCCTCACCCAGATGTCCAAGAATGCGGTGGGGGGGCCTCCGGCCACCCAGCCACTCCCAACCCAGAGGATTGCCCAAGCAACAGAAGGCTGGCATTCAATAAGTTTTAAACTTTTAAAGTGCTGTGTGGCCTTGTCCTTCCCTCCTCCACCACCCCTCCTGGTGCTTCTCTCCTCCACCACCCCTCCCGGGCTACCTTGGTTGTTATTCCTCTATTTGTGTATCAATTAATAAAGAATGTATGAATGTGAAGCAACGATGACTTTATTGCCTCTGCAAGTGGTGATCAAAGGGAGGAGAGGAGGGTCGTTAGCTTACAGGAAGTAGAGTGAACCAAGGGGCATGGGGGTTTCATCAAGGAGAAACAAACAGAACTTTCACATCATAGCCTGGCCAGTCATGAAACTGGTTTTCAAAGCTTCTCTGATGTGCACCGCACCCTCCTGTGCTCTTCTAACTGCCCTGGTGTCTGGCTGTGTGTAACCAGCAGCCAGGCGATTTGTCTCAACCTCCCACCCTGCCATAAACGTCTCCCCCTTACTCTCTCAGATATTGTGGAGCACACAGCAAGCAGTAATAACAGTGGGAATAATGGTTTCGCTGAGGTCTAACTGAGTCAGTAAACTGCGCCAGCATGCTTTTAAACGTCCAAATGCATATTCTACCATCATTCTGCACTTGCTCAACCTGCTGTTGAACAGCTCCTGACTACTGTTCAGGCTGCCTGTGTATGGCTTCATGAGCCATGGCATTAAGGAGTATGCTGGGTTCCCAAGGATAACTGTAGGCATTTCAACATCCCCAATGGTTATTTTCTGTTCTGGGAAGAAAGTCCCTTCCTGCAGCTTTTGAAATGGACCAGAGTTCCTGAAGATGCAAGCGAGCGTCATGTACCTTTCCCGGCCATCCCACGTTGATGTTAGTGAAATGTCCCTTGTGATCCACCAGTGCTTGCAGCACTATTGAAAAGTACCCCTTGCGGTTTATGTACTCGCTGGGTTGGTGCTCCGGTGCCAAGATAGGGATATGGGTTCCGTCTATGACCCCACCACAGTTAGGGAATCCCATTGCAGCAAAGCCATCCACTATGACCTGCACATTTCCCAGGGTCACTACCCTTGATATCAGCAGATCTTTGATTGTGTTGGCTACTTGCATCACAGCAGCCCCTACAGTAGATTTGCCCACTCCAAATTGATTCCCGACTGACCGGTAGCTGTCTGGCGTTGCAAGCTTCCACAGGGCTATTGCCACTCACTTCTCAACTGTGAGGGCTGCTCTCATCTTGGTATTCTTGCGCCTCAGGGCAGGGGAAAGCAAGTTTCATGAAAGTGCCCTTATGCATGCGAAAGTTTCGCAGCCATTGGGAATCGTCCCAGACCTGCAACATTATGTGGTCCCACCAGTCTGTGCTTGTTTCCCAGGCCCAGAATCGGCATTCCACTGCATGAGCCCGCCCCATTAGCACCATGATGCCCACATTGGCAGGGCCTGTGCTTTGAGAGAAGTCTGTGTCCATGTCCTCATCACTCTCGTCACCACGCTGACGTCGCCTACTTGCCTGGTATCACTTAGCCAGGTTCTGGTGCTGCATATACTGCTGGTGTGGTGGTGTGCTCCTAATTGCCAAAGTGATCTGAGCAGGCTCCATGCTTGCCGTGGTATTGCGTCTGCACAGAAAAAAGCGCGGAACAATTGTCTGCCGTTGCCCTGACGGAGGGAGGAGCGACTCACGACATGGCTTACAGGGTTGGTTTACAGGGAATTAAAATCAATAAAGGGGGTTGCTTTGCGAGAAACTGAATGGCTGCCTCAAGGACAGAACTCAAAACTGGGTTTAGCAGGCCTTGGATTTCACAGAGGGAGGGAGGGAGGAGAAAATGAATACAAAACAAATCTGATCTATTTCTTGTTTTGAGCCACTTCATCTATCTTTATACATCATGCTGGCAGCAGACTGTGCAGTACGACCGCTAGCCATAGTCACCTCCTGGGTGCTCGGCAGAAGACGGTGCAGTATGACTACTGGCCATCGTCTTCTGCTGGCTGCAGATTAAAAGACAGTGCACTGCCGGTAGGACTCAATCGCCATGAGACGAAACAAGGGAAATGACCTGGCTGAGTCACTCCCATGTTTGCCCAGGCGCCTGGTTAAAAGAGCACCCAGGACTACGTCGACAATGGCTACCAATCATACTGCACTGTCTGCTGCCAAAAGGCAATAAACTGCTGCTGTGTAGCAATGCAGTACCACGTCTGCCAGCACCCAGGAGACATACGGTGACAGTTAGCTGAGCGGGCTCCATGCTTGCCATGGTATGGCTTCTGCACAGGTTACTCAAGAAAAAAAGCGCAAAACAATTGTCTGCCCTTGCTTTCATAGAGGGAGGGAGGGAGGGAACGGGGGCCTGACGATATGTACCCAGAACCACCCGCGACAATGTTTTAGCCCCATCAGGCACTGGGATTTTTACTCAGAATTCAAATGGGCGGCAGAGATTGCGGGAACTGTGGGATAGTCACCCACAGTGCAATGCTCCGGAAGTCGATGGTTGCCTCGGTACTGTGGACACACTTTGCCAACTACATGCAATTAGAACATTTGTATGGGGACATACACAATCAACTGTATAAAAACGCTTTCTACAAAACTGACTTCTACTAATTCGACCTAATTTCGTAGTGTAGACATATCCTTAGAGACTAACAAATTTATTTGGACATAAGCTTTCATGGGCTATAATCCACTTCATCAGATGCATGGAGTGGAAAATACAGGAGCAGGTATAAATATACAGCACATGAAAAGATGGGAGTTTCCATACCATGTGGGGAGGGGGTCAGTGCTAATGAGGCCAATTTAATTAGGATGGATGTGCTACAATGATGACACTGTAGTGTCTAGGAAGAGGACCTCTTGCTCATTTACAACAACGCTTCCTCAGCTCTCGTCCCCTTATGCCCCAACTCTACTTGTGCTACATTAATGACATCTTTATCATCTGGACCCATGGGAAGGAGGCCCTTGAGGAATTCCACCATGATTTCAACAATTTCCACCCCACCATCAACCTCGGCCTGGACCAGTCCACACAAGAGGCCCACTTCCTAGACACTACAGTGCTAATAAGCAATGGTCACATAAACACCACCCTATAGGGGAAACCTACTGACCACTATACTTACCTACATGCCTCCAGCTTTCATCCAGACCACATCACATGATTCATTGTCTACAGCCAAGCTCTAAGATACAACTGCATTTGCTCCGATCCCTCAGTCAGAGACAAACACCTACAGGATCTCTATCAAGCATTCTTAAAACTACAATACCCACCTGGGGAAGTGAAGAAACAGATTGACAGAGCCAGAAGGGTACTCAGAAGTCACCTACTACAAGACGGGCCCAACAAAAAAAAAAAAAAAGGAATAGAACGCCACTAGCCATCACCTTCAGCCCCCCAACTAAAACCTCTCCAGCACATCATCAAGGATCTACAATCTATCCTGAAGGACGATCCCTCACTCTCAGACTTTGGGAGACAGGCCAGTCCTCGCTTACAGACAGCCTCCCACCCTGAAGCAAATACCCACCAGTAACCACACACCACACAACAAAAACACCAACCCAGGAACCAAGCCCTGCAACAAACCCCGATGCCAACTCTGTCCACATAGATATTCAAGTGACACCATCATGGGACCTAACCACATTAGCCACAGCATCAGGGACTTGTTCACCTGCACATCTTCTAATGTGATATATGCCATCATGTGCCAGCAAGGCCCCTCTGCCATGTACATTGGCCAACCCGGACAGTCTGTGTAAAAAAATAAATGGACACAAATCTGACATCAGGAATCATAACATTCAAAAACCAATAGGAGAACACTTCAGTCTCCCTGATCACTCAATAATGGACCCGAAAGTGGCAATTCTTCAACAAAAAGCTTCAAAAACAGACTCCAGTGTGAAACTGCAGAACTGGAATTAATTTGCAAACTGGACACCACCAGATTAGGCCTGAATAAAGACTGGGAGTGGTTGGGTCATTATAAAACCTAAACTTAATTTCCCCAGTATTAAATTTCCACCTACTGTTATTCACACCTTCTTGTCAACTGTCTGAAATGGGCCACTCTCATTACCACTTTAAAAGTTATTTTTCCTCCCTTGGTATCCTGCTGTCAATTGAATTATCTTGTTAGACTGACCTCACACATGGTAAGGCAAATCACATCTTTTCATGTATTTATACCTACTCCTGTGTTTTCCACTCCATGCATCTGATGAAGTTGGTTCTAGCCCACGAAAGCTCATGCCCAAATAAATTTGTTAGTCTCTAAAGTGCCACAAGGATTCCTCATTGTTTTTGATCTGAATAATTCATTTATTATTATTTACTTATTTTTATTTGTATTACCATAGCACCTAAGAGTCCCAATCATAGATCAGGATCCTATTTTGCTAGTCACTGCACAAGCAGAGCAAAGACAGTCCCTGTCTCAAAGAATTTACATTCTTTCATGATGTAAAGGAGATCTTGTGACAAGACCTCCCTTGGCTTCCAGTCACATGTCTGCTTCAGGTTTCCCACTCTGGTTAACTTAACTGCCTTGACTTGGTGCTCCTCTGGCTCTCAGCATTTTTGGATTGCTGACATGACTTAGCCCTCCAGCTAAGTTATGTCACGAGTGTCCACCCCTTCCAGAGTTAACAAACAAAAGTCCAGAACAACAAGACAGCCTTTTAGCTTTGCAGTTTAGTCCCCCTGTTGACTGAGACAGTGCTAAATCCCAAATAGTCGCTTCTGGATCGTTGCTAGCCCTCCATAGTCTATGTACCCTGTTGGTGCACAGAATGACTCGGACTTTTGCTCTCCATAGGCTCAGTCAGTGCTCCTTTTGCTCTCAGCAGAGTTAACCAGTTCAGTAACCTGATTGCAAAGGATTTAAGGAAGGAGACTTCCTTTCTCCTTTACAGGAAGTCTCCAACCTGACACCCCTAACAACAATTGGTTCTGACACCGGGTCTCCAGCGCACAATCAATCAATGCTATATGGCCTCAGGCCTTTTCCATCTTGCTGCCATCCGTCTCTGGGTCTTTTCCAGTCCTATGCCTCAGACCTTTTGAGCTAAAAGCCAGAACAAAGTTACTGAGGACTCAGATTTCAATACTTTCTAGTTTTAGCCTATCCAAAATTACTGTTGATATATTTATCCTTTCAATCCAACTTGGGCTAATATCAAGACATGCTCAGCTGTCTTTCAAAAAAACAACATGAAGCAAGTCTGGTTCAAGCAGCATCTGAAGTTTTCAGACATGTGTTGCTTTATCCAAACTCATTCACCAAGTCTTAATGTTATTTCTTTGTACTGTGCAATTTCTTCAAAAACCCTCCCCCCCACCCCCAGTTCCTCTCAAATATTATACCCTTATTTTCTCATTGATTTATAGGTAAGCAAATAGAAAAATTACAGGCAGCAATTTTCAGCAGATTTTCATTAAATTCTATGTTCAGTAACATAGGAAGGACAAGTTTGATCGCCATGGCACAGAAACAAAATAATAATTCTAAAATGATTTAACACAAACACCTTCTACCCGTTGCTCTCAAAGCACTTTGAAAACAGTAATGAATTTAGCGTAACTTTATATCAGAGAGAAAGAAGTGCTCTCTCTATCCCATACTCTGGGGTCTAAAGCCTGACTGGGGGGAATCCAGGATGTTGGCAGCAAATTGGTGATGAGCCAGTATAGCTGCACCAGTTACTAGAAGCTTAGAGAAGAATCATAAGGTATGTCTGCACCCATTGGCGCTCACTCTATGGGTGCTCGGGGTTGGAGCACCCACGGGGAAAAAAATAGAGGGTGCTCAGCACCCACTGGTGGCTGTTCCTCCCCCTGCCACCTGCCGAGATCAGCTGTTCAGCAGTGTGCAGGAGGGGCTGGGGGGAGACAGGGTGGAGTGAGGGCAAGGCACACTTAGGGGAGAGTGCAAAATGGGGTGAGAAGAGGCTGGGAAGAGGTGGGGTGGGGCCTCGAGGAAAGGGGTGGAGTGGGGGGCCTGGGACAGAGTGGGGAGTCAAGTACCCCCTGGAAAATTAGAAAATCAGCACCTCTGTCTCCGCTGCACACACACAGCAGCATATAGAGTAAATAGATTGCATGCTCCCATAGCAGAGAGATAAACAACAGCATAGATGACAAAGCACTGCGTAAGTGAGTAAAGACGCACCCGAACCTGAGGGTATGTTCCCTATACAGTTCTCTACATGCCCAAGTAGGGCCTCTCCCATCTACACTGTGTTATGTCCTGTTGCCTGCATGCTGCCAGAGCCTTTCCCCATCTGAGGGAAAGGCTCTGGCAAGGGGGAGGCAGTGGGGAAAGGCTCCAGCAGCTCCCCACTACCAGAGCCTTTCACTGCTGCATGTAGCTAAACATCAAAGTGTAGATGCAGCCTGCTTTTCATTGCTACATGCACCCTACATGCCACCACGAGTGCAGACAAGGCTTAAAAGTGATCCTACATCTACATCAGTGGTGGGCAAACTATGGCCCACAGGCCACATCTGGCCCATGGGACTGTCCTGCCCGGCCCTTGAGCTCCCAGCCGGGGAGGCTCGCCCCCTCCCCTGCAGCTACGCCACTGTGCGGGCAGCGCTGCTTGCACCCGCCCACCTCCCAGGCATTCCAATAAGCCTGTCCTGCTGGTCTGAGCGGCCTGGTAAGAGGCTGGGGAGTGGAGGGGTTGGAGAAGGGGCAGGAGGTCCTAGGGGGTAGTCAGGGGACAGGAAGTGATTGCATGGGGCAGAGGTTGGGGGCGGGAGGGGGTGGCAATCAGGAGACTGAGTGGGGGGGGGTTCAATGGGGGGGGGGAGTTCCAGGGCATCCCAGGAGGGGGCGGTCAGGGGACAAGGAGCAGGGGGGATTGGGGGGCCAGGGGTTCTGAGGGGAACACTCAGGGGGAGGGAAGTGGGAAGGGGCGGAGGCCAGGCTGTTTGGGGAGGCACTGCCTTCCCTACCTGGCCCTCCATACCATTTCGCAACCCTGATGTGGCCCTCGGGCCAAAAAACTTTGCCCACCCCGATCTACATTGTGAAGTCTTTAAGGGGAGAGAAGGAAGCATAGGAAATCAGTAAGACAGGTGGATAATTAAGACTTCTACAAAGCATAAGAGCAAGAAAGGAAAGGAAAGCAGTGGGAAAGAAAAAGCAACAAGGGGAAAAAATATTTCCATAAGCTTGACTTCCTGATGAGTTCATCTACTTGTGATGCAAAACTGTTTTCTTTTGGCATCACTGATAATTCCTTACTAATAAGGTCCTCCCACCCTGGGTGTTAAGATGCATGATCTTAGGGAATTTGAAGGCCATAGCAGTCTAGAAAGAAAGGTAGAGAGTCTGCAATACCCAAACTTTCCTGAACTGGACACTTATTTTACTTGTACATTTGGTAACCCAGACTCATCATGGATTCTATTCCTAATGTATCAGCAGTAACACAGTAACAAACAAACAACTAACAAGCAGCACAGAGAAGTGCAGTTCATAATGGTACCAGGGGGAAGACTGCTGCAGCATGGAGTGGGGAATCTGAAGAGCTTAACTGTGTTTAGTACCTCCCTCTCCAGGCAGCTTTGTTTTAAGATTGATAGGATGCAGCAAATACAGAATACTACAACTCTGTTACCCAGCAAATGGGGGAAGGCATTTGCTAGCCCCAGTGAACCTTAAAACTTTCCCTAATGGATGTGTATTGATGCACAAGGAAACTAGAACAGATTCTGCCTGCACTATGCCTGGCTGTAGCAAGAGCTATCAGGCTAATGCTCGGTAATCAAAGAGCCTGGTCCAGCCAAAATTGGCCCTATGGCTATTGTATATTTAGTAAAGATCTCGCAGTTTGCAGTAACAAGAGCTAATCCTAATTCTGAGTTGCGTAGTGGTGGGTATGATGGAAAGAGAGAAATAGCCATCTACCCTGCAGCTGTGGAATGCCAGATTAGACATTTGCAACATCCCTTTCTTAAGAGTCCCCAACTCTACCCATTCTAGTTGCTCTCAGTGATGGCACAGGGAATGCAAGTGACCAAGACGAAACAGTATCTGAAATTCATAACAATAACCACACCCACAGACACACATGCTGAAGGCAGCCTTTTAATCACTGCATTGTTAGACTGATTTACATGCAGTTTTTGTACCACTGTACCTGTAACACTTAAAGCAGAACCACCCCTTAGTGTGAATGCAGTTGTATTGGTAAAGTTTATTTCCATAAATCTTTGGAAATAAGCTACCAATATAAATTACTAAATGAATATAGATAAAGCAGTACAAAAAACAGTGTTTAGACAAGCCCTTAACAGACAAACCAAGAGAATGCTTAATTCTACAATATAGATGAAAATGTACCACAATCAAGCCAACCAAGGAGAGGTAACACACAGCCATGATTTTAAATGTTTTGATTAAATTGATTATATAATGCAATTGATTACATATCTTGTTAGAGATGTGACTCAAGCAACAAAGTCTGTTTCCTCAAGAATCCTCAGATTGAGCTCTATATTTACAGAGGTTATACACACTTTATTTTATTTTTATATTCTATTAATTTTTAGCTCTTTTAAAAAAAAAAAAAAGATTTTCTTTTGCAAATCCTTTATTCCAAGTAGGCAACTTTCTTAGGACATTTATGGTACAATTTCCAAATAAAGCAGCCTTCTAATCTTGTGCCTCCCTTGATTCTTATCAATAAGAAGACACCAATAAGCCCCATGTAGAATGCACACTGGGGTTGCCAGATATAATAGAAGAATCAGTTTATCACTTCTGTGACTGAGGTATTTGAAAGTATTTAGCTGAGTGTTGAATCTGTTTATGTGAATTTGCAGTTCTAGTTTCCTAAAACAGTTGCTTATGTTCAATCTGTTATACAGCGGTTATTATGTTTTTCTTCTCTCTCTCTCTGCAATAGTCAGTCACCCACCCACCCATCATGGCTTCAGTTGTATGTATGTACAGGCCCTTTCAGAGGTCCAGAGAGGCCCGGGCCATTTCCAACTTTTGAAACCCTTAGCCATATGATGCACTCTGTAGACAGAGGCAGTAGTGACACAGTGGAGTAGTGAGTGTGAGTGGAGTAGTCAACCTGGATATTTTGCTCATATAGCAAATGTTGGCCTTCTGGCCAAGTCACAAAATCCAAATGAACCCCATCCAGAGCAGTAAAGAATCCAATAAATGAACCGTCTTGTTGCCCTCACTAGGGTCTTCGGACCAAACTCTTGGCCCTTTAAATTCAGCCCTTTGTTTTGGGCTGTCAGATAAGCCCTGTCCTGTTTTGGAGGTTTGTGTGACTTCACATGTGGCTGGTAGGGGAACCCAGGACCATTCACTACTCTGAGTTGCAACCCAGGGACACAAACAGCCGTTGCACACTGTTTTATTTCAATTTGTTGCTGCTTCTTCCCTGGGCCTCTTCCTACATGGCCCTTTTTAGCTTCATCCTTAGCTCAGGGTTAAGGTTCTTAGGTCCTCTCTGTCCCTGCAAACACAGCTAAGCAAAACACATCCAGAAACAAATTCTGGTCATCCCTTGAGCTCCTTTGGCCAGAGAGGAGCATCCTTCCTTGCTCCTCTGGTCGCAGACAGGACCTGCTAAGCCCCTGCAGCTCCTTTTATAAGAGCCTGCTGGGATCTAATTGGCTGCTTCTGTGAGGCCTCTTTAGGCAGTCCTGGAGGACCCATCTTGACTGCTCCTTTCCTGTCACTTCGCTGCTTCCTGAGATGGGATTTAGTAGGACCATGGGGCCTCCGGTCCATAGTTGCCAACTTTCACACAGTAAATAAGCACCCCAACTTTCACAAAAAGCCAAAAATCAAGCTAATCCCTTTTCAAAACAAGTCCAAAACAAACCAATCCCTAAGTACCCCAATACTTTGTGATTAGATCTCCCCGGTGTGCAGTCTGGGACTGTGCTGGGCCCACTGTGCACCCCTGATTCTCCCCCCCCCCTTGCCCCTGCTTGACGCCCTTGCTGGGAGCTAATAAAAAAAAAAGAAGCAACAAGCCAAAAAACTAACCAACAAGCAACTCACAAGCCAATTAAGACAAAAACAAGCCCAATTTCTGCATTTTTTTCATGGGTTTGGCATTTCTGCTCTTGTCATCACAAATCCCAGAATGATCTTAGTCATTTTCACACCTCCAGCACACTGCTGACTCATTCAATTTGTGAGCCACTATAACACCCAGATCCTTTTCAGCAGTACTACCACCTAACCAGTTATTTCCTATTTTGTAGTTGTGCAATTGATTTTTCCTTCCTAAGTATAAACTTGGCATTTGTCTTTATTGAATTTCAGACCAATTCTCTAATTTGTCAAGGTCAATCTGAATTCTAATCTTGTCCTCTAAAATGCTTTGGAACCCTTCCCAGTTTGGTGTCATCCACAAATTTTATAAGCACATTCTCCACGCAATTATTCAAGTAATGAATGACAATATTGAATAGTACCAGACAGCAAACCACTCATAACTATTCTTTGATTACCGTCTTTCACCATTTGTGTACTCACTTTCTAGTCATTTTCTCTAGACCTAGTTTGCTTATGAGAATGCTATATGAGAACGCATCAAAAGCCTGACTTGAAACAAAAAATAAAAAAAACCACACATATATTATGTCTACTGCTTCCCCCTTATTCACTAGGCCAGTAACCCTGTCAAAGAAGGAAATTAGGTGGGTTTGGCATGATTTGTTCTTGACAAATCCATGTTGGCTATTACTTATAACCCTATTATCCTCCAGGTGACTGTTTAATAATTTGTTTCTGTATCTTTCCAGGTATCAAAGTTAGGCTGACTGGTCTATAGTTCTCAGTGTTCTCTTTGTTCCCATTTTTAAAAATAGGTACTATGTTTGCTCTTCTCCAGCACCTCCTCTGTCCTCCATGAGTTCTCAAACATAATTGCTAATGATTCTGAGACTCCTCAACCTAGTTCCTTAAATACCCTACCATGAATTTCAGCAGGCCCTTCTGACTTGAATACATCTAGTTTATCTAAATATTATTGAACCTGTTCTCTCCCTGTTCTGGCTTGTATTCCTTTCCCCTTTATTTATTATTTAATAATTCATTGTGTTATGTATCTGGTTACAAGGGTGAAGACTGAAGCAAAATAGGCATTGAACATTGCAGCCTTCTTGATGTCATCTGTTATTAGCTCTCCTTTTTTGCTAAGTGGAGGACCTATTCTTTCCTTTGTCTTTCTCTTGCTCCTAACGCATTTATAGAACCTCTTCCGATTACCTCTTATGTCCCTTTCTAGGTGAAACTCCTTTTGTGCCTTAATCTTTCTGATTTTGTCCCGACATAAGTGTAATTCTTTTGTATTCATCCTTAGAAATTGGTCCATGTTTCCCCTTTTTTTTTTTAGTATTTATTTTCAAGTAATTAAAGATCTGTTGGAATAATATTGGCCTCTTACTATTCTTCCTATCTGTCTTTTGAATCTAGATAGTTTCTAGTTGTGCCTTTGATATGGGCTCCTTGAGAAATTGCCGGCTTTCCTGAACAACTTTATCCCTTAGATTTTCTTTCCAAGGGAACTTAGCTACAAGTTCTCTACGTTTTTAAAGTCTTCTTTCTTAAAGCTCATTGTCCTTATTCTGCTGGTATCACTCTTTCCTTTCTTTAGAACCATGAAAAATATCATTTCATGATCACTTTCCCCCAAATTGCCTTCAACCTTCAAATTCATAACCAATTCTTTTCTGTTGATCAGAATTAAGTCCAAAATGACTGTTCCCCAGATTACTTCCTCCACCTTCTGAAACAAAAAGATGTCCCCTATGCATTCCAAGAACTTATTGAACATTGTTTTTTGCCGTGTTACTTTTCCAAGAGATATCTGGGTAATTAAAGTCCCAATTACTACCAGGTCTTATGCTTTAGATATTTCTGGTCATTTGTTCTAGAAATGCCTCATCCACTTCCTCTTCCTGATTTAGTGGTCTATTGTACACTCTACTACGACATCACCACTTTTTCCCCTTTTATCTTCACCCAGAGACACTGAACTGGTCTGCTTTTCACCTTCTTCTGGACCTCAGAACAAGTATTTACATTCTTGATGTATAATGTAACACGTCCTCCCCTTTTTCCTACCTGACCTTCTTGAACAATACATATCCCTCTGTGCCAGTATTCCAGTCATGAGATTTATCCCACCAAGTCTCTGTGATGCTAATTAAATTGTAATTTGGCTTATGTACTGCTATTTTCAGTTCTTCCTGTTTATTTACCATACTCCTTGCATTTTTGCATAGGCATCTAAGATGCTGAGACGATTCCCCCATTTCATAGAATCACAGAATATCAGGGTTCGAAGGGACCTCAGGTCGTCAACTAGTCCAACCTCCTGCTCAAAGCAGGACCAATCCCCAACTAAATCATCTCAGCCAGGGCTTTATCAAGCCTGGCCTTAAAAACCTCTAAGGAAGGAGATTCCACCACCTCCCTAGGTAACACATTCCAGGGCTTAACCACCCTCCTAGTGAAAAAGTTTTTCCTAACATCCAACCTAAACCTCCCCCCCCTGAAACTTGAGACCATTACTCCTCATTCTGTCATCTGCTACCACTGAGAACAGTCTAGAGCGATCCTCTTTGGAACCCCCTTTCAGGTAGTCGAAAGCAGCTATTAAATCCCCCCTCATTCTTCTCTTCTGCAGACTAAATAATCCCAGTTCCCTCAGCCTCTCCTCATGAGTTCCAGTCCCCTAATCATTTTTGTTGCCCTCTGCTGGATGCTTTCCAATTTTTCCACATCCTTCTTGTAGTGTGGGGCCCAAAACTGGACACAGTACTCCAGATGAGGCCTCACCAATATCAAATATAGGGGAACGATCACATCCCTCGATCTGCTGGCAATGCTCCTACTGATACAGCCCAAAATGCCGTTAGCCTTCTTGGCAACAAGGACACACTGTTGACTCATATCCAGCTTCTCGTCTACTGTAACCCCTAAGTCCTTTTCTGCAGAACTGCTGCCTAGCCATTCGGTCCCTAGTATGTAGCAGTGCATGGGATTCTTCTGTCTGAAGTGCAGGACTCAGCACTTGTCCTTGTTGAACTTAATCAGATTTCTTTTGGCCCAATCCTCGAATTTGTCTAGGTCCCTCTGTATCCTATCCCTACCCTCCAGCGTATCTACCACTCCTCCCAGTTTAGTGTCATCTGCAAACTCGTTGAGGGTGCAGTCCTCGTCATCCTCCAGATCCTTAAAGATATTGAACAAAACTGGCCCCAGGACTGACCCTTGGGGAACTCCACTTGATACCGGTTGCCAATCAGACATGGAGCTATTGGTCACTACCCATTGAGCCCGATGATCTAGCCAACTTTCTATCCACCTTACAGTCCATTCATCCAGCCCATACTACTTTAGTTTGCTGGCAAGAATACTGTGGGAGACCATATCAAAAGCTTTGCTAAAGTCAAGGAATAACACGTCCACTGCTTTTCCCTCATCCACAGAGCTAGGTATCGCATCATAGAAGGCAATTAGATTAGGTAGGCATGACTTGCCCTTGGTGAATCCATGCTGACTGTTCCTGATCAGTTTCCTTTCTTCTAAGTGCTTCAGAATTGATTCCTTGAGGACCTGCTCCATGATTTTTCCAGGGACTGAGGTGAGGCTGACTGGCCTGTAGTTCCCCGGATCCTCCTCCTTCCCTTTTTTAAAGATGGGCACTACATTAGCCTTTTTCCAGTCTCCAGGACCTCCCGTGATCGCCATGAGTCTTCAAAGATAATGGCCAATGGCTCTGCAATCACATCTGCCAACTCCTTTAGCACTCTCAGATGCAGCACATCCGATCCCATGGACTTGTGCTCGTCCAGCTTTTCTAAATAGTTCCGAACCACTTTTCCCCACAGAGGTCACCTCCTCCCCATGCTGTGCTGCCCAGTGCAGTAGTCTGGGAGCTGACCTTGTTCGTGAAGACAGAGGCAAAAAAAAGCATGGAGTACCTTAGCTTTTTCCATATCCTCTGTCACTAGGTTGCCTCCCTCATTCAGTAAGGGGCCCACACTCTCCTTGACTTTCTTCTTGTTGCTAACATACCTGAAGAAACCCTTCTTGTTACTCTTAACATCTCTTGCTAGCTGCAACTGCAGGTGTGATTTCATTCCTGCATGCCTGAGCAATATTTTTATACTCCTCCCTGGTCATTTGTCCAATCTTCCACTTCTTGTAACCTTCTTTTTGTGTTTAAGATCAGCAAGGATTTCACTGTTAAGCCAAGCTGGTTGCCTGCCATATTTACTGTTCTTTCTGCACATCAGGATGGTTTATTCCTGTAACCTCAATAAGGATTCTTTAAAATACACCCAGCTCTCCTGGACTCCTTTTCCCCTCATGTTATTCTCCCAGGGGATCCTGCTGATCAGTTCCCTGCGGGAGTCAAAGTCTGCTTTTCTAAAGTCCAGGGTCCGTATTCTGCTGCTCTCCTTTCTTCCTTGTGTCAGGATTCTGAACTCTACCATCTCATGGTCACTGCCTCCCAGGTTCCCATCTGCTTTTGCTTCTCCTACTAATTTTTCCTGGTTTGTGAGCAGCAGGTCAAGAAGAGCTCTGCCCCTAGTCGGTTCCTCTAGCACTTGCACCAGGAAATTGTCCCTACATGTTCCAAAAACTTCTGGATTGTCTGTGCACCGCTGTATTGCTGTCCCAGCAGATATCAGGGTGATTGAAGTCTCCCATGAGAACCAGGGCCTGCAATCTAGTAACTTCCGTTAGTTGCCGGAAGAAAGCCTCGTCCACCTCATCCCCCTGGTCCGGTGGTCTATAGCAGACTCCCACCACAACATCACCCTTGTTGCTCACACTTCTAAACTTAATCCAGAGACTCTCAGGTTTTTCTGCTGTTTCATACCAGAGCTCTGAGCTGTCAATCATACTGCTCTCTTGCATACAATGCAACTCCCCCACCTTTTCTGTCTTGCCTGTCTTCCTGAACAGTTTATATCCATCCATGACAGTACTCCAGTCATGTAAGTTATCCCACCAAGTCTCTGTTATTCCAAATTACATCATAATTCCTTGACTGTGCCAGGATTTCCAGTTCTCCCTGCTTGTTTCCCAGGCTTCTTGCATTTGTGTATAGGCACTTGAGATAACTCGCTGATCATCCCTCTTTCTCAATATGAGGCAGGAGCCCTCCCCTCTCGCACTCTCCTGCGCATGCTTCCTCCTGGTATCCCACTTACCTCAGGGCTTTGGTCTCCTTCCCCCAGTGAACCTAGTTTAAAGCCCTCCTCACTAGCTTAGCCAGCCTGCTTGCGAAGATGCTCTTCCCTCTCTTAGTTAGGTGGAGCCCATCTCTGCATAGCACTCGTCCTTCTTGGAGCACCATCCCATGGTCAAAGAATCCAAAGCCTTCTCTCCGACACCATCTTCATAGCCATTTGTTGACTTCCACGATTCAACAGTCTCTACCCGGGCCTTTTCCTTCCACAGGGAGGATGGATGAGAACACCACTTGCGCCTCAAACTCCTTTATCCTTTTTCCCAGAGCCACGTAGTCTGCAGTGATCCACTCAAGGTCATTCTTGGCAGTATCATTGGTGCCCATCTGGAGAAGCAGGAAAGGGTAGCAATCCGAGGGCTTGATGAGTCTCGGCAGTCTCTCCGTCACATCATGAATCCTAGCTCCTGGCAAGCAGCAGACTTCTCTGTTTTCCCGGTCATGGGGACAGATAGGTGACTCAGTCCCCCTGAGGAGGGAGTCCCCGACCACCACCATCACCCGCCACCTTCTCTTGGGAGTGGTGGTCGTGGAACTCCCTTCCCTAAGACAGTGCATCTCATGCCTTCCAATCAGCTGAGTCTCCTTCTGCTCCCTTCCCTCCGATGTATCATCTAGTCCACTCTCCGCATTACTAGCTGTGCAGAGAACATGAAAACGGTTGTTTACCTGTATCTGCATTGCTAGTACATAGATGATCCCATGTTGGAGCGACAAACAGCAGAGAGGCTAACAGAGGGAGTTTGCCTGAGATCTGTCTGAGAGGAGGTACACTAAGTGCTGCATTAGGGGGGCTGTGTTGGTGAGTATCTGAGTATCTGTTGCGGGGACAGTTTGTCAGTTTGACCCTGTGCTTGATTGTTTGAAAAGTGTGAATTGGGAGTGCTTTGTTCCAGGTGAGCCTTGAGTGGGCCTGACTGTTATAAAAAGCAAGTCAGCTGCGAACCAGCTGAGCAACAAACAGCGGAGAGGCTAACAGAGGAAGTTTGTATCCCTCTGGTTGTTCCTATGACCTATTGTAATTTTCCACATTCCCTAACATTTAGCCCTCTGTTTTTTATACCTACCCATGGGCTTTTATCACCTGCCTTCTTTGAACCTAGTTTAAAGCCCCCTTCACGGGTTGGCAAGTCAGTGTACCTTTCTTGATCAGGTAGACCCCATCTCTTCCCAGCAATCCTGCTTCCCAGAACAACATCCCATGGTCGAGAAAGACAAAGCCATCCTGTCAACACTATTTGCATAGCCATACATTCATCTCCAGGATGCCAGTGTCCCCTCCAAAGCCCTTACCCTCAACTAAGAAGATGGACAAGAACTCAACCTGCACCCATGACTTCATTCTTGCTTCCAGAGCCCTATAGTCACTGCTGATCTGTTCAGAATCAAATCTGGCAGTATCATTAGTGCCTATGTGGATGAGTAACATGGGATAGTGGTCAGAAGGCTGGATGAGCCTTTCTGTGACATCCCAGATGTGAGCTCCAGGAAGGCAGCACACCTCCCAGGATTTCACGTCAGGTCAGCAGATGGTTGCCTCCATCCCCTGCAGAAGGGAGTTCTCAACCACCAACAACCTACATCTCCTCCTCTTGAGTGTGGTGGCCATTGGACTTGCTGCTTACCTATCTTAGGGGCAGGTGGCTCCTCCTCCTCAGCCTTTGTGGTCTGCTTCTCTCATCCTGTTGTTGTACAGCATACCAGTTCTTCAATGTCATGGATGTGGGACCTGGGGCGGGCAAGGAAGTGGAGCACTGTCTACTGCCCAAAGTGGCCAGCAGTATCCTCTTCACAGAGCAGCTGGTTCTCCTTCCTTCTCTGGGACCACTGTAGTCATCTGAAGTATGCTAGCATCCTCGACCCTGATGTTTCCAGGTGTCCTGTCCATGGAGTCCTCATAATCTCAGGCACCAGCTCCTCCTGCATCTTTATCTGCTTCCTGAAGGACTCCACCAACAGCTCCCCCCTACCTGACTTTTGCTGGCAGGAACATGCAGGCCACATTCCCAGCAAGTCAAGAACAGGACCTGGGTAGCATTCTCCAGGGTCTGGATGCCTGTACAGTGAGGATCTAGCCATGATGTTAGCAATGTACCATTTTCCTCCTATTGCAAGTTCTTCCTTGTAGAGTACCTGCAAGTTAAATATTAAAAGAAACTATGTACACCTTCCTCTGCTGGTGAATTTAGCTAGCTAACTTCCTTAGTCTCCCAGCTGTCTCACCACCCACGTGTCTTACCAGCTACTGGAAGTCTGCATGTTTTCTGAAGCCCAGGCCCCACATACAGCTGGAATGGGTGACTCAACCCCTCTCAGTTAAATGTGTCAATCATTATGTAAAACATTTTCTTATAAACCTTCCTTCTATAACATTATGATTTCAAATTACTGAGAGGCAACCGCAGAAAAATAAAATTAATTCCCAAAGAAATTACTTTGTCATTGATATCTCTTCTCTGTTTTAGAATAAGGTTCATGAATGTTAAGGGGAAGGTTAACGCTACTGTTCATAAAAAATTAATGACGATTTTAAAGTTTTCCCTCTAGATTGCCAGGTAGAAGTAAATGTACCCTGCTCACATCCGTGATAGCCAAGAGGCAGTGCCTGATGTGAGCTGATCTAGACATGTATGTTGAGATGCACTATTAGAATTTTCAGAGTTTTTCTGTGGTAGATGTACTATAGAGTCCCTCTCCTGCTGATGTAGGATGTTCAACATGATTTAACAGATCTTTTCCACCTATAATTTCTACAATGCTCTGTTCCAGTGAATGCAGCTAGCCTGTATGTTTAAACACTTCGGGCTCTCAAGCTACTATTTTCAAAGCTGGGTGTGTACGTTTAGACATTAAAGACCATATTTAGGCACTGTATCAGAACCAAGGGCATAATGTGGATAAGAGAAAGAGTTCAATCCTGAACCTCTAGTGAACAAAAAAATCCTCTTCTCTGGGTAGCTTTATATAACAAGGGTTCTGGTTTAACCGTAATTGACATCAACTTGGCAGGAGTCTAGCTACATTCCTTCTAGGCAGTTTTACACAGTGTGAACTCAAAAATGCCAGGTCAGAAAATACAAACCATACAGAATAACTTGTACATTCCCACAAAGCTCCCTATCTTGGCTTATCCCATAAGTATAGGTGGTAAGAATGTGAGTAACACCCCCTCTTTCCAAATGCTAAGACTAAAAAATGCTTAGCTCCCAGATCATAGTTACTTCTTGAGAATTCTCTAAATCCTAGCTGGGAATTAACCCCAGGCCTTTTTTTTTTTTGCGCTTCTTTCAGCTTTCCCTGATTTTTTCATAACGAAATACTCAGAATTGAAGAGTGTTCTAGGTGTGGTTGCACCAGAGCTGTATTGAGACCGACTATTAACTCCCTGGTCAATGATACCATATCTCTAGGTACGCAGGTTAGGGCCATTAAAACAGTCCATTAAGACTCCATTTGTGTTAGTATTTTCACAGGCTGCATTTTGGATGTGGTCATCCATTAACATTGCAATAAGATTTACAAGAACCCAAAGTCTATATCCAGCTCTGAGTCAACAAAAAAAAAAAAAAATAGTTTTTTTTTTTTAATGTTCCAACTCCTATCACATGCTGTCAATTAATCTTTCTTCCTGTCTTAATCTTCACATGCCATGTAAGACTTCCAGCCTTCTGGGTTTTACCACAGATTCTCTGGATTGTGCAATTCCTGTGTGGTGTTTGGCTCACACCATAATTAAAGATAATAGAGTCAACTCCATAGAAGAAAGTATTACAATGTTTCCATTATTTACAGCACTGTCTCATAGTGTCAGCTCGTCACTGATGTGTCAGTATCATATTCTATGACCACCTTTCACCCAATTTTTAGCATGTATTGAAGCTGGAAGGCTGAATGGCCATTTGTATGTACAGGAGATGGACAGGTTATATCAAACAGGAAAGTACATTCACAGCACGGTCAAAATGTAAGTGTAAACATTTAGACAGCCTTTGCAGAGTAGAAGAAATTAAGGTGGATTCTAACAGAAGTTTCTGCATTTTCTTTTTCCCTGTGCATTTTTTTTTTTAATAAGGACACAGCAATGGAAAACAGGATTGGACCTGATAGGACAGGAATGGATTTCAGAAACTTCAGTGTGCCAAATGAAGGACTTGTTAACAGATTAAGAAATAAGTAGAATTTCAAGGTTTCCAAAATTCTTGGCTATATACACAATGGTATAACAGATAAATCCATTCAGTGTACTCCCTATGGTCTGGCTTGGCTGCCAACAATAAAACCCATAGGTGGGGGCTTTGGACAAGAAAGTCTACAGAACCCTTTGGTGAAGATTCTCCACAATGTCTTTACTGGGGACTGGGTTTGACTTTTCTCCTAATAAAGGCTCTGGGGCCTGTTTTCAAACTTGGCAAGTCTCAGGGATCTATGTTAAGCCAGAGCCATTTGTACAGAAGCCTATGCTCCTCACTGGCTCTTCTCTTCTAGCAGCCCTCCTGGGTTCCTACCTACACAGATCCATTTTTGCTTCATTACCAAGTATTTCCCCTGGCCATACTTGCATCTGAGACCTTCACTGAAGGTGAAGTTTCTCCTGTCTCCATTACAAAGGTTACACAGCCCCAGGCTGTGGTATCTTTTCCAGAGATGCTCTATCAGGCTGGAAGAAGGGTAGGAGGCATCGCAATTTTCCCCCCCACAAACACAAGCCCATGATTTATTAAATGTTCTTTCCAGGGCCATCAGAGAGGGGGGAACAGTGCCTGACCTCCCTTTTCATGGGCAGCTGAGCAGAGATGGACTAAAAAATGGATCCAGGCCTAAATAGTCCTGTTACATGTAGCCAGAGTCTGTAGGATACTCATTTCCATAAAGAAATAGTTAGAAATAAATTAAACCACAAGAGCATCTTCCATATAAAAATCTTAAAGTAGAATCTGATGTGTGCTTCACTAAGAAAAGTGCTGTGATACTCACAGTTCAGCAAAATACTTGTTTCATTTCAAGTGCATTAGGATGCTTTTGCAATTAAATAAATACCTACAGGGACAGTTTCATACTTCAAAGTGCTGCCCTCACAGTAACCTTTGAGAGTACATCTCTTAGATCCATCAGTACAATACTGCATTGTTCCCTTTTCTATTCTACACATGTGTCCTACCTCTTGCAGTAGTCTTTATTTAATTAATCTGCCGCCTGTCTCTGGGAATAATGGAGACCTTCAACACAGACCTGAGAAGGAGGATCTCTCAAGAGTAGCGGGGGTTGGGAAGGATGGAGGAAGAAAAGAAAATCAATGAGTGACTCAGCACAGTAGAGTTGCAATCAGCATGAGTCTTTAACTTCCCCTCTGCTAAACAGTTACTGTATTCATTCTGCAGAAAGCCTCTTTTCCACAAAAAAAAAAAAAAAAAAAAAAAAAAAAACAGGCCTGCCTTCCCATTTGTTTCACCTCATGCCACTATTTTTAGAGTATGATGGCAAATTTTGAGGTGTGACCTAGAACTGAGCAATGATGTGGTGGGCAAATCGGTGCCAATAATAATGAAAAGTAATCTGAACGGGGACAAATCTGAACCTTTATTTTTTAAATAAGCACCTTTTCTTCAGCAGAAAGTTAAACTACCATGGATCTCCTCAGCTTTCATCTAGAACTGAAGTATTCTGGTAGCTGCAGTTAATTTAGCCATAGAACTGGCTCACAGCCAACAAGGTCAAAGAAGAAACTTACAAATATTTTGATGACACTATAGCAATCCTTTGGGGCACCTTGAAAGGGAGTGAAGTGGATGTCTTGTATAAATGAAACAGAATTTGTGCAAGGAGTCTGTCAAAATATAGTTGGTGGATAAACCAGGCCAAGTGGGAACAGAATTCCTAGTCTTCCGTAGAGACTGTGTCTGTGCATCTGTCTATGGGATTCCAGGAGGAAACTGCTATTTCTGAGAACTGAGACATTGGCATAAGACAGAGTAGGCCTGGAAAGCCAGCGAAAAATTGCCTTGTCACAAGAGTTGCTTGTTTGGTTTTCTGCCTTGCTCTATACCACTTCCTTAAGACTATTTATTTAACTATACTAATGTAATAGGTATTAAATACTAAAAAACACAATATATTGGTACCAACCTAGAAGTAATTTCCCAACAAGTTCTTTCTTTCAAGATCAGCTCTCTGTTTTATGCAAATGTATCCAGACAAAGAGTAAAAAGGGTAATTTAAAGTTAGAAATGCTACACATGTGCCATGAACTACCTGAAAGGGGGTTTCAAAGAGGATGGCTCTAGACTGTTCTCAATGGTAGCAGATGACAGAACGAGGAGTAATGGTCTCAAGTTGCAATGGGGGAGGTTTAGATTGGATATTAGGAAAAACTTTTTCACTAAGAGGGTGGTGAAACACTGGAATGCGTTACCTAGGGAGGTGGTAGAATCTCCTTCCTTAGAGGTTTTTAAGGTCAGGCTTGACAAAGCCCTAGCTGGGATGATTTAACTGGGACTTGGTCCTGCTTTGAGCAGGGGGTTGGACTAGATGACCTTCTGGGGTCCCTTCCAACCCTGATATTCTATGATTCTATGAACAAACATTTAATAAAGGAAGAGCAATTAAACTAGGGCACAAATCAGAATATAAGTTGTTTACCCATGGTGGAGTTAGAATATCTAAGTATTTTCCAATATGTTTTTCTTAAGCTGATGATGTGTGTTTGAATTATTCAAATACATACCCAAGACATAGAAAACTGCAGAAATCATGTCCCTCAGTCAACAAATAGCATGCACCGTCTCTCAGCAGGTACTTGGCTTAATGGAAATAACCTTTGCTGCCCTTCTGTGCTAAAGACATATGTATATTTTCTTAACAGAAATTGTATGGGGATAAATTCAGATACATAGTAAAGACAACTTTTTTTTTCTTGTTTGCTCTAGTCTTTTGCTCACCAGTTTCAAGACTCCTTTTTATTTTTTATTATATGTTGCCTTGTTTATTTTATAGACATAATACTCATCCCAGAACTTGGTGCTTGTAATGGATCGGTGAACACAGAGGGCATTCAAGTTTTTGAAAGGCTCATTTTAAAAATTGTGTGCAAGCTTGCAGTGTTTGTGTTGAAAGAGTCATTTGTCTTTTCCCTCCCCCACCTACCACCCCAATAAATGGAACCCATGTTTTCCAAGGGAGAATCAATTAAAAAATAAATATGTTTCCACCAAGGGAAGTCTGTGTTATGCAAACAATGAAGGTTACGATGAAAAATCATTTGATTTGGAAAACAAACAACATCTCACACAATAGAACATACCAAAACAGACTGAAATATTCAGGGACATTGTGGGAACCATCCAGGGTATTTTAAAAACAATAAGGAAGGTTTGGCAACAGATCATTTTGTTGCCATTCTGACCAATGGCCTTGACTGTGTGTGTGTTCATACAAATGATATTTTCATACTGAGCAATTTCCCATTACATTTCCCACAAAAAATAGCTTTAACTCCACACATTTTTTTTTGCAGGGGAGCGGGGGATGTATTTATACAGCACCATAGCTGTGCATGGCTTTTACTAGGAAGATTAATTTATGATTTACATTTTGAAGGAAGAGTTTGCTCTAGGGAATTATTTCTGTATAATCTGACCAAGAGATCTATATAATTAGCCTCCACCATTAATACAAAGTCTGATATTTAATAACAGAAAATGGGAAGGAATGTCATATAATCTCAGGCTCTTTCTTAGCAGATATTTTTACAAAAACAATTCAAACATACACAGATGCAACAGACTGCACCCTTTACATAACATTTTGCTCCTAGTGCCTTTAAAAAAATTATATTGATTTGAGATCCTAATTCTCTGAGCCTGAAATTAAAACTTCCAATGCTCTGAAAATCCTGCATAAATCCTTTTAAAATGCTGTCATTAATCCAAGGTCAAAGAAGTGAAGCCCCACTTTTCATTTGAGTTTCCCTAGTGAAGCCTGAAAATATTGTTTTAAACGTTTTTAAGAGAAAACCCCATTTATCTGCTCACTAAAAGTTTTACTTGGCAGAAACCAAAAGTACTTCCCCATCACCCACAAATTGTCGTAACCCAAGACACCCAAGGGTAACATTCTCATGAGATTTCAAATGGAGGCTCATTATTTGGTCTTAGAAATTAATTAACTTTTCTCAAATCATCAATATATCATTTTTTTCAAATGGTCAGTGACTGCATAATTAATTTTAGTTTTGTCTATCATAAAGTTACCTCTTGCCACAAACTGAAGTGCTTTAAACACACACACACACACACACACACACACAGTACTGAACGAATCACTTGAGAAAATGCAGTAAGGAGGAATCCTGCACTGGCTTGACAAATGGCCTAGATGAGGTAATCTTGGGAAAAAAAAAAAAAAAAATCTTTCCACCATAAGAATGAGACA
This sequence comes from Dermochelys coriacea, assembly GCF_009764565.3. Classification (NCBI taxonomy): domain Eukaryota; kingdom Metazoa; phylum Chordata; order Testudines; family Dermochelyidae; genus Dermochelys; species Dermochelys coriacea. The sequence continues at coordinate 39,174,271 of NC_050072.1, forward strand.
CTCAACATTTAACACCTCTTCTAACCAAAGGGGGAAAAAATTACAAGTCACAAATCAACTTGAATGGGCACATTGTAAAAGTAAATTAATAAAATTAAAAACCTAGAATTACTACCCCGAGCAAAAAGTAAAGGAGTACTTGTGGCACCTTAGAGACTAACAAATGTATTAGAGCATAAGCTTTTGTGAGCTACAGCTCACTTCATTAGATGCATACAGTGGAAAATATAGTGGGGAGATTTTATATACACAGAACATGAAACAATGGGTATTACCATACACACTGTAACAAGAGTGATCAGGAAAGGTGAGCTATTACCAGCGGGGGCGGGGGGGGGGGACGGGGGACGGACCTTTTGTAGTCCTGAAACAGAAAAAAATGCTAGAGACTCAATGAAGTCCACTAAAACAATGAGGAGTCTGGTGGCACCTTAAAGACGAAGAGATTGTGGTGTGGTGTGTAGTTGCTGGTGAGTACTTGCTGCAGGTTGGAGGGCTGTCTGTAAGCGAGGACTGATCTGTCTCCCAAGGTCTGTGAGAGTGAGGGATTGTTTTCCAGGACAGGTTGTAGATCACTGATGATGTGCTGGAGAGGTTTTAGCTGGAGGCTGTATGTGATGGCCAGTGGTGTTCAGCTATTTTCCCTGTTGGGCCTGTCCTGTAGTAGGGGACTTCTGGGTACCCATCTCACTCTGTCAGTCTGTTGCCTCACTTTCCTAGTTGGGTATTGTAGTTTTAAAAATTCTTCAAAGATCTTGTAGGTGTTTGTCTCTCTGAGGGATTGGAGCAAATGCGGTTGTATCGTAGAGCTTGGCTGCAGACAGTGGATCGTGTGGTGTGGTCTGGATGGAAGCTGGAGGCATGTAGGTAAGTATAGCAGTCAGTAGGTTTCCGGTATAGGCAGGGGTGAAAGAGGGCCGGTATGGCATACCGGTAAGAAGTGGCCGCCATACCCACCCATACTCATACCTGCCTGTATTGGCCCATACCCATCGCTGCTCCTTGTGCGCCCCCCATATGCAGCCCTGCCGAGTCCTTATCAGCAGGGCCACCGATGGGGGGGCGCAAAAGAGGCAGCAATGTTAAAATGCTGCCACGGCAAAGGACCCTGCTTAAAGTGCTACCGCGGCAGCGCTTTAAATGTTGTTTCCCCTTTTGTTCCCCAACCACCAATGGGGGGGGAGGTGGGGGAAGGGCAAAAGGAGCAGCTGCTCCTAGGCTGGCGACTTAAAACGGCCCAGGGCTCCGGCCACTACAGCTGCTGCTGCGGCCGGAGCCCCGTACCCTTTAAATCGCCACTGGAGCCCTGGGTGGCACAGGCCAGGCAGTCTGGAAGGGCTGGCTGGGGGATGCTGACTCCCAGCCCCGCCCCTTCTGCCCAAGCCCTGGCCCCTTCTGGGGTCTGGAGCCAGCCCTTGTACTGGTAAGTCTTCAGCTTTACTTTCACCCCTGGGTATAGGGTGGTGTTTATGTGACCATCGCTTATTAGCACCATAGTGTCCAGGAAGTGGATCTCTTGTGTGGACTGGTCCAGGCTGAGGTTGATGGTGGGATGGAAATTGTTGAAATCATGGTGGAATTCTTCAAGGGCTTCCTTCCCATGGGTCCAGATGATGAAGATGTCATCAATGTAGCGCAAGTAGAGTAGGGGCATTAGGGGACGAGAGCTGAGGAAGCGTTGTTCTAAGTCAGCCATAAAAATTTTGGCATACTGTGGGGCCATGCGGGTGCTGCTGACTTGAAGGTATAAATTGTTCCCAAATCTGAAATGGTTGTGGGTGAGGACAAAGTCACAAAGCTCAGCCACCAGGTGTGCCATGGCCTCATCAGGGATACTGTTCCTGACAGCTTGTAGTCCATCTGTGTGTGGAATGTTGGTGTAGAGGGCTTCTACATCCATAGTGGCCAGGATGGTGTTTTCAGGAAGATCACCAATGCATTGTAGTTTCCTCAAAGATAGCTAGGAGTGCTGGATGCGAAGATCACCAATGCACTGTAGTGTTTCGAAGATAGCTTGGAGTGCTGGTAGCGTCGAGTCTGAGGAGAGAGTCCAAATAACCAGATCATCCTGCTGTAAGAGTGCCAATGCCTGAGATGGAGTGTCCAAGATTTCCAGCTTTATGGATCTTTCGTAGCAGATAGAATACCCCTGGTCGGGGCTCCAAGGGTGTTTCTGTGTAGATTTGTTCCTGTGCTATAGCAGGGAGTTTCTTGAGCAGAAGGTGTAGTTTCTTTTAGTACTCCTCAGTGGGAGTGGAGGATAGTGGCCTGTAAGATGTGGTGTTGGAGAGTTGCCTGGCAGCCTCCTGTTCATAATCCAGCCTGTTTTTGATGACTACAGCACCTCCGTTTGTCAGCCCTTTGATTATAATGTCAGAGTTGTTTCTGAGGCTGTGGATGGCATTGCGTTCTGTACAGCTGAGGTTATGGGGCAAATGATGCTGTTTGTTCACAATTTAAAACCTCTCCAGCATATCATCAATGATCTACAACCTATCCTGGAAAACAATCCCTCACTCTCACAGACCTTTGGAGAAAGGCCAGTCCTCGCTTACAGACAGCCCCCCAACCTGAAGCAAATACTCACCAGCAACTACACACCACACCACAGAAACACTAACCCACGAACCAACCCCTGTAACAAACCCTGCTGTATACTCTGTCCCCATATCTACTCTAGCAACACTATCAGAGGACGCAACCACATCAGCCACACCATCAGGAGCTCATTCACCTGCACATCTACTAATGTGATATATGCCATCATGTGCCAGCAATGCCCCTCTGCCATGTACTTTGGGCAAACCGGACAGTCTCTACCTAAAAGACTAAAACTTCAAAAACATACTTCATCGGATGCATTCGGTGAAGTGAGCTGTAGCTCACGAAAGCTTATGCTCTAATAAATTTGTTAGTCTCTAAGGTGCCACAAGGACTCCTTTTCTTTTTGCGAATACAGACTAACACGGCTGCTACTCTGAATACTTCAAAGAGAAACTGCAGAGCTGCAATTCATTTGCAAACTTACCACCATTAATTTGGGTTTGAATAGGGACTGGGAGTGGCTGGCCCACTACAAAAGCAATTTTCCCTCTCTTGGTAATGACACCTCCTCATCAATTATTGGAAGTGGACCACATCACCCGAACTGAATTGACCTTGTCAGCAGTGGTTCTCCACTTGTAAGGTAACTCCATTCTCTTCATGTGCCAGTATATTTATGCCTGCATCTGTAATTTTCACTCCATGCATCTAAAGAAGTGGTTCTCTTACCCACTAAAGCTTATGCCCAAATAAATCTGTTAGTCTTAAAGTGCCACTAGACTCCTCATTGTTTTTGTCGATACAGACTAACACAGCTACCCCTCTGATAATGAAGTCCACTACAAGCCTTGCTATTGTTACCTGTTTTACATGGAAGGCCCTCAGATACTGCAGTAATGAGTGGCAGTGTAAAACTTTACAATACATATTTTCCATTCTCAGCATTATCAATTCAGCAACGCTTTTGAACACATTGCTAATGACAGCTGAATGTATAAAGTCCAACTGCTGATGAAAAATCATGAGGCCACAAAATATTTAATTTTGGAAGTGAACTTTGAATTTTTCTGCAGTGTTCCTTCAAATTAGTCAGTCAATCCTCACTTGTGTCAATTTGTCATTTCCCCCACAATAATCTGTTTCCTGTGAAAACAATGTTTCATTTTGAATCAATTATTATGTCCATATAACATTTCAGAGGACAGAAGCAGCAAAATTATATCCTAATTCAGAGATGCAAATTCTCATGTATAGTTGGGATTATTTGATTATTGACCAGATCTCTATTGGAAGTGTAGTGACAAAGGACCAAAGAACATATCAATGAATATTAAATCTGGTTTCCAGAATAATCAGGCTATACAATATGTGACATATTTCAATCCTAGCTCTTTTAATTAAAAAGTGAAAACTAAATAGCAAAATCCATTGTCACTGACAGGAGTTTTGTTTAGTTAGGTTTTTTAAAGGTCAGTTAAAATCAGTGTTGAAAATAAATGTATTCATTTTCAAGAACCACGATCTTATAAAATTGTAAATGAGATAAAATGGCACCAAATCTGACTTGGACATGGTCAACTAGAAATTTATGCATCATTACCAGCTATGCCAATTAGCCGAGGTTGAGCAACACTTTCTGTCATAAGACCCTGTTTTCCATTGCTTATAACTTTGCCAGACTAACTGTTTGGGCTGAAATTTCCCGTGCCAGGGGTTTGCCTCATGCCAAATTGTTTTGGGACATTCCAGCTAACACAGTTCATCCATTCCTGAGAATCAAGTTTGCTCATATTAAAAATAAGTTGTACAACTTTGTTGAGAAGTTCTAGTGTCTGCATGCTTTGAGCAGGGACTTATTTGGCAAGGAGGGTTACCCTGGTGTCAGGGACATGCTCAGTAGTGACTTGTTAGGGTTTGTCAGTAAACTTCTCTGAAGATTCCATATACCTTCAGCTTGTGCTATTCCCTCTCAGCTTCTACATGTACGTACATCATCCCCACAGAGCAACCAAGCATGCTTCTTACTAGGACTGCAGGGGCTGAGCAAGAGTTTCTAGCTCCTTTCATGAACAAGAGCTCTGGAGAATGAAACCCTCTAGCCACAGAACACCACTTGCAGTTCCTGCATGCCATTTCAAAATGAGGAAATAATTTTCGTGTCTATTCATTAGTGGCTTATCAGAGTTCCAGCCAGAGAGTATTTCACAATAATTATGATGGTAGAAGATTGCCCATGATCTTAAACTATGTCAACAGCTCCAGGTAACTGCCTATTAGGAAATGGACCAAGATCACCAATTCTTCCAGATGCTTTGATATAACGTTGGTTCACTATTGACCTAAATCAGATTTAAAAGCTAACTTGGAGATGGAAAGGCTCTTTAAATCCACTGCTTTGATGCATCTATTTCCTAGGACTTTTTTTTGTTCTGTTTTTAAAATGCTTTATTTCAAGTACTCCCCCATATGGAAAAATTCTTCCAAGAATGACTTTGTTTGTCTAAGTTGTATCTTTTTTGGTATTTTGGAACTATGCCTGTCCTCCAGTGTGTTATACTATACATGAGTATCCGCACAGTCAGTCACACTACAGGGCCCATGATTTTGAATGTGCTCAAGAAGGATCTTACTATTGCGTTCTACGAGAGGACTTTAGGAAGTGACTTATGTCTGGATTGAATGTTCTCATGCTCTGTTGTGCTATCATGTGGGGTTGTCTTAATCCAAAATGAACTTAGTGAACAGATGGAAAGGGACAGATTTTTTCAAACAATTTGCTGGATTTATGTAAAACATCCCAAAATTAAAGAGGGGTTCATGTAGGTAAGTATCATGTACCCATTTATTCTAGTTAAAATACACAGAATATTGATACCTGTTTTTCAACTCTCAACTAATCATGGTCTTGTTTAGTATTAAATACAAACACACACACACACACACACACACACACACACACACACACACCTATTTTCTGTCCATTGATATAGCATTTTATATGTCATTTATATACAACTGAAGCAATAATTTGCAACTTCCGCTACCCACCATAATTAATCTCAATATGGAGATAACAGTGGCACATAAAAGAGCCTCTATGCCTCCACCCCCAGGGACACCACACAATGAGGAATTTCATATAGCAAAAAGCTGAAGCAGGGACAATCTTTTTAAGTGGTCAAGGATAGGTAGATGCACAACATACGCTTGTGCCAAACACCACATTGTGCTTGAATGTCTGGAACATCACAGATCTAGCCATCTGTTAAAATGGATGAGCCACAGATGTTCAGACCTCAGTGTGGGTTGCATTTTCATGCTGTGTACAGTATTTAGACTGTGAAAGGTGAAAAGGATTAAAAATCTAAGCTTTACTTTAAATTTTAATATGAGGTTTAGAGCACATGATTTGTATTGTGGAGCTCTTCTGTGTGATGGCCTGCACATATGCTCTGGATACTTTTCACTGCAGTAATTGTATGTTGGGATGCTCAGTAGGAAGAGGCATGGAAAACAGGGATATGTATGCATTTAAGAAATGGATTCTTCTCTATAAACTTGATGCACTAACCAACAGAGGAAAAATGCATACCGGTTGGCAGAAAATTAGTGAGTACGTTGCTACATGAGATCCATTTAAGCTTTATAGACAAGCTAAATTTCAAATTAGTGCCCATGGATCTCACATGGATTTAAGATCAGCTCCCTCCTTGGCACATCCCTGTATTATAAAAGGCATAAAATAGGTGGACAAAGTTATGACTTTTCTTTTTTTTTTTGGATATTGTCATAGGGTACCTGATCCTTTTAAAGGGAAACAAGCCTTGGCATACCTGCGACAGCAGATTTGCCTCCCCAGGTGCAGAGAATGAATTAAGTCCCCTGACAGACTATCATATGATTCAACTGAGGGGGGACAGAGTAGACAGAAAAACAGAGGCTTGTGGATAGTGAAGAAGCAGAACCCTGGGTCTGCTGCGGGACTGCAGAGAGAAGACCCAAGGAAGAGAAAGTCTCCTGCAGTAGTCCCTGAATAAAGGGGACTCCACATGGGAAGCCCAGGGAGTAATGGCTGGCTAGAAAACCCTAGCTGGAAGTTTTGTTCTCCTTTTGGGAAGAAGGCAGAAAGGTAGGCCAGATCTTGCATTTTCTCCAGCTGCTCAGAGAGCAGAAACAATCAAATCTCAGGGAGCAGGAGTTGTGCGTAGCTTAAGACTGGAGTGGGTGGGGAGGATACTTCTGTGTGTTTATTTTGAACCACATGTTAATAAACCAGACTCCAAAAGGACTCTTTTTACTCGACTTGTGACCATCTCTTGTCAGTCTTTGAAGATCCCCAAAAGAGAAACTGAGGCAGGGCACTGAAGAGCCATGAGGGAGCACTCAAGAGGCAGCTAACTGTCACAGCTATTAAAAAGGCAGATTTTCCTATCAAGAGAACAAAGAAGCCTTATTAAAAATAATTTTACATGTAGCTCCAAAATGTTTCTTTTACTTCCATGGTAAGATACTATTTTGGGGGATAGCAATAGAAGTATCACATGCAAGACAACAGACCCCTTTATTAGTTATTGTACTCTACACAGTACTGTATTGTGCCCATTTGGAGTACTGCGCTAAGTTTTGGCCCACACTTTCAGAAAGGACAGACAAAATGAGCAAGATGTGAAAAATATATATGAGGAAAGATTAACCAAAGTGATCATATTCAGGAGTGAAACTACTAAACGGAATCTACTATCAGTTAGTGACAACCAAACAAATCATAGCAATTGTCACCATTAAATAGTCAACATTTGTCTATAGTTATTACAGCAGCGCACTCCCATGCTATTAATAGAAAATAACCATTCTCACATATCACTCCATTTACTGTTGAATATTAATTTTAAGCAATGACCAGTCCAAAGAGCTTAAACTGTAGCAGAACTGTTTGGAGTAAATAAAACAGTGGCCTAATCCAAAGGAAAAACCACCACAGTGGAGTGTGGAATCAGCCATCAACAATTAGGAATAATTTAGGAGCACTCACTCATACTGTAATACAAAGAGCTGACATAGATAATCTACCTAAAAGCTCTTTCCAACTTAAATGACAGGATAAGTTCAGAACATGTCAGATCTTCTGACCAATTTGAATGAATTCCTATCAGCGGGGCCTGATGCTATTCACCTGAGGGTACTGAAGGAATTAGCTGAAGAAATCTTTGAGCCACTGGCAATAATATGTGCAAACTCATGGATGACAGGAGAGTTCCTGGAAGACTGGAGAAAGGCTAATGTAGTGCCCATCATTAAAAAGGGGGAAAGGAGAAGCCAGGGAGCTATAGACCAGTTGCTTGACTTCGATGCCTGGAAAGATACTAGAGCAATGTATAAAACATTCAATTTGTGAATACCTGAAGGGGTAATCACTAGCAGCCAGCATGGATTTACCAAGAACAAATCATGCTAAACCACTTTGATTTCCTTCTTTGACAGGGTAACCGATTTGGTGGATGAGGGAATGCAGTGGACAGAATATACCTGAACTTCGGCAAGGCTTTTGACACAGTCCCACATGACATTCTGATAAGTAAGCTGGAGAAATGCAGGCTTGGCAGAACTACCATTAAGTGGATAAAGAATTGGTTAAACAACCACAAACAAAGAATAACTATTAATGGAATGATGTCAGATTGGAGGGAGATCTCAAGCTGGGTTCCATAAGGATCTTTTCTGGGTCCAGTGTTGTTTAACATTATTAATGACCTGGATGTAAGAATAGAGAGTAGACTGATTAAATTTGTGGATGACACAAAACTAGGTGGGGATTGCCAATACTTTGGAGGATAGAGCTAAAATTCAGAGGGATCTTGATAAATTGGAGAACTGGGCTATAGACAACAAAAATGCAGTTCAACAAAGACAAATGTAAGGTGCTACACTTAGGGAAGAAAAAACAAATGCACAGATACAGAATGGGGAATAACTGGCTTGGCAGCAGCACTGCTGAAAAGGATTTGGGAGTTGTGGTGGATCATAACCTCAACATGAATCAGCAATGTGAGACTGTTGCAAAAGAAAAAAAAATTGAATTAATAAAAAAGCAAATGCGATTTTAGGTTGCACTAACAGAGGCACAAGCATGCAACTCACAGGAGGTGATAGTACCCCACTCTGCATGGCTCCAATTAGGCCTCAGCTGGAGTACTGTGTCCAATTTTGGTCACCAATGTATAGAAAGGATGTAGAGAAACTGGAAAGGATCCAGAGGCAAGCAACAAATATGATCAAAGAGATGGAATGCAAGTCATAGGAGCAAAGGCTGACAGAACCGGGTATGTTTAATTTGGAAAAGAGGAGATTAAGTGGAGACATGATAGTGGTCTTCAAATAATTGAAAGGCTGCCATAAAAAAAGATGAAGAAAAGTTATTCTCTCTTGCCACAAAGGGCAGGACAAGAGGCAGTGGGTTCAAACTCCATCATAGCATATTTAGATTAACCTCAGGAAAAACATCCTAAGTGTAAGAACAGTAGGACAATGGAACAGACTGCCTAGGGAGGTTTTGGAAGCTCCTTCACTGGAGGTTTTCAAAAGGAGGCTGGAGAGCCACCTGTCTTGACTGGTTTTTAGACACAGCAAATCCTGCATTTTGGTAAGGGGTTAGATTAGTGTGGTGTTTAGATGTTGCTTGTAATTATTAGAATTGGGAGCACTGGCTGTTGGGAGTCTGAAAGGACAGGAAACAGGAAGGATGGGGGAGGAGTTGAGAGGCTAGAAGAAAGCTACAGAAGGTGCAGCAGCAGCTTGGTAAAGAGGTTTCCACTTTGAAAATAAAGTCCTGTTGAAGCTTGTTCGTACCTTGCCTGGTTGATGCAACAATTGGATGACCCTTGAGGTCCCTTCTAGCCCTATGGTTCTAGGACTATTAGGCATTTTAAGTAAATCTTTGGAAAACCTAATCACCCATGGTTTGTATGATTAAGCAAAAATCTAGTCAGTGGGCTTGTACCCCTGAAGTTCTGGGTTCCTGTCAACGTGAAAAAAAAAAAAAAAAAAAAACCACAGGTTTCCACTTTTCCTAGCCCTGTTTACACTCCACACAATTCAGCAACCTGCTAGGTCCCAAGACTTGTTCTATCCACATACTTTCCCACAACAGGCCATAGAACTGCCTCCTTCCCCACTCCAAATATCCAGCTTACTTGGAGGTGACCCCTAAACACACAGCACACACAAACAGAACCCCCCAGAGGGGGCACAAAAGGGGCAGTTTGAGAGGTCCCCCAAACCCATGGAATTTGACTGAGTGGCATTGCAACCTGCACCATTGCTCCTTTTGCCCCTCCACCACCATTGCATGGGGTGGCAGTGCCACTCAGGTTTGGTGCAGGTATTGAGCAATGCTGTGATCCCCTGTGCCAGGTTGCAACACCACTCTCACTCAAACTAGTACCTGCTGCTCCACCCCCAGCATGCTGGAGGGTGAACCGGGCCAAAACTGAGTGGCACTGCAATCCCATGCACCAGGTCCTAATGCCTGGGGCAGGGAGCCAGGCCCAGCCCTAAGGGACGGAATTGCCACTGCAAGGCAAGTTATGGGGCAACCTGCTCTTCAATACACATCTGTATTCTAATACCCCAACTATCCTGCGATGACACAAATTCAACTTCTCCCCCTCCACAGTCTTTTCTTGACTTATGTATTCTGTGAATACTATCCCTGAAGGAGGAGACGTACACAATTTACTGCAGATTCCAAACATTTATAGCGCTCACAGATGAAACTTAATAGCTTGTGCAGCACCCTTTACTGACAGTCACATAAAGAGTCAATGACTTACAATATCAAGATGTGTGTGTATGTACGCAGTCTGTCATATTTTTCCCGTAAGTCAATGTTGCGGTTTTATTTTAAGAAGCTTATAACTAAGACAAAACTCCTCCCATTTAAAAAAAAAAAGTATAAAAGAAAGGATTTCAGACAGACCTTGACTTGTTTATCCAGTTCTCAAGCCCTGGGACATACGTTATATTGCCGGTGGATAATTTTGATGTGTAAATAGAGAACAAATGACAAGCAAGAAGAAAAACAAAGGAAGTACAGTACATTTTAGACTTAATGAAATTCCACTTTTCCTTTTGAACTTTAGAGTACCCATTATCAACTATTAAAAGAATTTTTATATATTGCAATATTTCATAGATACAAGATCACATAATAGGGTGGTTATATTGCTAGGTACTTCTGTCTCACCAGATTTCAGAGTAGCAGCCGTGTTAGTCTGTATTCGCAAAAAAGAAAAGGAGTACTTGTGGCACCTTAGAGACTAACAAATTTATTTGAGCATAAGCTTTCGTGAGCTACAGCTCACTTCATCGGATGCATTCGGTGGAAAATACAATGGGGAGATTTAAATACACAGAGAGAACATGAAATAATGGGTTTTATCATACACACTGTAAGGAGAGTGATCACTTAAGATGAGCTATTACCAGCAGGAAGCGGGGGGGGGGGGGGGGGGGGGGGGGGGGGAAAAGGAGGAAAACTTTTTGTGGTGATAATCAAGGTGGGCCATTTCCAGCAGTTAACAAGAACCTCTGAGGAACAGTAGGGGGTGGGGTGGGGGGAGAAATAACATGGAGAAACTGACCTATCTCAGGGCCTCTCCTTTTGCCCCTCCACCCCCACGAACATGATACAGTTCTGTGGTGACCTAGAATCCTATTTTCGACGTCTCCGACTCGGAATATTTCCAACACACCTCTAACCAACGTATTAACCCACAGGGACCTTCTTACCAACACTACAAAAAGAAGGATTCTGGGTGGACTCCTCCTGAAGGTCGAAACAGCAGCCTGGATTTCTACATAGACTGCTTCTGCCGACGTGCACGAGCTGAAATTGTGGAAAAGCAGCATCGCTTGCCCCATAACCTCAGCTGTGCAGAACACAATGCCATCCACAGCCTCAGAAACAACTCTGACATCATAATCAAAAAGGCTGACAAAGGAGGTGCTGTCGTCATCATGAATAGGTCGGAATATGAACAAGAGACTACTAGGCAGCTCTCCAGCACCACTTTCTACACGCCATTACCCTCTGATCCCACAGAGAGTTACCAAAAGAAACTACAGCATTTGCTCAAGAAACTCCCTGAAAAAGCACAAGAACAAAGCCGCACAGACACACCCCTGGAACCCTGACCTGGGGTATTCTATCTGCTACCCAAGATCCATAAACCTGGAAATCCTGGATGCCCCATCATCTCAGGCATTGGCACCCTGACAGCAGGATTGTCTGGCTATGTAGACTCCCTCCTCAGGCCCTACGTTACCAGCACTCCCAGCTATCTTCGAGACACCACTGACTTCCTGAGGAAACTACAGTCCATTGGTGATCTTCCTAAAAACACCATCCTAGCCACTATGGATGTAGAAGCCCTCTACACCAACATTCCACACAAAGATGGACTACAAGCCGTCAGGAACAGTATCCCTGATAATGTCACGGCTAACCTGATAGCTGAACTTTGTGACTTTGTCCTCACCCATAACTATTTCACATTTGGGGACAATGTATACCTTCAAATCAACGGCACTGCGATGGGTACCCGCATGGCCCCACAGTATGCCAACATTTTTATGGCTGACTTAGAACAACGCTTCCTCAGCTCTCATCTCCTAATGCCCCTACTCTACTTGCGCTACACGGATGACATCTTCATCATCTGGACCCATGGAAAAGAAGCCCTTGAGGAATTCCACCATGATTTCAACAATTTCCATCCCACCATCAACCTCAGCCTGGACCAGTCCACACAAAAGAGATCCACTTCCTGGATACTACGGTGCTTATAAGCGATGGTCACATAAACACCACCCTATATCGGAAGCCTACTGACCGCTCTTCCTACCTACATGCCTCTAGCTTTCATCCAGATCATACCACACGATCCATTGTCTACAGCCAAGCTCTATGATATAACCGCATTTGCTCCAACCCCTCAGACAGAGACAAACACCTACAAGATCTCTATCATGCATTCCTACAACTACAATACCCACCTGCTGAAGTGAAGAAACAGATTGACAGACCCAGAAGAGTACCCAGAAGTCACCTACTACAGGACAGGCCCAACAAAGAAAATAACAGAACGCCACTAGCCATCACCTTCAGCTCCCAACTAAAACCTCTCCAACGCATCATCAAGGATCTACAACCTATCCTGAAGGACGAGCCATCGCTCTCTCAGATCTTGGGAGACAGACCAGTCCTTGCTTACAGACAGCCCCCCAATCTGAAGCAAATACTCACCAGCAACCACACACCACACAACAGAACCACTAACCCAGGAACCTATCCTTGCAACAAAGCCCGTTGCCAACTCTGTCCACATATCTATTCAGGGGATACCATCATAGGGCCTAATCACATCAGCCACACTATCAGAGGCTCCTTCACCTGCGCATCTACCAATGTGATATATGCCATCATGTGCCAGCAATGCCCCTCTGCCATGTACATTGGCCAAACTGGACAGTCTCTACGTAAAAGAATGAATGGACACAAATCAGACGTCAAGAATTATAACATTCAAAAACCAGTTGGAGAACACTTCAATCTCTCTGGTCACTCGATCACAGACCTAAGAGTGGCTATACTTCAACAAAAAAGCTTCAAAAACAGACTCCAACGAGAGACTGCTGAATTGGAATTAATTTGCAAACTGGATACAATTAACTTAGGCTTGAATAGAGACTGGGAATGGATGAGTCATTACACAAAGTAAAACTATTTTCCCATGTTATTTCTCCCCCCCACCCCCCACTGTTCCTCAGATATTCTTGGCACCTTAGAGACTAACCAATTTATTAGAGCATAAGCTTTCGTGAGCTACAGCTCACTTCATCGGATGCATTTGGTGGAAAAAACAGAGGAGAGATTGCATCCGATGAAGTGAGCTGTAGCTCACGAAAGCTTATGCTCTAATAAATTTGTTAGTCTCTAAGGTGCCACAAGTACTCCTTTTCTTTTTGCGAATACAGACTAACACGGCTGCTACTCCGAAACCTGTCAGATATTCTTGTTAACTGCTGGAATTAGCCTACCTTGCTTGTCACCATGAAAGGTTTTCCTCCTTTCCCCCCCCCCCGCTGCTGGTGATGGCTTATCTTAAGCGATCACTATCCTTACAGAGTGTATGATAAACCCATTGTTTCATGTTCTCTGTGTATGTGTATATCAATCTCCCCTCTGTTTTTTCCACCAAATGCATCCGATGAAGTGAGCTGTAGCTCACGAAAGCTTATGCTCTAATAAATTTGTTAGTCTCTAAGGTGCCACAAGTACTCCTTTTCTTTTTGCGAATACAGACTAACATGGCTGCTACTCTGAAACTTGGTAGAACTGACAGTCCAGCTCACACTGATAATTACTAGCATAGTGTCAGCCCCTAAAGTTTCACTCAAGGAGAGCAATTTGGGTTCATTTCTTCAAATTTAAGGAAATACCTAAAGCTCTACACACATGCCAATATTGTATTTAAAAGAAATTTACCTATTTCTACAACTTGTCCATCCAAACCAACTATGGCATTATGTCCCAAATTCTTCATAGTAACATTATGTAATATGATTATGGCATAACTATGAAGTATTTTGTGCAAGACAGGTCATGTAAGATATCATTGAAAAGGTTATAATTCACTGAATATGATTATCCTATTTGTATGCATGTATCATTTTGGTACCTGAAGTTAGGAATATTGTTTATGCATCTATTACAAATATGTTTACACCTGGGAAACAGCCACTCGACAGAATGCAATCAGTCTGGATCAGGGGTAGGCAAACTTTTTGGCCTGAGGGCCACATCGGGTTTCCAGAATTGTATGGAGGGCCGATTGTGCCTCCCCAAACAGCTAGGCATGGCCCAGTCCCCACCCCCTATCTGATCCCCCCTGTTTCTCACCCCCTGATGGCCCCCCCGGGACTCCTGCACCATCCAACCCCCCTGTTCCTTGACTGCCCCCCAGTGACTCCTGCCCCGATTCAATGCCCCTGTTCCCTGACCTTTGACTGCCCCGACCCCACCCCAAACTCCTCTGCCCTCTATCCAACCCCCCCCCCCGGCTCCCTGCCCCCTTACCGCACTGCCTGGAGCGCCAGTGGCTACAGCTACAGCGTGCTGCCCAGAGCACCAGGACAAGCAGCAGCGCCGACCAGCTGGAGCCAACCAGGTCACAGCATAGCAGAAAGCCGGCAGCATAGTGAGCTGAGGCTGCGGGGGACGGGGAACAGCAGGGGAGGGGCCGGGGGCTAGCCTCCTGGGCCAAGAGCTCTGGGGCACGGTAGGAGGGTCCCGCGGGCCAGATGTGGCCCTCAGGCCATAGTTTGCTCACCTCTGGTCTAGATGGCTGGCTGGGAAGGGCCATTAGGGAGAACAACAGGTCTTGGAAGAAGTTAATCTCCCACCGGGGAGCCTTCCTGAGGATGCTACAAACAGCTTACAAGTTATGGCTGTTGTGACCCTATAGGGACATGTGACCAAGTGACCTGGTACTGGACTCCATCTTGGAATACCAGTGTTTTTCCACTGAAAGGTGTGGGAACTAAGCCTGGAAATAAAGGGCTCCCACCATATGCAAAAGCTATTTAAGGCAGGGAGTGACATCATCAGGGTTCTTCACAGACTCCCCAGCCAAAGAGACTCCTGAAAACACCTGAGGAAGGAGGACTGGACTGGAAGAGAAGAGCTGAACCCAGGACAGAGACAGATTTCTTGCTTGTGAAAGGAATACCTGGGATTTTAAGCTGCAAGCAAGTGCAGCTTGCCCTCAAGAATCTCTGCAAACTGCCTAAATCGAAAATTAGGATGAGAATTTGCAACTCATATCCAATCTGTTTAGTATATTAAGCTTAGATTGCATTTTTGTTTATTTGCTAGGTAAACTGCTTTGATTTGTTTGCTATCCTTTATAATCACTTTTAAAATTCATGTTTTGTATTTAATAAGCTTGTTTTTGTTCTGTCTAAAACCAGTGTATGGAAATCATAGCTTGGGGAAGAAGGCGGTTGCATCTCTCTCTCCACACTGAGGGAGAGGGCGAATTTTATGAGCTTACACTGTACAGTTCTCTGTGCAGTGCAAGATGGTATAATTTTGGGTTTGCCCTCCGGCGGGAGGGTGTATGCTTGAAAAGCTGGTAAGTGCCCGAGCTGCAGCCTTCCCATGCAGGGGCTGGTCAGAAAGCCTGTCTGCATGATACTACAGCTGGGCGTGTCCCTATCGGTGTGTATGCTGAATGAAAAAGCAAGCTTGGAGAACTTAGGAACTTGTCACAGCAGCACAGTATGAGAGGGAACCCAGGCTGATGGTTCAGGGGGGCTCAGTGGTATCCCAGTTCCAGGTGGCACCCCGGGGGGAACCCGTCACATCAACATCAATCTAATAAACTCCAGCCACCCATCCCAGTCCTCTCAGCACTGCCTACCAAATTTTACCAAGAGCCTGGGAAAAATAGATAAATCTTTTGGCGTGGCCTGAAGGTAAATGAGTTCCTGGATTGTGAGCTTTCTGGGGCAAGGACTATTTTTATGCTGGTTGCATAGGTGCTGGAATTAGGGGTGCTGGTGCACCCCCTGGCTTGAAGTGGTTTCCATTATACATTATTTACAATTTGGTTCAATGTATATCAGCACCCCCACTATAAAAATTGTTTCAATGCCTCTGGCTGGTTGTACAGTACCTAGCGCAAAGGAGACTTGATCCCTAATGGGCCCCTAGGCGCTGTTTCCAAAAAAAATTAGTAAATTTGGTCTTTACTGGGTCAAAGAGATCAGTTCCAGGGTAGGTCTTCACATAGATTTATCTCAAGTTACTTCTCTCAAGTTGGTTGGAATGAGAGCGGCCACACTGTGAAGTACCACTTGAGCTGCTCTGTCCACACTGGCACTGCACTAGCTTATCTGTGGCACATCCCATTGTTCTTTGCACTTCAATAAGCCTAGCCACTCGACAAATTCTGTCTAAGTGAATTGTGCAAGAACTTGTCTGTCCTTTCTGGACACATGGGGGGAATTTTGGGAATGTACTGGAGGGCTAGCAATTAATATTAGCATTAGAGGACTAAGTAATAACTGGCTAGGTAGCAGTACTGCTGAAAAGGATCTGGGGGTTATAGCAGATGACAAGCAGAATATCAGTCAACAAAGTTACAAAAAGGCAAATGTAATCCTGTGATGTAGTAACAGTCATATACAAGACACGAGAAGTAATTGCCCTGCTATACTCAGCCTCATCTTAAGTACTGTGTCCAGTTCTGGGTGCCACACTTTAGCAAAGATGTGGACAAATTGGAGAGACTCCAGAGGAGAGGAACAAAAATGATACAAGGTTTAGAAAACCTGACCTATGAGGAAAGGTTAAAAGAACTGGGCATGTTCAGTTTTGAGAAGAGAAGATGGGGGACCTAATAACAGTTTTCCAATATGTAAAAGATTATAAAGAGAACTGTGATCAATTGTTCTCCATATCAACAATGGAGAGGTAGGAGAGGAAGTAATTGGCTTAGTTTGCAGCAAGGGAGGTTTAGGCTGGATATTAGGAAAAGCTTTCTAATGATCAAGGATAGTTAAGCGCTGGAACAGGCTACTTAGGGAGATTGTAGAATCCGCATCCTTGGAGGTTTTTAAAAGAAAAAAAACATCTGTCAGGGGTGGTCTAGATATACTAAATCCTGCTTCAGAGCTGGGGGGGATGGACAAAAAGGACTCAAGGTCCTTCCAGCCCTACTTTTTTAGGATTCTAGATGCATTCAAGTGGAGCTAGCCTGTATCCACATTTCAAATTGGTCATGTTAATCTCTGATGAGATGAGAACTCAAGTTTTAGCCTAAACCCCCACAGGCCAGGGAACTCAAGTTGAGTGTGTGTGTGGGTAGACAGGATGTGAGTTAAGGGCATCACACAAGTTATAACTCCAGTTAACTCTACTGTGAGGATAAGCCTCCAGAATCTTGGAACCTTTACAAAAAAAATCCCCTGCCACCAATCCCATTATTTTTAAATTACAGTTAGGGTGCTAGTTTAAGTACCTACACTGCTCACAGCATTTAAAATACTGGTTTTATTTTTAAAGAGTTCTGCAAGGTCCAGCCTAGGCTATCTTACACTTATTGGAACATATTACTAGTCAGAAACATTTCCTCAGAGGGAAAGGTAGCATGACCTAGAAGACAGAAATTCCACTCCTAGCTGGGTTGCTGACCTGCTGTGACTTGCCCAAGGCTGCACTTCACTTTCTATGATATTCTGTTTTCCCTCCTGCCCTTTGTTTGTTTTTGTTTATATTGTAATTGCTTCAGGGCAGAGACCATCTATTACACAGTGTCCAGCAGGATGGGGCCCTGATGTGTTTACAGTCTCTAGGCACTAGTGGAGTAACATTGTTATGTACTAAGTCGCACAAATAGTCTGTTCAATCAATCTGTTTTCAGTTCTTAATAATATGGAACTGAAAGCGTTGTAGGGATGTATTTACTCAGCTACAATAAGACCTCTTTTCACATTACTCCCCTTGGGATTATGGCCTACAGTACTTCCCCAAGTGATAAATTTAAGAAATATGCCAGTTTTTCCATAGATTGATTCCTTTTACTTTTTGTGTTAAACACAAGTAAGTTTTAGCCTTCCAAGTTTAATATTAATATCCAGATTGGATAACAAAAAAGTTATTACAAATGACAAAAAAGCATGACCGGTGATCCATAATTTGTGAGAAGCACTGAACAGCAACAGGCTATAGTCTAGATGGTGAAATATCAACCAAAATAGTTCCTAAACCTCACACACAATATATGGAAATGACACAGATTGATTCTAGACTTCTCTTCTACATCCAATGGAAAGCTAACTATGATTCCTTATATAAATATTTTCCAATAAGGTAACCATTTACACTACATTTTCTCTGCAAGGACTAAATGTGAATAATCCCAGACAAATTAATTATGTATACACTCAGTTTACACAAGGAACAATTGTAATACAACGCCTGTTGGTAAGTCTGCTTACTATAAATGACCATTTAGGATGGAGCAGTTGCAGGTGGTTCATTCAAAGTTTACCTTGACTAAATAAAAGCCTTTTATGTCTAGTATCATGAAACTTCTAGTGGTACTAAGTTTGTTTACTAGCAGTAATATAATGACCCATGTGTAACAGAAATATACTTCACAAAATCACAGCAGCATTAAATTCCATTTTATAGTGCTCACTTGCATCATTTGCACATTGTAAAATGTGTTACAGCAACAGTATGGACACTTTATATCAGAATCAGTGCAGTATCTGTTAAATTAGCCATTCAAGGAAATGCAGGAATACTTTCTGCATGTATTATAAAACATACCCTGCAAATATAAGGCCACTAGCATAAAAGAAACATTTCACCTCTTACTTCTGTACTGAGCATGTTATAGAGCTAAAAATGCATTTCAAAAAGGAGGAGATTTAACCATAAAAATGTTGGCAGAGCAAATTTTTCCTGTGACATATATAGCAACACATTTTAACTGTAGTCCTATTTTTAATGTCATAAGTGAAGGCTACTTTAAAAAAAAAAAAAGATACAGAACATCAATCACGAGACTTATTTCTAACAAAAATAATTAACAGAAGTTTGACATCAAGACAAAACATCATAGGTATTCAGACAACTATGTTTGGCACAGCCTAAAAAGCTTTATACCTTTCAAAGGTACAGTACAAGTCAGCTGTCTGAAGAAAATATGCTATTGCAAAAAATTATTGCTTACTTACATTAATCTGTCAGAGAAGGGACAGCTACAGAAAGAAAGTTAACAAGAAACAGCAAAAGCTTAAGATGCGTTAACAGAAATACTGTAATGCATGTACTAACACAAGCAATTTACCCACAAATGCTAACTTTATTACACACTATCAAATGAGGTTTCCAAAAAGCAAGCACTAAGGAAAGTTTACTTAGTGAACTCCTTTCATGAACTGATGCATTTGTAGCAATAAATGTGACCACTCTGCATTTGGCTATAGAGTAGTAGAACATCAGTTCAGTGTTTTCTAGTTTCTGATCTCAGTCTGCTGCTGTATTGTTTTAAACCTCAATTGCAACAGAAGTAACACTCAACAATCTCAGGAAACCAATCAGGGAGTCACTGTGATAACTTCATCTGATTAAACTGCAAATCCCAAACAGCATTTCCCACTGGGTTTTTAATTCAGTGTTGAGTAGATTTGTTTTCTTTTTAATTCCTAAACTCTAATGTGCTGGCATTTAGCTTGCTATAAACATGACAATCTTAGATTATTCACATAAAACAGAATTTAAAAATAATTTGGAGTTACTTTAAACTTTACAGTATTTTAAAAAAAAAAAAAACTGTATGTGAGAACATCTAGATTCTCTTGGTTTTTTTCTTAAAAAAAAACAACAACAACAAAAAACACACCACACTATACTCTGGCATGTCTGTGCATTCCTCCTAATAATTCATCATCCACAGCTAGCATACTATGTCCAACCCACATGAAGAGGTTTTTCCTAATGCAAATATATCACATGCCTTTGATTTGACACTAATGAGGTGCAATGTCAGCATGAATAACCCAAAAATACAGCATCCTCATACTTTTATAGTAAAACACACAGAATATGGAGGGTCAAAGCATGGCACATTTCTGAAAAGAATTCATTCGAAATAAAGCTGACAGGAATTTGTAGCCTAATGCTGTATTAACCCTGTCAGGTTGATAGCCCCAAGGTTAATTGTATTGAATCTCATACAGTACAGTATCTCAAATGTTAATCAGCAGCTAATACAATACTTCCTAATTACAAGCTTTCTTCTTTATAGTATGTAATTAACTTGAAAAGTCAAAATTACTCACAGATTCCTGAAGATGTAATAGCAAACTATTTAAGACAGGAAAGTCCAAGCCAATATTATAAACACATATAGGAGCAAACATGCATAAAGTCAGGAACTGACAGGCCTCTGGATTACTGCAACTGTAGCAATCATGCTCATACACGCTGGACTATAATTTATGAAACTGAGCTCAAGAACCAGCCAATCAGTTAGCTCCTCATAACAAGTCTAACTGGCTCCAGAGAGCTGAAAGTGCTGCAATAGAACAATAAAGATGAGCTACCTCACACATTAATCTGCCTATCTGGGATTGCTTTCTGTCAGAGAGGGAGAAAAATAAAGAGAAAAATCACAGCTTGATTGTTTAAACCGAAGAACAGGTAACTTGTGTCAACCTAACAAGATATCTGGAGACAGATCTCTTACTATTTTTAGGTCACACCGGATATATTCAGGCATGCTTGGGCTGTAAGAATCATAGCATCCATTTCCATTGGAATATTGTAAGAGCAAACAGAACCATCCTTCCCAGTAATAATTGCAGAAAAATTGCTTCATTTCTCTCTTGCTGGTAATTTAAAAGATAGTGTTGCTGTTTAATGTGGTTTGACCTTTCACTAATCTATTTAGAGCAAGTTTTTGTTTAGACTACAGGTGACCATTCAGATTATCAAAATGCAGTGAAGAGCAAGCAGGAGTCACACAGTCCTAATGTAAAGAAATATAGGATTTAAGATTTAAAAGGCCATGCTTTTCCATAAGGAAAAAGAGGAGGATCAGGAGTGAGTTTAATCATTTTTAGGCACACAGATTATAAAAAACAAACAAACCAAAAAAAACCACCCCCAAAACCTCAGAACAGTTAAAGACAGATAAGAGAGACTGTATCTGTGTAGGAACTGGATTTCCATTTAATGGAATATGTGTTATTTCACCTTTTGTTTTCATTCCAATTTAGAAAGAAGAAAGAATTTTGAAATTTCCTGCAAAATGATTGCTAATTCATTTTGAATCAACTGAAAATTTCTTTTGATTTTGAATTTTTAAAATTGTATCAAAATCAATTAAATTAAAAACAAAGAAAAAAATCAAAAATTTCCATTAAGGTTGAAACACAACTTTGACCCTAATGTTTTTATTTTAACAAATATCAGCATTTTCTGATGGAAAATAATTGTGTTCAAAAATGTTCAATCAGTTCTATTAGCTACATTTTGCGTATAGTTAGAACAAAGATCACTAAATGGCTCTTAAAGTGAGCAGTCACCCAATTTGTGCATACAATCCTGGTAATTTTTCATAAAAACATAGCTATGTAATTTCACACACTTTTTTGGGGTGTGCACATAGGCTTCTATTTTTGCTTTAAAATATTGATTGTTCTTTTTAATACTCCTTCCTTCCTTCTGCCATTTCTTCCATTGTCACTCATGTTTTAATCACTGCAGAAATTCCTCTGATGTGGTACAGGCTATTTATCCCCCTCCACCTTTTGCAATCATGACACCCATACACACCAGTTTAGCTACATATTTTACAGCTTTGGGTCGGTCTATAGCTGCATATGGACCATATGGACCATCTTGGCCTGCTGGACACCATTATTTGGTTTACAGAAATGTGAGGTTTCAGTCTTTGCAAACAAAAACTTATATAAAAAACTTACTAAATCCCTTTTTAGGTTCCCTGCCTTCCAGCCTCACTACTACCCATATTCTGGCATATGTTATTTCTGCACTGCATCTTTTTAAAATTTATATAACTTTTTATTAGATGCTGATACCAAAAAGACAATGCACGTTTTCAGATAAAGTACCAGTAATGCACTGAAAAGGTACAAAGTAATAATCTACACATTGGATAGTCAAGATTTCCGGGTGTCCAATTTCAGTCTATTAGAAAATAAATAATGCTTTATACCATATGGTAACTGATGTATTTCATTTTCTCTAAACTAGAGCCAAATTAGAAGCCATTCATCTTCAAAGATTGCAGCATCCCACAGTCTGTACCAAAAGTAAACAGTCTTTAATTGAATTCACTCTTCTTGAGTTAGAAAATACATCAGAATCCAATATTTGAATATTAGGATTGCAATTTTATTGGACAAGCCAGCTGACGGAGATGAAGCTTGGAGTTCAAAGGGATAAGAACCCAAATACAGATATTTGGACCAAAATTGTGGGTCTGGGGACAATAGTACATAGAGTTGTAAGAAGAGGGTGGTTGGCTACATTTCTTACTTGTCCTGGAAAATATTTTCTACTTATTATTATAAACATTTGGGGAAATTAGACACCTATAATCTGTAGACATCTGTGCCCCTCTCAAGTCCCTGACTACCATAAAGATATGACCAACTTTTAATGCACAGACCTCTTCTTCCTATGATATTACTGATTATATCTATGTATATATCTTTAAGTTTATGGCTTGAGATCTAATGAAAAATCAAAGCCCCAAACATTTCACTCCTATTTAATGACAATTTCACTAATGCTTGTTTCAGAGTAGCAGCCGTGTTAGTCTGTATTCGCAAAAAGAAAAGGAGTACTTGTGGCACCTTAGAGACTAACAAATTTATTAGAGCATAAGCTTTCGTGAGCTACAGCTCACTTCATCGAATGCATCCGATGAAGTGAGCTGTAGCTCACGAAAGCTTATGCTCTAATAAATTTGTTAGTCTCTAAGGTGCCACAAGTACTCCTTTTCTTTTTACTAATGCTTGTATAGCTGTTGTCCTTTTTCCTGTATTATTCATTTTAGGAGTACATCTTTGCTCTTCATATAACGAAAGATGTGGTTATTCAGATTAGATTTTGTGTGTTTCAGTGGAGAAAAGGGTACTGTTTTTAACTAGGGTAGGTCTTTACAATGATGTATTCCTTTCTTGAACCAGAAGTAAATTAACGGGTGTTTTTCTAATAGAACATGACAGGATTTTATGCCTTCTCTTAAGCCTATTCAACAGAAGTTACAGCTGTAACGAGGGCAATACCACTCTGAAAAGAGATCCAATACATTTTAACATGTATAAATTATGTGAATATCCCTACTATACTGCTTTTTCTGTGATAAAATGCTGCAATGTATGCCTTACAGTTCATTCTACCAAGTATTCAACCAGACCCAGCAAGATCCAGAAGTATGCCCTGAGGTTAAGAAGATAAAAGACCTCCCTTAAAAGTATGCATCCATAGTATCTTAAATGGAACTTGGGACAAGTTTGTAGGAGGTTGGGGTATATTTACAGATGAGCATAAATGTGGAAGTATAATCAGTTTTGTTAGGACAATTTTAACCATTGTATCTACTAGCACTCTTATCCAGCAGCCCAAGTTATTTTTAAAAGTTGCTGGAATAAAAAGGGAAGTGTAATAGGATCACCACCCACCCCAGGATTTTGGGGGTCACCAACCTCTCAAGATTGATCCCAAGAGAAAAAATAAATATGTTCAATTTTCATTTTCCTCAAACCAGGGCAGCAGGAAGCTTAAGTAATCACCAGTTGGCTTCCTTCCACCTAACCCAAGGAAAAACCACCACCCAGGGCTGTTTCCGTTGACCAAAGGTCCCAGTAAAAACAAACAAACACAACACAAGTTTCTTCAGCCTAGGTCAAGTGAGATCCCAAGAAAACAGTCGTTACTATCGCTGTAGTGTTTTGGGAACAAATAGTTCTCCTGTGTCAGTCAAGAATTTAATTTTACCTTATTGCCAGTCCTGAGCTTGATTCAGCAGGTTCCTAGATCAGAAAAGAAGAAAAAAGCACCACTCACTCACCTCTGAAAGCCTCTGCTTCTTTTTATGGTTCCCCAATTAGCAGGTACAGCTGCCAGCTCCCTTTTCTAACACCCAAATGAGCCACTATTGTCAGCTCCTCCCTCCAAGACGGGCAGTCTTTGACAGTTCATTTTAATTTTCAGGCCAGTAAAGAGGGTTAATCCCTTCCCAGTTCAAGTAGGCATGGGGCACATACATGAGCTTTGATCAAATGAGGATGCTTTGGTTCCCAGACAAAATCCACCCAGGTACCATCTTAATTTGGGGTCAGTCCATCCTCCCTGCATAACTTTGACATACAAAAGGACTTCCAGGTTAGTATAGTAGTTCTAGTAGTCATCCTTCAGTCTCGAGAGCCATGGATACGCACCCCTGAGAGGTAAAGAAGTCACTCGGGGCAAAGTTGGGGGACTTCTCCAGGGCACAAGCCTGGACAGATGATATGGAGGCTGAGTTGCCCATGCATCAGGACCCTCCCCCCCTCCCTTGGCATCATTGGTAAAATCCAGAGGAGAAAAAGAACCAATACATCTGGTACCTGATCCGCTGCAGGAGTTGCCAGAAAGATACTAAAATGTTAGTACCTGACCACCTTAGGGGCTCCACTCCAGATTTTCTGTCTGTCTGAGTGTACTCTCATCGCCTTACATTCTCCCGAATTCACCTACAAGGCAGGGGGGCTTTTCTGTTGGGAGTTGCTCCCTTAGCCTTATGCCCTCCTGGCTACCCACAAGGCAGTGAGTTTGACAAGCTGCAGATAGTACCATCTACTCTCATTATTGTAGCAGGCATAACCTGACCTGACTACAAGGTTAAATTTATAGCCAAATAATTTACCACAATCCTCAGTTAACAGAGCCTGAGTTGAGTGATTAAGACATTTACAGAAAACAAGGGGAAGGGAGACCCACAATACTGCCTCGTGGTTGCTACCCAAATCAAATAATGGCCTATTCTTATTCACGTATTTTTGTCAAGTTATTCACCTCCATAACTTCACCCCAAAATGTGTGTTGTTGGGGTTTCATGCTAGCTGGACAAAGCACAACAGCCAATATGGTTGGTAGCTAAGCCGTTTATCTGTTATTTTCTCATTGCTTTTATACACTCCTCTTACATAATATTTTCAACCCCCTCCATAGTCCATCACCCGACCACGGAGACATCTCGTTGGTCGAGCAGCCTCAGCACGGGCTATGCACGTGCGTCCTTCCTCTTGATTGGAGCACAGCTGTCCGCCATCTGCTGTCAACAAGGTCTGGTGTTGCCAGGCCGCCTGGGCCACCCTCCAGCCTACAACCACCTCCCACCAGTTCATCAAAGGTTCACCGCGATCCTAACTAGCTCATAAATATTCTTAACTAGCTCACAAATACACCATGTTCCCACAGTGTGTGTGTGTAATTGAATATTCTTATCCCAATGCTGCCTTTTGGAATTTTTTGATCATCAAGTTTTTGGTTTCACAGAATGGTGCTCCTTAGAGTCAGCTAGTCTTATCAGTGATGCTAACAACACCTGTGATTCCACCACTCCACTTACATCTTTCTTTTAAAAGTTTGGAAGAGAACAACGATTTGTGGGTAATGTTTTAAAGTAAAGTACCTCTCCTGGATTAAGCTCTAACACACCAACAGCCATAGAACTTGCACAGGAAGATACACCAAGTACCATCATCATCAACAATTTCAGCCTGGACATTAGCTATAATTTTCATATGTGAAAATCTCTTCCCTCTTAAAGTAGAAGATTTCATTCTTTAGGCCAATTGATAGTATACTTTTCTGCAAAGCAAGGGATGCTACTTCTAGTCATATTAGTGACCTCTTTCTTCCCCTCCGCATGGTCCCCCCACCTAACAATAATGTTTTGAAGTGGGAAATATGCCCTTTCATTCAAAAGAATAGCACAAGAAATTAGGCTGTATTTCTGAGGCAGACCAGACCAGGCTGAAAAGCTTTTTGTTTAACAAGAGCAATATGTATTGCTTGTTGCTTTTCTTCCATATTCTTTTCTTTTAAAGGCTGATATACCTGTGATTCTAAGTCAATACCTTAGATTATTGTAACCCACACACCTCCTGGGTGTGGTGCTCTGTACTATCTAGTGGCACTGCGACCACTTAGAGAGAGATTAATGAGTCTGCTCTACAGCCTTAGCTAAGGACCGCATGGCTTTTAGCTCATGCAGTAGAAGCTCATGCATTTAGCTCCAGAGGTCCCAGGTTTGATCCCACCCCCCCATGACCGGGGTCTGTTGGTGTTACATTATCATCAGACAAACATGAACTGAAAAATTTGCAAGGTTTAGGCCCTGATTTTGCAAAGACTTATTCACATGCTTAGCTTTACACACTGCAAGTAGTTTCAGTAAAGTCAATGGAACTAATCATAGTGCATGATGTTAAGCACATGAATAAGCCTTTGCAGAATCAGGGCCTTAACAAGTAATTTATGGTATATGACTTCAATCTTTCTGTATGTGTTAATTTGCACACTGTTCAAAGACTCCCTTTACAAAAGCAGAAATATTGAAAGTATGTATGATCTGTGAACACTTTAGCTGTGTTAAAAACAGAATCTTGACCAATATGCAAGAGAAAAGCAGCCTACCAAAACAACAGCTAGCAGAAATTGAAACCGCAACTTATAGTAAATATGGACAACCTTTAGATAAGGTCAAACTGTGCATGACTATGAAATCATGCAGAAGGAAGACAAGGCATGTAGGGTAAAGTTTTCAAAACACGCAACTGCCTAATTTTATTTAGGTACTTTAGAAAAATTTTACCCACTATCAAGTTGTTCTCCCTCCTGTATTTAGAACAGTCATCACTATGAAGCCTCTTATTACCCACTTTTTTTTTTTTGGTGGATCATTAACTTAAACCAGCTACATACAACATTGTGTATGCAGTGAACTTCTTCTCCTCCTTCTCCTCTGCATCAGCTAAATATTAATTACTACTGCTAGTAACCTACCCTGTCCTCGCATTCTGCTCCCATATTCCTGTAAACGCTTGACTCCTCTTCTAAAACAAAACAAACAAACCTTTATTAAGTTGAATACTTTATTCAAAAACAGAACAAAAGTTTATTTTCTATTATGTACTTAGCCCATGGAAGGACTCAAGTAAAATATTGCTTCAAAAAGTGACCGAATGTATTATTGTTTATTTGTATTTCAGTAAAGCACAGAGACCTCAGACAAGATCAGGGCACTATTATATTAAAGCCATAAAGTTTAAGGACAGAAAGGATCATCAGATCATCTAGTTTGACTTCCTGTATATCACAGGCCACCAACACCACCCAACACCCACACACTAAATCAACAACAAAAAATAGACTAAAAGTACTACAGCCTACAGGAGACTAGACTATTGTGTGCCACAGGCAGAGAATAGGAAGAACCAAAGTGCACCAATGCCTGAGGCACATGCAACATCAGGGAAATTATTAAGTAAGTGTAAGCAGAGTCAGGATGAGCTCTACCCTGACATCTGGTGGTGAGTTGTGGCAGGTTGTGAAAAAGAACTTCAGGGGCTGATCTCATTTGCATAGGCACACCCACCCTGTCTAGATGGTCACTTTGGCTGCTGTGAGATCCCCAGTTTCTCTGTTATTGGGGCAGGAAGAATAAAGTGTTATTATCCTGATTATGTGAATCAAAGACAGTGGAACTGTACTTGGTTTTTTGTTATGATGGATTCGCCATCAACTAAGTAGCACTCTCTAGGCAAGGGACATGGGTTCCAAAATTCAGTGAATAAAAAGAAGTTGGGGACAGGTATTTGTACCTTGTGGTATAGACCCTGTCTGAGGGCCTTAAATACCAGCTGTACTTTTTTCCTCTCTCCACTGCATAATAGCAGAGCTAATTTTGATTCTACTGGGAGTCTGCTTACAGATTGTAGAGCTGAATTCACTTTAGACCAATAGTGCACCGGCACTAGGGCTCCCCTACTATGAGCTGAAATCACTAAGTACTGTGTTAAGTAGTAGGGAGCTGGAAGATATATTACTGAGCAGCTCAAAAGACAGCAACCAGGAAGCAGCAGCTGGTGGAGCAGCTCACAGGACAATTAATGGAGAGGAGCAGCTGGTGGAGTGGAGCACCTGGTGATGAAGGCTGCAGCAGAAACCCATGGAAAGGCTGGGCAGTTGGCCATCGGAGCATGTAAGGTGCCCCTTTACTCTCCCCCCCACCGTCCCATTTTCACACAGGCTGGCGGGGTTAAAACTCTGCAGATGAACTTTTGAACTCTGGACTCACCAAGGACAGACACAGAGACTTTTGGGTTGCTGGACTCAAGAACCAAAGTGAAAGGACACAGCTCAATTTGCTTGGGGTGGGTTTTGCTCATGGTTTGTGTTAAGAATCCTGTTGGTGGTGTTTCCCCAACATGATGCCACATTGTTTCTCTCTGTTATTAAAAGGCTTTTGCTACACTCAGACTCTGTACTTGCGAGAGGGGAAATATTGCCTCTTAAAGGCGCCCGGGGTGGGGGTGGTATATATTTGTCCCAGATCACTGGGTGGGGGCTCAAACCAGTTTTGCATTGTGTTATTGGAATGGAACCCCTAGATACTGTACCCGGCCCTTGTTGCTGCCAACTTTGACAGGCAGAAGGGTTACATAAGAAACACTCACATAATCCTGGCAGGCGTCCCCACCCTCATGCTGCAGAGGAAGGCAAAAACATCCCCAAGGTCACGGCCAATCTGAGCTGGGGGAAAATTCCTTCCCAACCCATCAGTTAGACCCTGAGCACGTGACCAAGAGCCATCTAGCCAAGCACTTGAGAGAGTTCTCAGTGCCACCTCAGAGCCTTGGCCCACCCCACCCAATGTCCCATCTCCAGCCTTGGCTATCCCGGATTCTTCAGAGGAAGGAAATTTTTAAAAATACCCAAGGGCCAGGAACAGGGAATCCCTTCCTGACCCCAGCAGGTGGCTGGGTGAAATCCTGAAGCATGTCTTATGTTCCTAAAAGCTGAAACTGAGCCCCAGGACTGTGTGCCCTGCCCCAAACATTACAAGCAACCCCATCATACGACTGCACTCAAATTTGTCCAGCTATCTTTTACAGCTAGTTAAGTTGTTTGCCCCCACAACTCCCATTGGGAAGCTATTCTAGAACCTCAATCCTCTGAGAGTTAGAAACCTTTCTAGCCTGGATTTGTTTATAATCAGTTTATATCCATTTGTTCTTGGTTCAAATAGCTCTTCACCCTCCCTGATATTTACCCCAGTGCATTCAGAGAGTAATCATATCCCCTTTCAGCCAGACTAACCAAGCCAAACTCTTCCAGTCTCCTCTCATAAGACAGGCCTTCCATTCCTCTGATCATTCTAGTAGCTCTTCTCTGCACCTGTTCCAGCTTAAATTCATCTGTTTTGAACATGAGTGACAATATTGTACACTGTATGCCAAATGAGATCTTATCAGTGCCTTGTACAATGAGTCATTGTACAAGAACAATACTTTTCTCTCGCTACTGGAAATGTCTTGCCTGATGCTATCCTAGGATGACATTTGCCTTTTCACAGCCACATCACATGAGTGATTTATAGGCATCTTGTGATCAATGTACACACCCAGGTCTGTCCCCTCCTCTGTCACTTCCAACAGATAAGTCAAACTCGTATTTTTTGTGCCAACCTTATTAATAAAAATATTAGAATAAGATTGATCAATCCTAGAGGAACTCTTCTAATTACCAGTACAATCATTTACCTTTCAGCAGAACCTGTTGCCGTCTCCCCTTTAGCCTGTTCCTTACCCACCTTACAATTCTTATGCGGATTCCCATCATCTCTAAACTGACTAATAATTTCCCATGTGGTACCAAGTCAAATGCTTTATTGAAGACCACGGATATTAGAACTCTTGCACTTCCTTTACCTAAAAAAAAAAATCAGTTATTTTCTCAAAGAAGAAAATCAGGTTAGTATGACCTTTGGTAAACACATGTTGCATTACATCCCCTTTATCATTTATCTCCATGAATTTAATTATTCTTTCGTTTACAATCTGTTCTAAAGCCTTGCATACTACTGAGGGCAGATTAACAAGTCTGTAATTCCCTGCATCATTGCTTTTCCCCTTTCTTAAATCTAGGTATGACGTTAGCTATTCTCCAGTCATATTTACTACCCCCAAAGAGAGAGACTGATTTAAAATCTTTGCTATTGGACTTGCAATCTAATCTGCCAGTTCTCTCAGCATTCTGAGATGGAAATTATCTGGTCCTCCCAATTTGAATGCATTAAACTTTTCCACTGAATGCATCCGATGAAGTGAGC
The DNA here is from genome assembly GCF_009764565.3 of Dermochelys coriacea. NCBI lineage: Eukaryota > Metazoa > Chordata > Testudines > Dermochelyidae > Dermochelys > Dermochelys coriacea. The sequence continues at coordinate 39,204,804 of NC_050072.1, forward strand.
TGTAGCTCACGAAAGCTTATGCTCAAAAAAATTTGTTAGTCTCTAAGGTGCCACAAGTCCTCCTTTTCTTTTAGCGAATATAAACCATCACGGCTGCTACTCTGAAACCTGTCATTAAACTTTAAGTTTTTCTTTCCACTCAGATATGATAATTTCCATTTCTAGACACTCATTTCCATGAGCCATATGGGCCTTCAGGCACATGTTCCATTATCATCATCCTTAGTGAAAAATGAGGCAAAGTATTCATTTAATTTTCGGTCCATACCTAGAATATCTTTAGTCTTCTTCCCATCCACACTGCATAGCAGCCTAACCTCATCCTTCCTTAGTCTCTTTATTTATAACTAAAAACCCTCTTATTATTTTTATTTTCTTGGCAAGAGCTAATTCAGCTTGACTTTTACCAATTCTAACTTTATTCCTACATTTTCTAACACCCATCATGTAGCTTTGTTTGTTGATCAACCCCTTAGTCGCTCTGCTTTCTTCTATAATAAACTTTTTGAAGTGGTTATTCATCTGTCTGGGTCTTGAGCCTTTCCATACAATTGTTTTCCTTGCTTGGAATGCAAATTTCAGACAGGTTTTTTTAAATAGCGGATCTGAAGAAATTCCAAGTCTCCTCCACTTTTAACTCCCTAAATCAGTCCAGCTGACCTCTTTAACCAATTCCCTTAATTTCCCAAAGTCTGCCCTTTTGAAATTAAAAGCCATAGCTGATTAAATGAAAGGACAATCAAAATGAGGTAATGTAACTGGAGCAACGCATGATTATTAGATAGAAAATTATTTCTGACAACTAGTCCTTTTAGGATGTCTTCACTACTTACTAAAAGCAAGACTAAAACTGCATCACCTCTTGTTGGTTCAGTGACAATTATTTGATGAAGAAAACTCATCTATCACATCCAGGAATAACTTGCCCTAGAATATGAGTAATATTAATTCTCATATCTATAACTGAAAGTTAAAGTCTCCCATTATGACAATTTCCAATAGTATTTCTCTCTCTAACAATATTAGAGAAATCTCTGTCCATATCTGAGTCTGACCCTAGAGGTCTATAGCAGACCCCTAACAGAACCTTGTGATGGGATGTCCACCCCACATAAGCCCTGAGAAGATTAATGTGGGTTAGAAGGGGCCAATTAACCTTACATGCTGCATCTGTAGGGGACCCAGGAATTAATATGGCCTAAATGCAGATAAAGCCCAGCTGGGTGAGGAGCTGGCATAGGAGTATAAAAGCCAGGAACAAAGAGCAGAAAAAGTAGAAAAAGAGCAATGAGAAGGTCTGCAGTCACTCCGTAGATGGAAAGGGAGTTGGCCAGAGACAAGGAGGAGATTCAGGGGGAGAGTAAGCGCTGGGATCCTGTCCTGGACTAGAAAGTCTGACAAGAAGCTGAGAAGAGTGAAGTAGCCATGGGGAGCAGAGAAAACCCCAGCAGTAAACCAGAGATAGGCAAGAAGATAGCAAAATTTGGTACAAGGGAGCCTAGGGAAACAGCAACAAGGTGTGAGACTGAGCAGACCTAGGATTGTTAGTCATAGAGTCCCTGGGCTGGAACACAGAGTAATAGGTGGGCCTGGGTTCACCTACCAGCCCCTGGGAAGTGGCACAGGACCCGGCAATGTGGACCGGAAGACCATCTGAGGCAACATCTGGAAAGCTTGTCCAATGGGATTTTGTTACCCTGGAAGTGCAGGGGGGAAAAGGAGGGGGGAACATAGCAACCCACTGAAGGGCTGAGTCACAAAGAAGGAACTCCCCGAGTCATGGAGGGGGAGAGAAAGAAAGCAACCGATGAAAGGGGGTGCCAGATAGGCAAAAGCTAATTCCCAGACCTAGCAACAAGAAGGCACACTTTTGGTGTGTGGACCCTTAACAAACCTCTTTTACAATCCTTCCCCAAAGTGTTTTTGACCCAAACAGATTCTGTTTTGTTGATATTATCACGTTTTATTTCTTTACACTTTACTGCTTCATCGATGTATAGAGCTACCCATCACCTTTATCTGTTGGTGCCAAGCACAGTGCAAACACAGTAAGAGAAAGTCCCTGCCCCAGAGAGTTTATAATCTAAATAGACAAGTATATTATTCTCTTTGTTTTACAGATGGGAACTGAAAAATTAAGTGATTTGCTCAAGAACACAGAGGAAATCTGGAGCTCAAGTGTCGGAGCTGGAAATTGAATCCAGTGCTCCCATTTCTCACTACAGTGCTTTAATCTCAAGACTGTTCTTCCTCCCCAGATACATCACCCATGCCATTTATGTACATAGTACATAGATTCCAGGGCCAGAAGGAACCACTGTGATCATCTAGTCTGACCTCCTGTATAAACACAGGCCATAGAACTTCCCCCAAAATAATTCCTACAGCATAGCTTTTAGGAAAACATCCAATCTTGATTTTAAAATTGCCAGTGATGGAGAATCCAGCATGATCCTTGGTAAATTGTTCCAATAACTGCATACCAAAATGGAAAAAACACCAAACCCTACATTAAAAGAACATATTTAAGTTAGCATTTGAGAGTTCCGAAATGCTTAAGTTCCAGTTGCCCAGGCAAACTTAATTCTACACCCGTGTGCATCCAGCTGGTATACTGATTGAGGTACAAGTCCTGTGGAAAAAATAGTGGCTTATGCACTTCAGAGCATTCACATGTTGACTTACTTGGGCATGTTATTAGAATTTCCCTGAGGAACACAAACAAGAGAAAGGAAATGGCAATTTTTAATGGTTTGTGTCTCAGCTAAATCTGAATGGAATTTTATGGGATAGAGAAGAGACATTTCGCTGGCTCACAGATGCTCCCCCTGCTAAATATCAAAGACCTGTTGCAAACTAAAAAGGCATGAGAGCTTCAAGAAAAATACGTCACCAGAGCCCTTTATAATGGAAAGCATTAGACAACCTTACTAAAGGGGTGACTACAAGATTATGGCACAAGCTCTTGTTACTGCACAGTACAGCCAATAAGAGGCCTCTGATTCGGGGGAGGAGGGAAGGGCCAAACGCATGGGTCTTAAGATGTAGAAGGACTATATTAATTCCAGCAGGTCACCTTGAATTACTCTATTTGTTTCCTTGTTTAGATTATAGTTATTTGGTATACAGACTCTTTAAATGTTACATCATTTGTTAATGTTTTGGCTGAGTCTGATCTTGAAATGGCGTTATTAACCATTTTCTGTTGTGCAGCAATTGGGATTGTTTACTTTGGCAGGCTGGAAGAATTGTGTGTTCTTTTTAACAGTAGCCCATATTGTACTATCCATTTTCCAGTAGAACTCCCCACTGATTTGGTACAATACAGACTAAGGTTATCATCATAGTTCCAAAACAATGAGTTATTTATTTTCAGAGAAAGGGAGCTCGCTAAAATGTGATGAACAGAAAGTGTTGCAGTCTTCTCTGAGTCACACTTAGATCACACTTGGAATTTAGAATTTAATTAATCCCACATATTTTTAGGGAGTAATGACTAATTTTTGTTTTATTAACATACACACGGATCTTCACCTTTGCTTTCAACAAGTCAAATAAGGGAGATTCTTCTTCCAGACATCTAAGCAATTAAGTCCTTAACAAAAATTCAAATTTTAACAGTAAGACAGTACCTTGCCTGACTCTGGTGCTATTCACCTAATGCATGTAGACATGAAATGAGGTTGGGAGGTGTTTGGCAGAATAGGCAGCACCTAATATGACCTTTTGTGTGGCAGAATGAATTGTGAAATAACTTGATCAGACTCCATTGCTGGAATTTTAAGAATAAATCATTTCTAGAAAGAGAGAACAATATGAAGATCATTTCTGCTTCATCTAAATTTGTTGTGAGGCCTTCAGTTCAATAAATCAAGATTGGAGGCAGAGGGAGAAAAGAGAACCAAGTTTAACATCAGATATTTTGGGACTGTACATTGTCATCATAAGCAGTTTTTCTATTTTAGCACAGTACAGGAGAACCACACAGATCTCCATATCTGGTACTGTAACATCATGTTAGGCAAAGATTATCCAATTAAGGATATTGAAGGTTTCCCATACACAACCTAATACATGCTGCCTGAGGTTGTGCTATAGCAGTCATAGTGGCTACTTCTAGGTCAAGAATCTAAGTTCCCTTTGTTCAAGTGGAAGGGGAGTGGGATGTGGAATATCTCCATTCCCGTACACTGTGTGTGCAAGCTGAAGACTTGGGATGCATATTGAATGGATGGATTTATTACTAGAGATTGGTCCACTGCAACTAAGAAAATATTGAACACCAATACGTTTTAACATTTTCTTCACGTTTTCCATAACCTGACTTCAGGCCAGTAAAATCTCAGGGGAATGGTGGCTCCAATTTTAGATTGTTTGAATACTACAGAACCAGAGAAAGCTTTCAGCCTCCTATCGATGCCATGAAAGGCAGCCATGAGTAGAAGAGGAAAGTAAGATAAGTATGTAGAAATTACACCAGGCCGTAAGAATGTATCAGATACTGTGAAAACTTGTCTTGTAAAAGTAGGCTACATGTAGTCACAGACAAATGATTAAAGAGAAATAAATAAATTATATACACATATATATTTTGCAACAGGAGAACGGCATTGCTTGCCAACACTAAGGCTACGTCTACACTGGCAACTGAACGACAAAACGTGTGGGTCTTTCGGAGGTTTTAAAACACACATACACACACACACACACAAGACAAAAGTTTTGCAGACAACAAGTACCGGTGTGCACAGTGCTTTGTCGGCTGAAGAACACTCCTGCCGACAAAGCTAACCCCACTCGTTAGGGGTGGAAGTTTTTTGTCAGCAGGAGAACCGACAAACAGTGGCTATCCTGCACGCCTTTTAGCAGCACGGCTGTAGTGACACAACCACAGCTGTATAGTGTAGACATAGCCTAAGATACCAGTCTCAGTGGTTAATCTGACACATGCTTTTATTACTGGAGCTTTTAAGTATTCTGAATTGCTGGACTGGGTGTTATAAGGATACGAGAATAGTCATACAGGCTGAGCCATAACAAAAAGCTTGTGTAGGGAATACGAGGTTTCTTGGGCTTTTTTGCTGCTGCTCCTGCTGTTGTTTTTGGTTTTTTATTGCCTTATACCTTCTGCTCTTTCCACCTATAAAATGTAATTTGATATGTTTAATCGCTGAGAATGGACTGGAATGTAACTTTTCAATGATATTTTTAATAAAAATATATATTATGTCCCCTGAATTAAAGCCATATATTATGGCTTTTCACATGCCTATGTTTACTAGGAGCATGCATACTGTTGCAAATGGAGAAAGTGAAGAAATCTTAATTGTCCTATCTTGCTCTAACCTAACAGCAACTAATCATTTTTATCCTCTTGAAGTGGTACGTTGGTCTCTGCCCACTCACTATATCCTGGGCAAGACAGCACCAATATATATTTTATTGATAATACAACTGGCCAGGACACCATCTTGAATATAAAAACTTCAGACCCAAACCAAATACGCACATCCAATGTGGTACCACAATGCTTTTCAGCAACAATACATAGATATTAAGGTAAGCAATGTGAGAAATCCACAGGTGATTGATCTAACATTTCAGCTATTTTTGATCTTCCAGCCTACACAAGGGGCCTTCAGGCACTTGGGAGTTGTCTCAGACGATGCTCTATCAAGATATCTGCACACCAAGCCGAGCAGACTGATGATTTTGTTGTTGCGGTTATCCTGATCTGCCTTTTCCCTGGCACCTGACCAAAATGACTGCAATTAATTGACAGCACTATTTCTTATAAATATCTGTCAGAAATAAACACTGCAAATACCCTTTGCATAGTTATCCTTACACAGTTAAACTTAAGATAGTAAAGTTAACAGTACCTGAACGACCCTTTCACTATGTCCTCCTGCTCCAGCACTCAGGCCTTCCAGCCCCACTGTTTGAATCCTCCCATTTACCACTCTGTCCCTCCAGCTCTGAGGCACTGCTACCCAGCCTTTCCTCCACAGCCAGCTTCCAGGCTGCCACCTTTGGCCTACTACTCCTGCTCTCACGCAGCCGCTCGCTGTCCCCTAAGACAGGTCTCCTGACATCAAGCAATATTACCCTCGCCTGTGCTGGCTGGATGTTGGATGCAGAGGTTAACACTAAGATTCATTACAATATATGCAGTCACTATTGCCAACTCTCGCTACTTTATGGTCAGTCTTCTGATATTTGATGGTTTCTTCATCTACTATAGCCCCAGCTCTTGAATCATGAACATGAAAACCTCAGCTTTCATTAAAAAATGGTTTCTAGCCCTTGTTTACCTCCACAGTTGTGAAGAAAAGCTTGAAAGTGTCACCTAAGTTTGTCCTAAAAGCCCAGAAACTGGAAGGTAAAGAAGGTTGTTGATTTTTTTAAATCCATGCCATTTTCATGATTTTGGGGGTCCTGTCTCATGATTCTCGAATGCTTAGGGTTCACAATATTGCTGAATTAGAAACTAGTACTCACCATTTTGCAGTCCTCAAAATTTGTTTTTCTGCATAATTTAAAATGTTCACAGATCTGTTTACAAAAATTCTTCTTTGAAATTTCACAACTTTGCACATTTGAGATTCTGCACACTTATAGTGACAACCATCTTTGGCAATTGTGGCTTTTAAAGAAAAGATAAAATGGGGTCAGCCACCACTCAAAGTAACACAAGTATTAGATATTATTTAGAGAGATACACAAACAGGTCAGCTCTAGATGGAAGGGGCCAAAGACAGACATTTCAGTTCAGCCTCAAGGAATTCATGGGATCTATTGGTTCTGCATCAACCAGTCAAGAAGTTGAGAATTTAAATCAGAATTTGGGACCACAACATTCAATTAGCCAAGTCTGAGGTGATGGACATAGTAATGCTGATGACAACAATAACTTGGCAATAGATAGAGCCACTCTGTCTTCCACCACTGTGGAATAAAATAAAATAAAATCACTAATTCTATTGGCCTGAAAACTGTGAATGTAAGGGGCAGAAAAATAAATGTGACCCCCCCCCAATCTCACCTTGACCAAACCTCAAAAATTTTGCAACTGGGGAAATTCAAAAGGTTCACAATTTGGATACTTGGCCAAGACATCAGAACTTCTGGAATATCCCACCAGGCCACGTGGCCTCTAGCTCCTCAATACCACTTAACTCTTACTGGCTATTTGTTTTGTTGCATCCCACTTAGCATCTTTGGTGTCTTCAGGGCACAGACAGGCTAATTTTTCCTTAAAATTCTTGGTAGTTTGTGCTCGTACATGTGTGTTTAGAAGGAGGAGAGATAAAGAACCCTCTCCTCCCTCAAACCACTGAAGTTCCAGAGAAAAGCCAAAATGGTTTCTGTTAACCAGCCTAACCATATTATTGTTTCTGGTTTCCTGATTGGCTGCACCTACAACATGTTATTTTGATCACTCAACCACTCATCTTAAAAATTAGAATTGGAACATCATCAGAATGGCCATACTGGGCCAAACCATAGAGGGTTAGACTTTCTTCACACCATTCATATCCCCCAGTGTCATCTTTTTTCTAAGCTGAATAGTCCCCAGCCTTTTTAATCTCTCCTCATATGGGAGTTGTTCCATTCTCTTAATCATTTTTGTTGCCCTTGTCTGTACCTTTTCCATTTCTAATATTTTCTTTCTGAGAAAGGGCAACCAGAATGGCACACAGTATTCAAGGTATGGGCTTACCATGGATTTGTATAGTGACATTGATATTTACTGTTTTATCTGTCCCTTTCCAAATGCTTCCTAACATTCTTTTAGCTTTTTTGACTGACACAGAGCAGATGTTTTCAGAGAACTATCCACAATAACTCCAAACTCTCTTTCCTGAGTGATAACAGCTCACTTAAACCCCATCATTTTCTATGTATAGTTGGGATTGTGTTTTCCAATGTGTGTTACACTGCATTTATGAACATTGAATTTCATCTTGTTGCCCCATTATCCAGTTTTGAGAGATGTCTTTGTAACTCTTCACAGTCAGCTTTGGACTTAACTACCTTAAGTAATTTTGTATCATCTGCAAATTTTGCCACCTCACTGTTCACCCATTTTTCCAATGTAATGAATACATTTCCTCAATATGAATGAGTGGTCAAATATTAAAGAGAGTATTAGGTTGCCTTAAGAAAAGAAGAGAATAATAATGAAAATATTATAGCACCAATATATAAATTGATGATGGACTCTCTTTTGTTCAGATCTGAGCACCCTATCTCAAGGGGAATAAAGCAGAAAAATAGGTTCAGAGAAGGGCTACAATCTGCCTGAGTACAGATTAACAAAACAGTTTTATTTAGAGAGAAGTAATAATATCAAAAGGTATATAGAGTAACAATGAGAACAGAGAAGGCTAATAGAGACTTCTATGTGCTTTTTCCTCTAACCCAAGAATAATGGGACGCCCAATGAAATTAAAAAGGCAACATTTTAAGTTGACAAAAAGGAAAAAAAGTTTTTAAAAGTTACAGCACAATTAACCTTTGAAACTCACTGCTACCAAGTATTTACAGAAGGAGAACTCAATGTCAAAGAATTAGACATTTATATTTGGAATATTATCCAGTTATACTACCCTGTAGCTAGAAGAGAAATTTACACAGGATTTCAGCTTTCATGTTTAGGACAGCGTGCTACCTTGGGTTCCTTCCTATACACATATTATTGTATAATGGTCCACCTTGGGAATTCCTCTAAAACATCCTTTACTGTCCATGGATGGTGAAACAATACCAAACAAAATACACCAACAGTCTGATGTGGAATGGTAATCCCTATATTCCTTTAAAATAGAAAAAAAAAGTCTCTAATAGTTCATTTATTTTCTATGCTTCTGGCTATTTTATGAGCTAAATACTGGACCCTTTTTGTGTGTTGCAATAGAATGGTATTTGTTCTTCTCATTTAAACACATTTGTTCAGTTAAGTTTCTTGACAATGGTGACATTATACTGCATGTATTTTAGTCAGATGACCTTTAAAATGTATTTGTTTGACTCCACTAAGCACTTTTTAATAAGCAAAAATCTGGCACTAGATAAACTCTTGCGTCATTTTTGTTTTCATAATATACGTGCCTGAGCTCAATGAGTGGCTATTTAAAAATAATCAGAGAGTGGCTTTATTGTCAACAGAACTATTATTCAGTTTCCCCTCTCCAACAAAACACAGGTAACAAAGGAAGTCCTCACCTTCCCAGGGTAGTAAGTAGAGTGCTCAGGGAGGTGGGAAGGATTTCCCATTTCTGTAACCTACTATATACTCCAGGATACCTTTTTCCTGGATAATTTATTCATAGGTTATAGATTGCTAAATATTACATCTGCATTACCCTTTGAAATGTTGTCACAACTTGGGATCTGTCCTTCTATTTGGGCACTTTGACCTACTTTCAGGAGGCAATCTTATTTTTCTATAAAGAAAAGGAGTACTTGTGGCACCTTAGAGACTAACAAATTTATTAGAGCATAAGCTTTCGTGAGCTACAGCTCACTTCATCGTAATGCATCCGATGAAGTGAGCTGTAGCTCACGAAAGCTTATGCTTATAAATTTGTTAGTCTCTAAGGTGTCACAAGTACTCCTTTTCTTTTTGCGAATACAGACTAACACGGCTGCTACTCTGAAACCTGTCATTATTTTCCTATGTATCCCAAAACACCTTCTTACAACATCAAGGCAGCTCTTGGAAAGTTTATAGGAACACAGATTAAATAGATATTTCTTAATTTATACTGATCATTGCATTATTATAGTCACTCAGGTTTCCATATATTTTCAATATTTGACTGAATGTTTTGGTGTGTACATACAGAGTCTATGGGTTTGGCTACATAGGAGAAGCTTTTTTTTATTAACTTTAGTGAGTTCAGAATAAACTGCCTTTATTCCCACAAGTTTTTATTCCAAATAATCTGGTGTCTCATTCTGCATTAGTTAATTCACATTGGAAGTGGAGTAGCTCTACATTGCAATGAGTTATCCCTCTGAAGCCTCACAAACACTAAGCAAGATGGGTCACTATGATGCTTTGAAGAACTCTGTGACAGACACACTGCATAACACACAAGCAGTCACCCATACAACACACTGGGATCGCAGAAGAAAGAAAGGAGCCTTTAAAAAGTGACTGCAGCCATTTCCACCAGGGACCACAGTCAAGTGAAAACCTCATGGTTAAAAAAATATTAGAGCAGGGGTCTCAAACTCAATTTATCTTAGGGCCAGTGCCAGTGCTCAAATCCTCCCAGAGGACCAATAATGTCACTGAAGATGGTGTTCAGAAAGGAAAAAGTTTATATTGTATTTTTTATTTTGAATTTCTTAGAAATAATAAAACTGCCATACAACTTTATACAATTCTTCAACTGCCAGAGAGTTTTTAGTGTTTGCCAGACACCTGGCAATGCTTCAGTTCTGTCTGATTGTTGATGTTTGTCCTCAGCAACTGAGCAGTTGAAACCTTCAGGATTGCAGCAATGTGTGCATCAGATAGCTCTGTTCGGTATTCTGACTTGTTTATATTCGTTGTGGAAAAAAGGGACACTGTCTCCATGCCAGACTCTGCCCAGCAACTAATGATGCTGTCTCCATGGCTGACTGCCCGGCAACTAGTGATGATATCTCTGTCCCTCTCTCCCAGCCAATGGTAGCTGCGGGAGGCAGCACCTGCAGCAGACAGAGCCGGCAGAGTGGCTGCATGCGTCTCTCCTCTGCAGGCTGCAGTGGGGAGGTTCTCGAGCCGCAGATGGCCCGTAGGCTGTGACTTTGAGACCCCTGTATTAGAGGCTAATGACGGATCTGTAACAGTTGAACACTTATTCTTTGTGTATCACTAAATCATCATCCTACAAGACCAGTGTTGTCTTTGCTCTACAGCCAGACAAATCAGGAGGTGAAATTAGAAAAGGAACTCAGGACTCCCAATCTCCCCACAGCTGCCCAACCAGAAGAGGGAGGTCCTTTCCAAAAGAGGGAGGTCAGGGATAGGAGATCTCTGGATAGACAGTCATCCTCAGAAGATTGCCTCAAGAAACAATGCCAAATAGTTGCTAATGTAAAGGAAGCTAACTCTTCAGCAACAGGTTTCAGAGTAGCAGCCGTGTTAGTCTGTATTCGCAAAAAGAAAAGGAGTACTTGTGGCACCTTAGAGACTAACAAATTTATTAGAGCATAAGCTTTCGTGAGCTACAGCTCACTTCATCGGATGCATTACGATGAAGTGAGCTGTAGCTCACGAAAGCTTATGCTCTAATAAATTTGTTAGTCTCTAAGGTGCCACAAGTACTCCTTTTCTTCAGCAACAATGGACCCAATTCTCTGTGTATTCAGAAAGGTAAGCTACTTTGATTTCATGGGCTGGGGGGAGGCTTTATGTATCCTGGCTATGTGTGTCAGATAACACACAATGTTTTAAATCACACTATTAAACTGCTAAAATCTATAAATAGCAAATACAACAATGCTCTGTCGCAGACTAATGCTAAGAATATTCTTACTACAAATTATGACAAAAGTACAGTCATCTACCGAAGAGAACCTTTGGCTGAGAAAAAGTCACATGCCCTACATTCTCGTTATGTTCACACTTCGCAGTAAATTTATTTTTATTAGAAAAACCAAAAATTTTATCCTATTCCCAAAAGCCAAACTCCCTGTTCTAGGCTGGACCCTTGGGAAGATATACCCCTCACGCACAGTGAACAAGGGGAATGCAACACAAGTGAAACATTCAGACCACAGTACAACACATTCTTTTGGGGCCCATAAAGATATTTATGAGAAGCCGCCATGTATCACAGAATTTAGAGCTGGAAAGAATTACATTACACAAGCTAGATCCCCAGGTGTTACAGAGCATTGTGCTTGAAGATTTTTCCTAAAAAGTGGCAATTAGAAACTGGGCTGATGTGTTTTGTATAACATTATGCCCCAATACCTATTAAGACAGTATGTCCCCAAACCTAAAGACTTCAAAACAAACACAAATGCCCTGATTTTTGTAGTTCATGAATCTTAGGCTATCCCTTGATACGAGGATGATGTCTGAGTTTTTAAGTGGCTGAGGAGCCCAATTTTTGCCCTGCAGATTTTCCCCACAGAAGTGACAGGTGTAATCTTGGAGGCCGTTTAGGTTGGACATTAGGAAAAACTTCCTGTCAGGGTGGTTAAGCACGGAATAAATTGCCTTGGGAGTTTGTGGAATCTCCATCATTGGGGATTTTTAAGAACAGGTTCGACAAACACCTGTCAGGGATGGTCTAGATAATATTTAGTCCTGCCTTGAGTGCAGGGGACTGGTCTATTCTAGATGACCTCTCAAGGTCTCTTCCAGTTCTAGGATTCTAGGATTCCAGTTCTAGGATTCATGAGCATATCTGTTCTCCTCAAAGTGAGCTGTGGCTTGTTGTATGGTTTGGTGCCACTGTGTTCTGTTCCACACCATGTTCTCACAGTTTGTTGGGTTGACGCCTCCCTTTTTAACATGTCCTTTCAATATGTCTTCGTAACACTTCCACTGCCCTCTGCAAGCCCTTCTTCCCTCACTTAACTGAGAGAAGAATACTTTCTTCGAATACGTACACAGTGGCCAGCCCAGTGAAGGTGGTATTTCTTGACTTGCTCTTCTATACTGCTGATGTTGGCTGCAGAGAGAATGCTGATGTTAGTGCATCGGTTTTCCCAGCTGATCCTGAGAATCCTCCTGAGGCAGCGCTGCTGGAACCACTCCAGCTGCTTGAGATGACGTCTGTAGGTTACCCAGGTCTCACCCCATAGAGACGCAGAGATGACAACTGCCTTTTAAACCAGGGATCTACAAACAGGTACCAAGATCTTATCACTGAAGACTCATTTGAGTAGTCTTCCAAAAGATGTGCTGGCACAGCAGATCCTGTATTCAATTTCTGTGTCAGTGCTGGCTGTTTGGAAGAGGTGGCTGCAAAGATACAGCAAATGGTCCACATTTTCCAGGGGTTCTCTGCTGTTGGTGATTTGTAGAGTATGAAGAGTAGTTTGTGCAGGTGAGGGCTGGTAGAGGTACCTTGATTTTCCCAATGTTGAGAGAGAGACCCAGGCTGTGATAGGCATCTGCAAAAAGATTTAGGGTGCTTTGCAGGTCAGCCTCTGCATGTGCAAGAATGACACAGTCGTCTGTATACTGCAGGTCAATGATGCCAATTCTCATGATCTTAGATTTTGTTGGGAGCCGTCGAAGATGGTGGAATTGGCCATGCATACGATACTCAATCCTGATTCTGTCATGAAGGCAGTCATGCATGAGAATCAGGATCCCGGCAAGGTAAATAGAGAAGAGTGTTGGAGCAATGACACAGCCCTGCTTGACACCAGTGTGAATGGTGAATGGTTTAGTTTCTGAGCCATAGCACAAAATGGTGGCAGTCATCCCATCATGGAGTAGTCTGATGATGGAAATGAATTTCTGTTGACAGCCAAATCTACACAGCACCTTCCATAGGGCATCCTGATTGTTAGAGTCAAAGGCTTGGTTAGGTCAATGAATGCCATGAACAGTTCCTGCTGTTGCTCTTTGCAGTTCTCCTGAATCTGTAGTGCCATGAAGATCATGTCGGTTGTGCCTTGGGATGGCAAGCCACTCTATGATTCAGGGAGGAGTTCCTCAGCAAAGGGGGTGGAGGCAGTGTGACAGAGCTCTGCCTTGCTGGATTCTGCTCTTCCACTTAGCGGTGGGCTGGGGTATTCCTCTATACCTCAGAATTTCCCCACGCCCCTAGGCTTGCTGTCCATACCTTGTCTGAGCAGGGTTCCTCCTGGCCTCTCTGAAGGGGGAGGGGAAGGGGAGCCTCTAGTCTCTGGTAGCCCCTCCAGGCATGGTGGCAACAAACCAGGCACCCAGTTCAATCTCTCCCTTCTGGCAAGGTCTCTTCCCTCAGATGTCTGGGGCTCAGAAGGGTTGTTCACCCTGCTGGGTAGGGTTCCCCCTTCCCTTCCCCTCCATACCTGTGGGGTTTTCCCTCTTGGTGCTTGCCAATGTCTGCACCGCCCAGCTCTCTAGTAGCTCACTTTCCTCCCACTACTCCTATTGCACTCCCCTGTCTGGCTGGAGGGGAGGCTTTTAGCAGGTTCTGGAAGGCCCTTGATTGGCCCCAGATGTCCTTATTAACCTAAAGTAACCTCTGTTTAGTTACCAAGGGAAAAGGGATCTGCATATCCTGGGGCTAATATACCTGCCTTCCAGCACTCTCCTGTAGCCATCTGGCCTGACCCTGTCACAGCAGTTTAGTAGAATCTGGGCAAGAATCTCCCCTGCAATGGAGAGGATAGCAATACCTCTGTAGTTCCCACCCAAAGATTTTTCTCCTTTCTTGAATATTGTAACAATGTTGGCGTTCTTAAAGTCAGGTGGAATTTCTTTGCAGGTCCAGATTTTGTTGAGTAGTTGGCAGAGTTTGTGCTGGAGCATTGTTGCACCATCTTTTAAAACCTCAGCTAAGATTCTGTCTGGGCCTGATGCCTTGTGATTTTTTTGTCTGAGCAATGACATGCTAGACTTCCTCAAGAGATGGGGAACCAGCAAGGTGTTCCATTGCTGAACATTGTGGAATAAACCCGATGGTGACTTCAGAGACCATGGATTTGTGGTTTAGTAACCTCCTTCCAGAGTTGTTTAATGGCTGCATTGTCCTTGAGAAGGGTAGAGCCATCCTCAGAACGTAACGGGGTTGGGCCTTTGGAGCTTTTGTTGTGTGAAAGAAGCTTCTCAGGTCATCCTGGTCTACAAAACCCTGATCTCAGAGGCCTTTTTCAGTAGAAATACTAATAAGCGAGTAAAACCAAACCAAACTGATCATGAATATTCTCATAAAGCTCATCAGAGGACTTCCAATCTAGTATCATGGCTCTCAATACCATTCAGCAAATAGTGACCCTAAATCTAACCTGAACAGGCTTCAGTCTAAAACACTGAAGTCTAAACCAAGACTATTTCAACATGGAATTAGGGCTTACACTTGTTACACACGTTGAGCAGCCTGGGGAAGGAGCCAGCTTGTGTCTCCTTAGAGTGCCTTGCTCACCACAGATATCCCATGAGAGCCCAGCACACCTCCAGGCATTCAGAAGGAGGTGGGGTGAGAGAAAGAGATGCTCTTCAAAGGGACAATGTAAAGCATAGGAGTGGGTGAGGTAATATCTTTTATTGGACCAAACCTTTGCATATGAATCAGCAGGGGGAGGGGAAGTCTATAGGAAGGGAAGAATAGCAGGAAGACTTCTTAGCTCTTGAAGGAAAGCAAGTGAATTTTGAGGTGATACAAGGCAGGCAAAAAGACATTTGAATAGTCTATCAGTTGGGGGAATTCAAGGGGCTGGAGCTCTTGAAATCACAGAACACTGGTTCCTTCAACCAAGGGGCTTGATGTCTCTGGGAACTAAGTTTAGGTAAGAAACTTACTTAGGCAAAAATTTTAACTTGCTGAAAATTAAGTTTTAGGCTTAGAAATGTATTTTTACTTTGGTTTGCTTGTAATCCTTTCTATCTTTATTCCTTACACTTGGTATCTCTTAACTTATGACTTTTTGTTAATAAACTTGGTTTTACGTTTACACTATATACACACCATGTCAGTGCTATTATTGAGATAAAAGTGTTTGTCAAACACCAGTTAAATTAATGAACTGCCAATTACTGACTCTTTAAAAGGAGAAACTAACTTAATTTCTGTGAATATTCCAGGAGGAGGCTGAACACGCTAGAGACAGACAGACAAATCTGGGGAATTTTGGATAGGGTGTTGGGGTGACTCTCCAAAAAAGTAACAAGGCAGTAGAAACCAGGGTGTGACCTGCATGCTTGAAAAGGTGGCTGTTCGTGTCAGAGCTGTGAGCCACAGCAGCATAGCTTTGAAGGCACCCACAGTTGTAGGGTAGTTGGTGACACAATCCCTCACTGGTCTGGGTTGAACTCCAAAGTGTCAAACCACATTCTGTATTATTTTCACTACTGCAGTTTCCTTGGTTTAAGTATAAAGCAGCATGTGGCAATATTAATTAAGTTCTCTAATAATACCAGACAAATCAAGCATGGCTGTATAATTGTTACCAGCACCCACTAAAAGTTTTTTTTGTTTTTGTTTTTTGTTTTGTTTCTCTGATATCAACACTATGAAGATTTTGTTTAACCTGTTATATCTCCTGGCTTATGCTCTGCAGCGTACTCTGTTACATTCTTATCACTTATACCTTCATTACTTTTGGCAAAATTATAGGACAGTTTTGTAAGAGATGTTTTCAATTTTTTTGCCTCGATCATTTCCACCGTATTTATTGTTGTCTTATACTATTATCAACTGACTTTTTGGTCACATTTAAACTGGATCTTCCTGTGGGCAATGCATGTGCCAACTAAACCAGGTGGGTCAGAGCTTCACTTGTATGTCAGTTTAAAGAACCAAGTCAAATCTCATGGCGTGTCAACTGAAGACTAGACTATAGTCATGCAGGTCATCGCTTGAACACACACATAAATAGCAACTCTGAATAGGCATTCAGTACTTTCACACTTATTATAAAGAAAATGCAGGGTTTCAGTTTGAAAAGGAAATAATACAATACCATAGACTTCAAGCTATTTTGATCACACCATAGATCAATGAAGACATTACTTCCACATGATTTATTTTTAAAAGGAGAACGCCTAGAAACTAGTTATTGGAAACTTCCTTTTAAAAAAAACCACTCCTATAAACATGTCTCAGCAGCTGAGACCTTAAGAAAAATAAAGATTGTAACAAGCAAAAAAAAAAATCACAACCTTTTGGCTCTATTACAGCGTGTGACCACTTGGTACAATTACAATTTATGATAGTATGGAGGCCACCCTGTTGAGCCCTCTTTCAGTCAAGCATGTGTTGCAGGTGAGCTCTGCCTCACTTCATTTGGGTTACAAACAAATCCAGACAGATCCTTTTATGAAAGATCATCTAGTCTGCCCTCCTGTAACATGGGAATAACCCTAAGACCCCTTTATGTCAACTGGCAAAGACACACGCAATATACTGTTGCCAGAATATTTAGCCAAACAGTGTCTTGTAAGGTATCATATAAAAACTGGAGAGATGCTGACCGTTAATATTACTGCATGATGTACGTACAGCAAGCATGTATAAAATTGTGTGCGTGCACTGGAAATGTTACTAAACTAAGTTAGACCAAGCAATCTGAGTTCAGTGATTAAACAAGTTTGTTGTTGACAAAGGGAAGTTGTTCTGGCTGTTTCTCCAATATAAATTGAGCAAGTTGAGGCCAGAGACAATGGAAGTACATTTATATCTAACATAAAATGATTAAGGCAATAGAAAAAGCAAATTGATCAGAGGATGAGGAAGATAGCATGATGTCTATGACCCAACAGGGGAAAGGAACTTTGTCTGGGTTTTCTGGGACTAAAAAAAACAAGACGAACCCCTTAACTACCCATCACTTAGAGGATTGTCTAGGAACTTCTCAGATTCTCACTAGCATCTCAACTGGCCCCTCCAATGCAACAATCTTTTCTCCTAGCACAGCCACCAACTTGCCGTTCATGCACATCAAATCCCTTCTGTCTACAGGCTGGAAAAGAACGTGGCATATCTATTGCAGATCATCACCACTGTTCTATTGCTCACTGTCTTGAGTTGTGGGTTAGCCAATTGCAGGGCCTTTACCAGCTTCTCCCTCAGCTGGGCCCTTTTCCTTAATTAGTCATCAGGCTTCAGAGTGCTCAGCAAGCCAGCCCTTCCCTACTAATACCTCCTGGTGTCTGCCCTGCTATGCAGAAGGAGGCAACCTTTATGCTGGCTCCCTTCTCCAGTTGGCTGGGGGAGAGAGTTTTTCCCTACCCTCTCTACAAGGCTTCTGGCCCCAAGCCCTTAAACATAACAAGATTTCCTCCCAAACACTTCTTATTCCCAGGACTACTTCCTCCCTCCCAATATTTTCCAAGTCCATGTATATATAATTACCTCTTCAAACTTTTAAAGGGCCCTGCCACATGATGGGGGTGGGCTGACAATTAGGCCCCATTATCCTTACGGGGCAGACTAGCGCATTATGTACCACAAGCTGTTACTTTGTTACTTCCAGCTTTAGCCATTAAATGGTATGTCTACACAGCCCACAGGAGCAAGCCTCCCAGCCTAGATCAATAGAGTCAGGCTAGTGGAGCTCGCACTAACTCTCTAACATAGCTGTATTGACAAAGCTCTGAAATTGCAGCTCAGGCTGGAGCTTTGGCTCTGAATCCTATCCACCTCCGGCCCTCCCTAGGCTTCCGAGCCTGAGCTCCATCCCAACCCACAACTTCAAAGAGCCTTCTACACACCTATTTCTAGAGCATTAGCATGAACCTGAGTCTGTCAGTCCAGGCTAGGAGAAATACTTCTGTGGGCTGTGTAAACATACCCTAATCCTACACATTAATCTACATGGGAGAACCTCTGTGTCTACACAGAGGCCCACGGATTTTACCGATCAGCTTGCAGAATCAGGCTTTAATCTTCATTTGTCCATTCCAGGAGATACTCCATTTCATGGTTACAGAATGTTTAGATCCCTCTGTTATGATTAAAACAGTGTTTTGTAACTATGTGAAGGTGACCACCTCCTCCACAGTTCCCCAAATATAGGGGAAAGGAGAATAGGTTTTAGGGCTGAATATGCTCAATGATTTTTATATTTAGGGTAATAGAGGAATTATTTTGTACTTATAGCTATTTATAGTGCCCAGGCTCTATAGGCAGACCACTGTGCAGCTTGCTAACCAAATGTTCTTTGCAGGCCACTTTAATACCCTGCTCCTTAAAGAAAATCATACAGGTGAATTCTAGGAACTTTCATTGAGCCTGATTGATAACAAATGGGGTTCCTGGCAGGGCAGCACTCCATCTACACACCTCTTAGTGAGAGAGAAAACCTGGCTCTGTCCAGAATTTGTCTCTCTCGAGTCCGGAGGTGGCAGTGTTCTGCCAAACGTACCCAGAATGCCAATGAATTACCCCAATATGAGCCAACAGTGAAAGTAAATGACACAAGCGAATCTACTGAGTTTTTGTATCCCATCTACTAATCGATGGTTTCGAAATTTTAAGATGGAATAATTTATGTACCAGAGATGCGAGTTGTGAATTTTACAAGTGAATACAAGAATTAAAAACCCTTCTTGGCATCTTAAGCATTCAGTCAGATCATATACCCAATACCAAATGATTTATGCAACTAATCTACATGATGTGAATTACAAACAGTGAATATACACAAACTGTCTGTGAGCCAGATGCAGACAAAGATTTATTAGCTAAAGAAATTCATGAATAAAGAAGAGTGTCACCATCAGCTCATGCAACATTCCATGCAGCTGTTGAATAAATTTATTCACTCAGCCCATTCTTTCCAGATATGTCCTACTGTCACTTTTCTAAAGAAAGGGCTGTTCTGATGGAAATAAAACTCTCACAGAGTCACTATGGTGTGGAGAGAGAATGGGGAGTTTTTCCAAGAGACTTATATTCAAATGGGTTTGTCCTATATGGAGGGGAGTGGTTCCCTAGGGCCCAAAGTAATGTTTTCTTACCTCTCTTATGGGATACATCTGGGAGGCATAGCTGACTCCCCCAAAACAGAAGTCAAATAGATTTGGCCCTGGCCCTGCAAATGCTTCTTCCTGCAAAGGAGTCAGTTTCTATTGGTGAGGCCTCTATGAGGAGCTTTGGGTACAAATTTTGTGGGCCCCTTTCCCACTCTTCATCAATGGATCCTACCTGAATCTAATTCTGGGAAAACTCTATACAAGTATTATAATTTTGAGCTACAATTTGCCCTGTCAAGATGAGAAAGCTTTTTTATCATTTCACTATCCTCCCAGGACAATTTAGCCCAGTCTTGAGAATTTGACCTCCAGTTTCTCTCATGAATAATACGTCAAAGTGTATTCATTCAAAATCATTCAGTCCTAAGAGTATCAAGCTGACCTGTCACTAAACTTTCAGTCTGGCTTAATGGCCCTACTGCTTCCTTGATTGCCTGGCTGCTTGCTACTCAAATATTTAAAGCATTTCTCATTGCGTTCACCTTTATTAGTATTTGCACTGGTAGTTCTTGCCAGAGTACAAGCTCCCAAATTGATCCTCAGGCCCAGTGCAAGTTGTTTTCCCTAAATTATTTTCAAAATTTCTTCATTCATATACGTGATAATAGGTATCACAGAAACTTGATGGAACAATGATAATCAATGAAACTCAGTAATACCAGGGTACAAAATATACAGGAAAGACAGAATAGATCATGGTGGTGGGGGAGTGGCAATATAGAGTCAAATATATTAAAAATCTTAAATGAATCAAAATACCACAGAATCTCTGTAGACAGAAATTTCATGCTTGGATAATAAGAGTAACATAGTAGAAATATACTACCCATTACCTGACCAGGATAGCGATGCTGACTGTGGAATGCTCAGGGAGATTAGAGAGCCTACAGAGAAAACCCAGCATTGACTGGGTACATGTCACCTGAGGTCGGGATGCAGAGATAAAGTTTATTGACTCCATTAATGAATGTTTCTTGGAGCAGCTAGTCCTGGAACCCACAACAGGAGAGGCATTCTTGATTTAATCCCAAGTACAGCAGAGGATCTAGTCCAAGAGGTGAATATAGCTGAACCGCTTGGTAATAGCGGCCATAATGTAAATAAATTCAACATTATTATGGGGGGGGGAAGAAATACTAAAGAAACCCACTAAAGTAGCATTTAACTTCAAAAGAAGAACTATGCAAAAAAGTGTGCAAGCTGATTAAATGGAAATTAGAAGGAAAAGTCAGAAGAGCGATATGCCAGCGAGCTGCATGGAAACATAAGAGGCTCAAACTAAACATATACCCCAAATAAAAAAATAGTAAAAGGACAAAAAAAATGTCACCGTGGCTAAACAGCAGAGTTACAGAGCCAGTTAGAAGCAAAAAAATCAGCCTTTAAAAGCTGGAAGTCAAATTTTACTGAGAAAAACAGAAACGAACATAAACGCTGGCAAGTCACATGTAAAAATATAATTAGGCAGGCCAAAAGATTTGAGATCAACTAGCAAAAGACAAAAACTAAACAGCAAAAAAGTTTTTAAAATATGTTAGAAGCAGGAAGCCTGCCAGTTAGGCCAAGATACTGAAGGAGCACTCAAAGAAGACAGGGCTATTGCAAAAGAATTCATTTAGCTTCTCTGCATTTGGCTTCAGTGAACAGGGTCAGAGAGAAATCCTCAGATCGGCCACCTTAAAAGAATGCTCAGGTGTGGGGAACTGTCCCAGACTGAGGTTTCAGTTGTGGAGGTTTTGGAACAAACTGATAAATTAAACAATAATAAGTCACCAGGACCAGATGGTATTCACCCAAGAGTTCTGAAGGAATTCAAATATGAAATTGCAGAACTAC
Source organism: Dermochelys coriacea (assembly GCF_009764565.3). Classification (NCBI taxonomy): domain Eukaryota; kingdom Metazoa; phylum Chordata; order Testudines; family Dermochelyidae; genus Dermochelys; species Dermochelys coriacea. The sequence continues at coordinate 39,226,282 of NC_050072.1, forward strand.
TGACTGTGGTATGTAACCTATTGCTTACATCAGCCTGTGTACCAAGTGACTGGCGGATAGCTAATGTCATATCAATTTTTTAAAAAGGCTCCAGTGGTGAACCTGGCAAAGCGGTTGAAATGATAGTCAAGAATGCACTTATCAAACACATAGATAAACACAATATGTTGGAGAAGTGTTAACACAGCTTTTGTGAAGGGAATTCATGTTTCGATGTATTAAAATTCTTGAAGAGGGTCAACAAGCATGTAGATATGCATGATCCAGTGGATATAGTGTACTTTGGGACTTTCAGAAAGCCTTTGACAAGCTCCAAGCAAAGGCTCTTAAGAAAAATAAGCAGTCATGGGATAAGAGGGAAGGTCCTCACACAGATCAATAGCTGGTTAAAGGAAAGGAAATGAAGGGTAGGAATAAATTATCAGTTTTCACAGTGGAGAGAGAGGTAAATAGCAGGGTCACCCAAGGATCTGTACTAGGACTTGGGCTTTTCAATTCACAGATTACGTGGAAAGGAAATAAACATTGAAGTGGCAAAGGCTGCGAATGATACAAAATTACTCAAGACAGTTAAGTCTGAAGTTGACTGGAAGAGTTACAAAGGGATCTCACAAAACTGGGTGACTGGACAACAAAATGGCAGATGAAATTCAGTGTTGATAAGTGCAAAGTAATGCACATTGGCAAACATAATCCCAACTTTACATACAAAACAGATGAGTCTTGTGATGGGGGCCACTCAACTCCAGGGTGCCTCCTGCTGCCGTGAGCAGTTCTGCAGTCCTTTTCACATTCCTGGCACCCCCTGTAGGTTGTCGATCTCACTTGGTGGGTCTTTGGTGGCTCAGCCCACCAGCTGGATCACACAATCAAAATGATAACCTTCCAGGAAAGCAGAAAGTCCAAAAGAAACTGTCTATCTGCCCTCTCCAGCGTCTTCAGCCACAGCTCTGGGCCTTTTAAAATTCAGCCTTTCGCTTGCGCTTCCAAACAAGCCTTGTCCCCTTCTTGGGATTTACACCACTTCACCAGTGGTGAATAACACTTCCTTATTTACTTTCTCCATACCAGTCATGATTTTATAGACCTTAATCATAGGCCATTAGTTGTCTCTTTTCCAAGATGAAAAGTCCCAGTTTTATTCATCTTTCCTCACACGGAAGCCTTTCCATACCCCTAATAATTTTTGTTGCCCTTTTCTGAACCTTTTCCAGTTCCAATATATTTTTTTTGAGATGGGCAACCACATCTGCACACACTATTCAAGAATTGGGTGTACTATAGATTTATATAGAGGCAATATGATATTTTCTGTTTTATTATCTATCCCTTTCTTAATGATTGCCAACAATCTGTTTGCTTTTTTGATTGCCTCTGCACATTGAGTGGATGTTTTCAGAGAACTATCCACACTGATTCCAAGATCTCTTTCTTGAATGGTAACAGCTAATTTAGACTCCATTATTTTATATGTATAGTTGGGATTATGTTTTCCAATGTGCATTACTTTGCATTTATCAACATTGAATTTCATCTGCCATTTTGTTGCCCAGTCCCCCAGTTTTGAGAGATCCTTTTGTAGCTCTTTACAGTCTACCTTGGATTTAACTATCTTAACCAATAACTAATGGTTCATTGTCATTCCTTTCTGTGTTATGTTTTATTTAGCCCATGGTCCTGCCTTATCTAGGCCAGGTGGATTCCTCTGCCTATATACAGTCAGTTACAGGATTGAGACTCTAGTCTAAAAGCTTCAAGGCATTTTATTTTGGGTATAAAACACAGGCGCCAACTTTCCACTGTGCCAGTGGGAGCTTGCGGCCTCCTGGCCCCGCCTCTTCCCCAAGCGCACCACATTCCTCCTCCTCCCCACTCCCCCTCCAGCTGTTTCGTGGTGCAAGTGATGGGAGGGACTGGGGAGAAGCAGGACTTGGCAGTGCGCTCGGGGAGGAGGCAGAGGCGAGCTGGGGCGGGGCAGGGAGGGGAGCTGCCAGTGGGTGCAGAGCACCCACCAATTTTTCCCCATGGGTGCTCCAGCCACGGAGCACCCACAGAGTCGGCACCTATGGTATAAAATGTCAGGCAAAGCCATGGTGCTGTACACAAAGCTATATTATATTAATAAATACATTAAAACAATGTTATTGTTGGACAGTCAAGCACTCAAAAGTTAGCAAATGCCCAAAATAAGTTTCCCTGAGAAACCTTAATTTGGCCCCCTTATGCATAGGCATTTTGACATAGTTTTTAATTATATGACAATACTATTTTTTCCTACAGGACCTCTGCCTCATTCAGAACACAAGATGGATGGTGATCAGGGAGAGAATCAGGAGTGCGTTGCTGTTGTCTGGAGGACCCCCTGCTTCATTTGTTGCAAAAGCTGGAAAGTATGTGCCTATTGTGGGTACCTGGAGATGGTGGGCCTAGGCCTGCCTATAGCTAAAGGCCTGCCTTTAGCCAGGCAGGAGGGGCTAGTGGACCCAGGATATAATTGAATATTGGGGACAACAAATGAAAAAAAAAGGGATGGGAGTGAGTGTCACTGGGTGGAAAATCAGGAAGAGGAGACCAAGCAGAGAACCTCCAACAGTGCCTTTGAGGAGCAGTGAGCAACTAGGGAGTTAGTGGAGGCCACCCAGAGGATCTCTGCTCAGAGACATAACTTCACAAGGGATTGGAAATAGGCACCACAGTTACAGAGCACCCCCAACCAACTTCCTTCTCCTGGCATGGTGGATACTAGGCATAGTTTGACTTCTGTATATGGAGGGCAGGGGGCTTTAACATTAATAGGTATAGGTCTAATTTCTAAATATACTGATAGTTAGTGGTACTTAAATTACAGTGTACTTAATGAGTGAGTCGGGGTAGAGGTGGCGCTCCCTCCCAGAGCTGCCTGGCATCATTGCTCACCCCCATCCCCAGGGGTTGTGCCCCAGTTTGAAAACCTCTGTAGATCCAGAGGTGATGCATGGGGCAAGTCATATGCCCCCCAGAATATTTAAATTGTGCCCCCCATCAATGTATACAGTTGGGGGGGGCAACACCCCCCAATCTCTATCCATGGGTGGATGGCCATCTAGGCAAGTTCCAGGAGTAGATTGATGAGGAGGTCCTGACACTTTGTAGGAACAAGGATGGGATGTGCCGGGATCAGGAGGTGAGGAGAAAAGTGCAGCCAGAACCTCAGTAAGAGGCTCTGGAGGAGCCAGAGGAGGGGCTGCAACCTGACACACCCTACGTAGATGTGTGCCAGGGTCTCCCTCTCACTGCAGAAGGCACAGGCACCAGGAGAGTTCATGACCCACACCAGGCACATGCCTGTGCTTATGGCTCCATGGAAGAGCAACCAACTAACATCCCCAGCAGGCTGTGGGACCAGAGTGGAGTACAGAATGGTCCACCAGGGTTCCTCACACTCCACAATTGGCAGGACACAAGGGTGCAGAAGTGGACGGTGTGAAGCATGAGCACGTATAGATATTTTCTGGGTGTGGTATGGAGGTGGATTGGCTTGATACCACACAGCCACCTGAGGTAGAATGTCAAGGATGGCCGGGGAGACTTGCATGGCAGGGGCCCAATGATGAGTTCTGGAGGGCCAGGGGTAAGAAGCGCATGGAGAGTGCCCTCCTGCAGGACCTCCTCAAGGAAAGCAAAAGAAGCAGAAGGCAAGGCTGCCCTCACCTCCCAGAGCATGAGACAGGAGACATTCAGGGTGAACAGCCCCATGCACTGGTTAAGTGCCAAGCTGGGAGGTATGTAGTGAACAAGGCAGAGGATTGCAGGAACAGTAAGGACAGTCTCCTGATTTCCTACATTTTTAAAAAAGCAAAGTGGAAAAAAATATCAAGAAATTCCATCTTGTGGAACCATATTAACTCCCCCATGGTTCATCAGCAGTATTAGAATGTCAGCACAGACCTCTGGCACTTCAGCTAATGGAGAACTGACAGCAGTAGTAGGCTGCCATCCTTTGTGGGCCAGTCACTAGAGGGAGATGGACATATTTTTTCAGTGGGTTTCATAGCTATTTGGCGAAAGCAAAGGAAATGGGTTGTACTCCAGGTTCTGAAAAGAGGGCAACCTAAGTCACAGACCCACAGATCCTCAAAGCCAGACATCTACTGTTCTGGCCCCACAAGCCTCTCGTTTGTCCAGTCCCAACTTTGTTTCTACATCCTATCCCACCCCACCCCAGCTTTTCGACCTAGTCACCCCCACTCTGTACCACCCAGGGGCTGCTCCTCCCCCCTCTCAATTCCAATTAGGCTTCTTTCTTTTCCACCAGGTTGCCGGAGCTCCAGCAGGGGGAGCACTGAGGGCACTAGAGAGATTTTCCAACAAACCAAACCAAACCGTACATTTCATCTCAGGCAAACACCCAGCATAGAAAATTTCAGCCCAGTCAGCAAAAGTTTGGTAAAGTTTTAAGAAACTGCAAACAGAGTCTTACAAAGGAAAGTTTTGGACAACCTAAACTATAGGCATATAGGTGCCTGCAACACCTCTGATGGTGCCCTGATTTTCAAAATCTTTTAAAGTTGATTGACAGTAAGTGTACTATTACTTTACCCTTTACAACTAGATATAGTGCAATTTTTCTTTAAGAAAAAAAAAAACAAAAACATGACTTTATAATCCAACAGAACATTTCTCATATGAAGAGTTAGTGGTGCTGAAACTGGATGTATTTCAAATGTGTCCAGCACTTAAGAGGAGGCAAACCCATCTTCAAATACTGTCCTGCATAGGGATAGGCTTAAGCACGTGATTAAGAGCATTTCTGAACTGGCCCCTTAATAAATTGCATGTTCTAGGAGCTTTGTTTTATGACAGCATCCCAATTTTACTCATGTGAATGATTTCTGAAGTACCATAGCACTGAAAGAGGTCTGAGAGTCACATCTTGCCCCCTCCCCACCCGGCACTCAATTAGAGAGAGAAACTGTTTGAGGACAGATGAGTTCAAAAGGGATCCTCCATAATCTTTCCTATATGCTTTTAAATTTGTATAAGATGGTAAAATGTGTGGTCTGGATTTAATTTAGAAAAATCTTTCCACCATTCATTACTGGAGAATGTCTCTGCATTCCTCGAGTTGATTGATGGTTTGCAAACGTCTGAAATGTTCTTGTTTTGGAAGATTGCACCTCTCAGGAAAATGATTAAAACAGAGACTACTTGTGGACATTTTTAATATCTAGCAATTTAACCCTAGCATTTAGCTTCTTAAATGCAGATTATATGGAAGAATGTGTCATATTTCTGATCATAAAGAGGAAAAGACCTCATTGGCCAAATATTGTGCTGTGCTTTGCAGAGCTGTAGCACAGAACTCACAGCTGAGGCGAATGAGGTAGCTAAGGTGACTTGATCCAGGGGCCAAAGCAGCCCTTAGTGTAACAGCTGTGAAGGGCAGCCTGTCCTCGGCTGCCTTTGAGGAGCACTGCTCACAATTTTCACATCGTTAGGTGCTGTGGCTTTGCCCCCAGCCCTGTCCCAGCACACCCCACTATGCTAGAGTTTGTGAAGGGGTTCTTGGATAAGAGCCTGCAGCTGTACTCCTCGATTTCTGGATCAGGAGCGTTCTTCATCAGAAAGATCCACAATGTTTAGAGCCTCTTTTCCCAGCATATAGGGTTGGGGGAATCTCACTCCATAATTCTAAAGTACTTATTGTCATGGTGTCTAAGTGCCAAGCATAGCTGTGGAATTAGTACTAAAAGTGCCCAAAATGATCACATCTCTCAGTCTCTCCACACTGCCAATAATTAGTTTTCTTCTCCTTATATTCCATCTCCTTTCTTTGTCGGAAAGAGGTCAGTAAGGAAAGGTTACTCACCTTGTGCAGTAACTGGAGTTCTTCGAGATGAGTGTCCCTGTGGGTGCCCCACTTTAGGTAGCGATGCGTCCCGCACCGATCAGAAATCTATGGTAGCAGTATCCATGCGGGTCATGCTTGCGCAGTAGGCGTCTTGCGGTGCCATTTGTGCCGCATGTAGCGCGCACACAACTCGAGGTCTCCAGTTCCTTGTCTACTGCAGAGTCCTCACTGCGAACTCCAAAGTAGAAGGGAGGAGGGCGGGTAGTGGTGCACGCACAGGGGGACACACCTTGAAGAACTCCAGTTACTGCACAAGATTAGTAACCTTTCCTTCTTCTTCTTCGAGTAGTGTTCCTGTCGGTACTCCACTTTAGGTGACTGTAAAGAAGTGCCCCTCTGAGGGCTGAAGAGACTTTGGGTTTGTTCGAGTCATTGAGGTAAGTACTGTGAGGCCCACTATGGCATCAGCCCAGGGGTCCTGTGTGACTGCATAGTGCTTTGCAAATGTGCGGATGGAGGCCCAAGTGGCCGCCTTACAGATCTCTAGTATTGGAACGTTATTGAGGAAAGCAATCTGAGGTTGAAATGGATCTAATAGAATGTGCTCTAATGTGCTCTGGTGGTTCTGTATTGCGGATATGGTAACACGTTTGAATGCATGTGGAAATCCATTTGGATAATCTCTGGGTGGATATAACCTCTCCTTTCAGTAGTAGAGATGAAAAGTCCAGGGGATTTCCTGAAAGGTTTGGTTCTTTCAAGGTAGAACGCTAGTGCCCTTCTAACATCTAGGGTGTGTAGAGCAGCTTCTCTTGGAGTACCATGAAGTTTAGGGTAGAATGTTGGTAGTTGAATAGATTGGTTCATGTGAAGTGCTGAGGTTACTTTTGGTAAGAAATTAGGGCGTGGACATAGCGTGACGTTGTTCTTGAAGAATGTTGTGTATGGAGAATCTGCCGTGAGTGCCCCTATCTCACTCACCCTTCTGGCTGAGGTAATGGTGACCGGGAAGGCTACTTTCATTGATAAGTGTAGTAACGAGCAGGTGGCTAATGGTTTGAAAGGTAGTCTGTTGAGGCATTTCAGTACCAGATTGAGGTCCCATGTTAGTGTAGGTTTTCGCATGTCTGGGTAAACATTTATGAAAGAGTTTTGTAGTTGGGTGTACGAAAGTCAAAGTGCCATCAATCTCTCGGTAGAATGCTAAAATGGCTGCAAGATGGACTCTGATTGAGCTCATCCTTAAGCCAGTGCTTTTCAGCTCGAATAGGTATTCTAAGATTAATGGTAATGGTGCTGAATCACTCGTCAAGTGTCTTCCTTGACACCAGGCAGAGAACCTCTTCCATTTTTAAAGGTAGGTATTTCTTGTAGTCAGTTTCCTGCTGTTTAACAACATGTTTAACTTGTTCCTAGTAGGTTATTTTGACATGGTGGAACCATTCAGGAGCCACACCCATACATGGAGTATCTCCAGATTCAGGTGGAAAGTGCGATCATTGTGTTGAGACAGCAGATATGGCCGGCAAGGGAGAGCTTGCGGGGCGCATATCGCCATGCGTAACAGGCAAGGATATCATGCTTGTCTGGGTCATGTTGGGACTATAAGGATAACGTTGGCTCTGTCTGCTCGTATCTTGCGTATCATGCGTTATATCACTGGTGTTGGTGGAAACACATACATTAGTTGTGCCTCCCATTTGATGAGGAAGGCATCCCCTAATGACCGTAGTCCCATTCCTGCTCTTGAGCAGAGCATGACGCATTTGCGATTCATCAGGGATGCGAGCAGGTTGATGGTGGGAATGCCCAACCCTTTGAAGATTGAACTCAGGACCTCTCTGTTCATCTCCTATCCATGATCCTGAGAGAAGTACCAGCTGAGCATGTTTGCTGTCGCATTCTGACAACCTGGCAGGTAATGCACTGAGATGTTTACATTGTGTTTTATGCACCAATTCCAAAGTCTCATGGCTTCTGTGCACAGAGAATGTGAGTGAGCTCCTCCTTGCCTGTTGATGTAGAAAATGTAGGTGATATTGTCGGTCATAATTCAAATGGATTTGTTCTGTATAGGAGGTAGGAAATGTCTGCAGGCAGGAGGTAAAGGGGATAGTGTTTTCCGACTTGATAACTTCCAACACCCATTGGTCTGATGTTATGGTGGCCCAGATGTGGTAAAAGGGCCAGAGTCAATGGCCAAAAATTGGGGATGGGTTGGGCATGAGTGCAGTTTTGTGAAGGAGGTCGTTCAGACCCTCGACCAACTTTTCAAAATTGTGGTTTTGGAGATGCTGACTGAGAAGTCAGAGCCTGAGATTGAGATGTTCTCCAGCGTTGCGAAGATTGACGCTGGCATTGATTATCATATGGTCGCTGTTGTTGTTGCATGTTTGAAGAGTCTCTAGGTCTCTGATATGGTTGTATCTCCTTCTCTTTGCAGGGGCGGGTGTAAATCCCCAAAGTGTGGAGCGTGGCCCAAGAGTCCTTCACTGAATGAAGCACCTCATTCGTCTTCTGAGAGAAGAGTTGTTCCTGGTCGAAAGGTAAATCCTCTACTTTTGTCTGGAGTTCTTTTGCTATCCCTGAGACCTGAAGCCATGATGCTCGGTGCATTACTACAGCTGTGGCTGTCATTCTGGCTGTCATGTCCAATGCTGCCTGAAGGGCTGTTTTGAATATGAGCTGGCCCTCGGTGACAATAGCCTGGAATTGTGTCTGTTTTTCTGCTGGGAGCTCAGATGTGAGCTGGGCAAGTTTCCTATAGTTGTCATAGTCGTATTTGGCCAGTAGTGCTGAATAATTGGCCACTCAAAACCGAAGGGTGCTGGAGGAATATACTTTGTGTCCAAACAAATCAAATCTTTTGTGTTCTTTGTCATGGGGTGTAACCTTCAATTGTGGCTGTTTATTACAGTGATTTACTGTCTTGACAACTAGGGAGTGGGCAGGTAGGTGTGCAAATAGAAAATATTATGTGCCATCCCAGGGGGCACATTTTCTATCTGGTCTTTTGCAGGTATGCAGAATAGAAGCAGGTGTCTGCCAGACTGTCTCCGCAGGATTCAAGAAGGCCTGGCTAATGGGAAGGGCAGTCATGGAGTTAGATGCTGGTTGCAGTATTTGTACCAGCTTGTGCTGGTTTGTCTTTACCTCCTCTAGTGGGATGTCTTGGCTTTGCATGGCTCTCTTGAACAGCTCTTGAAACTGCTTAAAGTCACCCGCCAAGGTTGATGGTGGGGGCATAATCACCTCATCTCGTGTCCCTTTGCCTTGTAGATCCCTGCCAGGTTTGCCATGGCCTCAATGGCGGTGGAGGTTGGAATGGCTTTCTGGCAGACTGTGGGGTATGCATGCACAATGAGCGAAGGGTAGCCTTCATGTCCTTCGAACCATGTAGCCTGACATCATTTGATTGGAGAAGAGCCCAACTCCATCAAAGAGGAGGTCCTGAATTGAGGCCTGCATATCCTGGGAAAGGCCAGCCGTTTGGAGCAAGGAGCTGTGTCACATAATCACCGCTGAAGCAACCATCCTTGCTGCCAAGTCCACTGCATTTCAAGCCATTTGTAGGGAGCATCTGGCTGCTGCAGTCCCTTCTTCTACAAGGGTACTGAACTCCTGACCCTGACCCTGACACTGAGGAAGGGAGTCCTGGAACTCCCGGAGGCTGTGACGGTGCACCCCATAAGGCTTTATGGAAATATGCTCATGAATGTATATATGAAATAACTGGAATATGTTTTATGCTACATATGCCATGTAACATATCTCTGTAAAGGTTATGATCTACTGAATCTATTAATCCTTTTTGTATGTATATATCATTTTTGTATTCGAAGTTATGAATATTGGCTTTATACTGGCTTGATTTTTAAGTAACCATTGTAAAGCATTTGGTCAGCTTCTGGAGAAAGGAATGTGCAAATTAGGAAAGGAAAGTGCCCAATCAAGAAGCACTAAGTGAACAATGGATCTTGGAATGCTCCAATCCACATAAGAAGTCTACTTGAGGACGTTCAAAGAAGCATGTGAACCAGGGCTGCTACCTCAAAGAGAAAGTCCATTTAAACCCCAGGGAGACCCCTCCATTTTGTCTTCAGCTGGCTAAGGAGATAGCCTCTGTACCCCCAAGCATACCTGAAAGAAACTGGAACAAAGGACAGTAACTACAGGGGGTGTGAGTGATTGCTGAACCTAGACTAGAAGGAGACTAGTCTGCAAAAGGAAGCTTAGTGGGTGAGGATTTTATCTGTATTCAGTTTTATTATTGTACTAGACTTAGACTTGCGTGTTTTATTTTATTTTGCTTGGTAATTCACTTTGTGCTGTCTGTTACTACTTGGAACCATTTAAATCCTACTTTCTGTATTTAGTAAAATCACTTTTTACTTATTAATTAACCCAGAGTATGTATTAATACTGTGGGGGAGGGGGGCCAAACAGCTGTGCATATCTCTCTATCAGTGTTACAGAGGACTGTTATAAATATAAAGGGAAGGGTAACCACCTTTCTGTATACAGAAGTATAAAATCCCTCCTGGGGCAGAGGCAAAACCCTTTCATCTGTAAAGGGTTAAGAAGCTAAGATAACCTCACTGGCACCTGACCAAAATGACCAATGAGGAGACAAGTTACTTTCAAAGCTGGAGGGGGCGGGGGGGAACAAAGGGTCTGTCTGTCTGTGTGATGCTTTTGCTGGGAACAAATCAGGAATGCTCTTCATAACTTCTCAGAACTTCTGTTAAATTAGTAAGTAATCTAGCTAGAAATACATTAGATTTCCTTTAGTTAAATGGCTGGTAAAATAAGCTGTGCTGAATGGAATGTAGATTCCTGTTTTTGTGTCTTTTTGTAACTTAAGGTTTTGCCTAGAGGGAGTCTCTATGTTTTGAATCTGATTACCCTGTAAGGTATTTACCATCCTGATTTTACAGAGGTGATTCTTTTACCTTTTCTTTAATTAAAATTCTTCTTTTAAGAACCTGATTGCTTTTTCATTGTTCTTAAGATCCAAGGGTTTGGGTCTGTGTTCAACTATGCAAATTGGTGAGGATTTTTATCAAGCCTTCCCCAGGAAAGGGGGTGTAGGGCTTTGGGGGATATTTTGGGGGAAGACGTCTCCAAGTGGGCTCTTTCCCTGTTCTTTGTTTAACACGCTTAGTGGTGGCAGCATAGGGTTCAAGAACAAGGCAAATTTTATACCTTGAGGAAGTTTTTAACCTAAGCTAGTAAGAAAAAGCTTAGGGGGTCTTTCATGCACATCCCCACATCTGTACCTTAGAGTTCAGAGTGGGGAAGGAACCTTGACAAGGGCAAACAATTTATGAGTTTACCCTGTATAAAACTTACCCTGTATACAGAATAAAACAGATTTATTTGGATTTAGGCCCCATTGGGAGTTGGGCATCTGAATGTTAAAGGCAGGAACACTTCTTAAGTTGCTTTCAGTTAAGTCTGCAGCTTTGGGGCACATGTTTCAGCCCCTGGGTCTGTGTTGGAGCATACTGGTGTGTCTGGCTCAGCAAGACAGGGTGCTGGAGTCCCAAGCTGGCAGGGAAAGCAGGGCAGAAATAGTCTTGGCACATCAGTTGGCAACCCCCTGGGGGTTTCTGTGATCCAACTCATCACAGAGGCCATCCCAGAGGTTAAAATTGTATCAGCCCAGCAGGGCCTGATGATTTGCCACCCAGAATTGTAGGCTGGCAGTTAAATAAAATTTTTCTTCCAAATAAGTCAAGTTTCTTGGCCTCTTCTCTCTTGGGGGTAGAGGCACTGGGGACCTGCTTGTCCTTCTTGTTGGCTGCCAACACCACCAGCGAGCCTGGTGGAGGTGGGTATACAAATACTCGAAACCCTTGGCCGGCACAAAGTACTTTTTCTCGGCCCATTTTGAGGTGGGTGGGATGGAGGATGGGGACCGCCACAGATCCTTAGCAATCTTGAGGACCCCCATCGTGTATGGATAGGGTGACTGGCTGGGTGTGGAGACTGAAAGGACATTGAAAAGGGTGTCCTCCTGCTCCACCATCTCCTGCACTTCCAGCCCCAAGTTCTTGGCCACCCACCTGAAAAGGGCTTGGTGTTCTTTAAAGTCATCTGGGGGACTGGCCCGGGAAGAGCCTTGCTGCCAGTAGAGGTGCTGAGGGCTCATCAGCTACTGGAGAGGAAGGTTTTGCAGTGGGCACCAGATCCTCCAGCCCGATCTCAGAGCAAGCTTCCAGTACCGGGCCCGGTGCTGGTGGGGCCATCGATCTTCGCTCTGACTCAGCCACTGATATGCTTTGCAAAGAGGGCATATGTAGCATAAAACATATTCCAGTTATCTCATATATACATTCATGAGCATATTTCCATGAAACCTTATGGGATGCACTGTCACAGCCTCCAGGAGTTCCAGGACTCCCTTCCTCAGGGTCAGGAGTTCAGTACCCTTGTAGAGGAAGGGACTGCAGCAGCCAGATGCTCCCTACAAATGACATGAAATGCAGTGGACTCAGCAGCAAGGGTGGTTGCATCAGTGGTGGTTATGTGATGCAGCTCCTTGCTCCAAATGGCGGGCCTTTCCCAGGATATGCAGGCCTCAATTCAGGACCTCCCCTTTGATGGAGTTGGGCTCTTCTCCAATCAAACAATGCCAGGTTACATGGGTTGAAGGACAAGAAGGCTACCCTACATGATTATGTTCTGTCTCTGAAAGTGACTCTACAGCTAACACTCAGTATTAAAAAATTCAAGTTTTATTGAATTCATTAGTGGTGCGAGGGCACAAACCAGGAACATAAAACGAATACGTTAATTAAATGTATCATTATAAACATGGGAGTGCAGCATTATGTTGTGATAAAGTAGAAATGTTTTAAGAAGGTATTTCAAAGAAAAACAAAAACAAAAAAACCACCCCTATTTAAACAGTTTATTTTTTAGTATTCACTCTTGATTTTTTTTTTTTTAAATTTAGCTTCACAGACAGCTCTGTAACACTGGAAATAGAGCCCTGTTCTGTTCAACCAAATCAGCAGCTGGATATTTGTTTATTATGCTGATAGGCAGGATATTGAGAGATAGTTTGTGTTTTTGTTTAAACAAGCAATAGTCATTTCTTGCTATGTAATGAGAGTTTATGGGGAGAGGGGGTTGAAGCTACTGTACCCGTAAAGCAGTAATATCAGACCAGTTCTGATATAGCAAAGAGTGAGGAATTTCAGTTTCATTTTATAAAGTAAGATCTATATCAAGTGCACTACAATTAACTACACAACTCTGTCTCCATTCTTTTGCTTCAGTTATATAGGTAGAATAATGTCACAAGGCTGACCTCTACTGGGAAGCTTTTGACCTCTAGCTGAATCATGAATTATTGAACGATAGAACTTCTAAAACAGAGGCAAAACAAAAACACACACACACACACACAAACCTCTTGTGTATTGCCGGGGGGGAGGGGGATCCTTTCAAACCCCAGATATTTAATGTAGGTTCCATCACCAAAGCTGTTTACTATCCCTTTGGCAATAGAAAAACTGACACTACAAACACGTATTCATCAGAGAATGAACTATCCAGAAGCTCACTCTCCCTCCACAATTTAAATGTAAAGATAGTTGCTTTTAATAGTGTTTACTCTAAGCATGATTATATTTAAACATTAAAATTGCATAATAAATCTTGCTAACAGGAGGCAAAGGTCAGGCAGAACACACACACACACACACACACACACACACACACACAGAGTTGCTTTTTTAATCTATCTTTCTACTCTCCTAATGCAGAGGCTTCCAGGGGCTAGACAGTCCCCGCCAAAAATTGAGTGTCAGGAAGTGCAGCTGAATTACAGGAAGCTTCTCTCACTATAAAATAATCCTAAAATTCTAGAGAGTCATGTGATAGATCTAGGTATCATTATCACACAGGGGAAAATAAAAAACAAAAAACCATAGCAATGAGAAAGGAGGCATAGGGGGCCCAAGGCTCAGACTGGTACAAGAGACAATTCATCATATCACTTTTGATGTCTAAGATAATTTTCTATTCCAGACATCAGTTTTACTCAGAGCAGTTGCACATAGCCCCAGATAAACACTGAATACGTTCTTAGCCCACAAGCCACATTTTCCAGGTGTCAATCAAGTTCATAACCAGTGCAAAACAAAGAAAACATTAATAATCATACTTAGCATTTGGGAGCCAATCAGCAGAATATACTTCAACATCTCTATCCTTCCTTTACCTTTCAGTAGAGACTCCTTGCATTAGACCAAAAAGACTTAGCTGCTAGCTTGACTACAGTCCTGGGAAGAGCACAGCTGCCTTCGCTTACCCACAATTAGAGTAGGGAGGGAAGCACTTGTGCCTTGTTAACTGTAGCTGATGGCCTGTCTTTTCCTATACCTGCATGAGTGTTATTGTTTTAATCTGTAGAACATAAACTGGGTACTTCTGATCCATGACGATTTCTCTGCTCAGTCCCAAAGGATCTCTCGGCTTTGTTACAGGACAGGAGAGCAAGTCAAACTTTTAATGACATATGTTGTTAGACTTAAATTGCTGTAAGTGAAACTAATTAGTTAGTACAGAGTTATGTTCCTGATGTGAGGAGATTCATGGTTTAAGGCCAGAAGGGACCGTTAAAGCATTTTTTTTTTTTGAAGTCTGACTTCTTGCATATCATACTCCATTAAATTTCACCCATTTTTGTGGCTCTTTTCTGCACGCTCCAATTTTTCAACATTCTTTTAAAAATGAGAATGATGAAGTATTTTCCATTCCATTTGTAATCAAGGAGGATGTTAAATGTCTACAAGGGATAAACCTTTTAAAAACAGCAGGCCTGGATAACTTGCACCCAAGAGTCTTAAAGGAGCTGGCTGCGGAGTCCTCTGTTAATGTTAATTTTTAATAAATCTTGGAATACTAGGGAAATTCCAGAAGACTAGAAGAGCACTAAAGTTGTGCCAATATTCAAAATGGGTGAGACAGGTCACTGACATCAATCCTGGGCAAAATAATGAAAAAACTGATATGGGAATGAATTAAAGGATAAGACTATAATTAATGCCAGTCAAAATGGCTTTATGGAAAACCATAAAAGGTGTCTGTAGAGATGTAATCTACTTGGACTTTTGTAAAGCTTTTGACTTATTACTGCATGACATTGATTAAAAATTAGCACAATATAATATCAATAAAGCACACACAAATTGATTAAGAAGTGGCTAACTCTCAAAAAGTAGTCATCAGTGGGAAATCATTATTGAATGGGGGTGTTTCTAGTGGTGTTTCGCAGAGATCAGTACTAGGCTGGATACTATTCAACATTTTCATCCATGATTAGGAAAGAAATATAATATTACTGCTGGTAAAATTTGCAAATGACACAAAGATTGGTGAAACTGTAAATGATGAGGACAGGGCAAGCATACAGAGCTATTGGGATTGCTAGTTAACCTGGGTCCATTCAAATACAATGCATTTTAATACAGACAAGTACAAAGTTATACATATAGGAACAAGGAATCCAGGCCATAACTACAGAATGTGGGGCTGTATTCTGGAAAGCTGTGATGCTGAAAAGGATTTAGGGATCATAGTGGACCAGCAGCTCAACCTGAGTTCCCAGCATAATGTTGTGGCAAAAAGGGCTAATAAAATCATATGTATTATGGGGGAGGAAGGTGATTTTACCTCTGTATATGGTATTGATGAGACTCATATTGGAATACTGCACTAAATGGTGTCAACATTTTAAAAGGGATGTTGAAAAATTGGAAAAAGAAAAGGAGTACTTGTGGCACCTTAGAGACTAACAAATTTATTAGAGCATAAGCTTTCGTGAGCTACAGCTCACTTCATCGGATGCATTTGGTGGAAAAAACAGAGTAGAGATTTATATACACACACACAGAGAACATGAAACAATGGGTTTATCATACACACTGTAAGGAGAGTGATCACTTAAGATAAGCCATCACCAACAGCAGGGGGGGGAAGGAGGAAAACCTTTCATGGTGACAAGCAGGTAGGCTAATTCCAGCAGTTAACAAGAATATCAGAGGAACAGTGGGGGGTGGGGTGGGAGGGAGAAAGACCATGGGGAAATAGTTTTACTTTGTGTAATGACTCATCCATTCCCAGTCTCTATTCAAGCCTAAGTTAATTGTATCCAGTTTGCAAATTAATTCCAATTCAGCAGTCTCTCGTTGGAGTCTGTTTTTGAAGCTTTTTTGTTGAAGTATAGCCACTCTTAGGTCTGTGATCGAGTGACCAGAGAGATTGAAGTGTTCTCCAACTGGTTTTTGAATGTTATAATTCTTGACGTCTGATTTGTGTCCATTCATTCTTTTACGTAGAGACTGTCCAGTTTGGCCAATGTACATGGCAGAGGGGCATTGCTGGCACATGATGGCATATATCACATTGGTAGATGCGCAGGTGAACGATAGTGTGGCTGATGTGATTAGGCCCTATGATGGTATCCCCTGAATAGATATGTGGACAGAGTTGGCAACGGGCTTTGTTGCAAGGATAGGTTCCTGGGTTAGTGGTTCTGTTGTGTGGTGTGTGGTTGCTGGTGAGTATTTGCTTCAGATTGGGGGGCTGTCTGTAAGCAAGGACTGGTCTGTCTCCCAAGATCTGAGAGAGCGATGGCTCGTCCTTCAGGATAGGTTGTAGATCCTTGATGATGCGTTGGAGGGGTTTTAGTTGGGGGCTGAAGGTGATGGCTAGTGGCGTTCTGTTGTTTTCTTTGTTGGGCCTGTCCTGTAGTAGGTGACTTCTGGGTACTCTTCTGGCTCTGTCAATCTGTTTCTTCACTTCAGCAGCTGGGTACTGTAGTTGTAGGAATGCATGATAGAGATCTTGTAGGTGTTTGTCTCTGTCTGAGGGGTTGGAGCAAATGCGGTTATATCGTAGCGCTTGGCTGTAGACAATGGATCGAGTGGTATGATCTGGATGAAAGCTAGAGGCATGTAGGTAGGAATAGCGGTCAGTAGGTTTCCGATATAGGGTGGTGTTTATGTGACCATCGCTTATTAGCACCGTAGTGTCCAGGAAGTGGATCTCTTGTGTGGACTGGTCCAGGCTGAGGTTGATGGTGGGATGGAAATTGTTGAAATCATGGTGGAATTCCTCAAGAGCTTCTTTTCCATGGGTCCAGATGATGAAGATGTCATCAATGTAGCGCAAGTAGAGTAGGGGCATTAGGGAACGAGAGCTGAGGAAGCGTTGTTCTAAGTCAGCCATAAAAATGTTGGCATACTGTGGGGCCATGCGGGTACCCATCGCAGTGCCGCTGATTTGAAGGTATACATTGTCACCAAATGTGAAATAGTTATGGGTCAGGACAAAGTCACAAAGTTCTGCCACCAGGTTAGCCGTGACAGTATCGGGGATACTGTTCCTGACGGCTTGTAGTCCATCTTTGTGTGGAATGTTGGTGTAGAGGGCTTCTACATCCATAGTGGCTAGGATGGTGTTTTTAGGAAGATCACCAATGGACTGTAGTTTCCTCAGGAAATCGGTGGTGTCTCGAAGATAGCTGGGAGTGCTGGTAACGAAGGGCCTGAGGAGGGAGTCTACATAGCCAGACAATCCTGCTGTCAGGGTACCAATGCCTGAGATGATGGGGCGTCCAGGATTTCCAGGTTTATGGATCTTGGGTAGCAGATAGAATACCCCAGGTCCTGGCTCCAGGGGTGTGTCTGTGCGGATTCGTTCTTGTGCTTTTTCAGGGAGTTTCTTGAGCAAATGCTGTAGTTTCTTTTGGTAACTCTCAGTGGGATCAGAGGGTAATGGCTTGTAGAAAGTGGTGTTGGAGAGCTGCCTAGTAGCCTCTTGTTCATACTCTGACCTATTCATGATGACGACAGCACCTCCTTTGTCAGCCTTTTTGATTATGATGTCAGAGTTGTTTCTGAGGCTGTGGATGGCACTGTGTTCTGCATGGCTGAGGTTATGGGGTAAGCGATGCTGCTTTTCCACAATTTCAGCTCGTGCACGTCGGCGGAAGCAGTCTATGTAGAAATCCAGGCTGCTGTTTCGACCTTCAGGAGGAGTCCACCTAGAATCCTTCTTTTTGTAGTGTTGGCAGGAAGGTCTCTGTGGGTTAATATGTTGGTCAGAGGTGTGTTGGAAATATTCCTTGAGTCTGAGACGTCGAAAATAGGATTCTAGGTCACCACAGAACTGTATCATGTTCGTGGGGGTGGAGGGGCAAAAGGAGAGGCCCCGAGATAGGACAGATTCTTCCGCTGGGCTAAGAGTATAGTTGGATAGATTAACAATATTGCTGGGTGGGTTACGGGAACCATTGTTGTGGCCCCTTGTGGCATATAGTAGTTTAGATAGCTTAGTGTCCTTTTTCTTTTGTAGAGAATCAAAGTGTGTTTTGTAAATGGCTTGTCTAGTTTTTGTAAAGTCCAGCCACGAGGAAGTTTGTGTGGAAGGTTGGTTCTTTATGAGAGTATCCAGTTTTGAGAGCTCATTCTTAATCTTTCCCTGTTTGCTGTAGAGGATGTTGATCAGGTGGTTCCGCAGTTTCCTTGAGAGTGTGTGGCACAAGCTGTCAGCATAGTCTGTGTGGTATGTAGATTGTAATGGATTTTTTACCTTCAGTCCTTTCGGTATGATGTCCATCTGTTTGCATTTGGAGAGGAAGATGATGTCTGTCTGTATCTGTGCGAGTTTTTTCATGAAGTTGACAGATTTCCACTCTATACGGCTAAATTCAGTGCCTTGCATAATCACAGGTTTCAGAGTAGCAGCCGTGTTAGTCTGTATTTGCAAAAAGAAAAGGAGTACTTGTGGCACCTTAGAGACTAACAAATTTATTAGAGCATAAGCTTTCGTGAGCTACAGCTCACTTCATCGGATGCATTTGGTGGAAAAAACAGAGTAGAGATTTATATACACACACACAGAGAACATGAAACAATGGGTTTATCATACACACTGTAAGGAGAGTGATCACTTAAGATAAGCCATCACCAACAGCAGGGGGGGGAAGGAGGAAAACCTTTCATGGTGACCTTTTGCCCCTCCACCCCCACGAACATGATACAGTTCTGTGGTGACCTAGAATCCTATTTTCGACGTCTCAGACTCAAGGAATATTTCCAACACACCTCTGACCAACATATTAACCCACAGAGACCTTCCTGCCAACACTACAAAAAGAAGGATTCTAGGTGGACTCCTCCTGAAGGTCGAAACAGCAGCCTGGATTTCTACATAGACTGCTTCCGCCGACGTGCACGAGCTGAAATTGTGGAAAAGCAGCATCGCTTACCCCATAACCTCAGCCATGCAGAACACAGTGCCATCCACAGCCTCAGAAACAACTCTGACATCATAATCAAAAAGGCTGACAAAGGAGGTGCTGTCGTCATCATGAATAGGTCAGAGTATGAACAAGAGGCTACTAGGCAGCTCTCCAACACCACTTTCTACAAGCCATTACCCTCTGATCCCACTGAGAGTTACCAAAAGAAACTACAGCATTTGCTCAAGAAACTCCCTGAGAAAGCACAAGAACGAATCCGCACAGACACACCCCTGGAGCCAGGACCTGGGGTATTCTATCTGCTACCCAAGATCCATAAACCTGGAAATCCTGGACGCCCCATCATCTCAGGCATTGGTACCCTGACAGCAGGATTGTCTGGCTATGTAGACTCCCTCCTCAGGCCCTTCGTTACCAGCACTCCCAGCTATCTTCGAGACACCACCGATTTCCTGAGGAAACTACAGTCCATTGGTGATCTTCCTAAAAACACCATCCTAGCCACTATGGATGTAGAAGCCCTCTACACCAACATTCCACACAAAGATGGACTACAAGCCGTCAGGAACAGTATCCCCGATACTGTCACGGCTAACCTGGTGGCAGAACTTTGTGACTTTGTCCTGACCCATAACTATTTCACATTTGGTGACAATGTATACCTTCAAATCAGCGGCACTGCGATGGGTACCCGCATGGCCCCACAGTATGCCAACATTTTTATGGCTGACTTAGAACAACGCTTCCTCAGCTCTCGTTCCCTAATGCCCCTACTCTACTTGCGCTACATTGATGACATCTTCATCATCTGGACCCATGGAAAAGAAGCTCTTGAGGAATTCCACCATGATTTCAACAATTTCCATCCCACCATCAACCTCAGCCTGGACCAGTCCACACAAGAGATCCACTTCCTGGACACTACGGTGCTAATAAGCGATGGTCACATAAACACCACCCTATATCGGAAACCTACTGACCGCTATTCCTACCTACATGCCTCTAGCTTTCATCCAGATCATACCACTTGATCCATTGTCTACAGCCAAGCGCTACGATATAACCGCATTTGCTCCAACCCCTCAGACAGAGACAAACACCTACAAGATCTCTATCATGCATTCCTACAACTACAGTACCCAGCTGCTGAAGTGAAGAAACAGATTGACAGAGCCAGAAGAGTACCCAGAAGTCACCTACTACAGGACAGGCCCAACAAAGAAAACAACAGAACGCCACTAGCCATCACCTTCAGCCCCCAACTAAAACCCCTCCAACGCATCATCAAGGATCTACAACCTATCCTGAAGGACGAGCCATCGCTCTCTCAGATCTTGGGAGACAGACCAGTCCTTGCTTACAGACAGCCCCCCAATCTGAAGCAAATACTCACCAGCAACCACACACCACACAACAGAACCACTAACCCAGGAACCTATCCTTGCAACAAAGCCCGTTGCCAACTCTGTCCACATATCTATTCAGGGGATACCATCATAGGGCCTAATCACATCAGCCACACTATCAGAGGCTCCTTCACCTGCGCATCTACCAATGTGATATATGCCATCATGTGCCAGCAATGCCCCTCTGCCATGTACATTGGCCAAACTGGACAGTCTCTACGTAAAAGAATGAATGGACACAAATCAGACGTCAAGAATTATAACATTCAAAAACCAGTTGGAGAACACTTCAATCTCTCTGGTCACTCGATCACAGACCTAAGAGTGGCTATACTTCAACAAAAAAGCTTCAAAAACAGACTCCAACGAGAGACTGCTGAATTGGAATTAATTTGCAAACTGGATACAATTAACTTAGGCTTGAATAGAGACTGGGAATGGATGAGTCATTACACAAAGTAAAACTATTTCCCCATGAAGAAAAGGAGTACGTGTGGCACCTTAGAGACTAACAAATTTATTAGAGCATAAGCTTTCGTGAGCTACAGCTCACTTCATCGGATGCATTTGGTGGAAAAAGCAGAGGAGAGATTTATATACACACACACACAGAGAACATGAAACAATGGGTTTATCATACACACTGTAAGGAGAGTGATCACTTAAGATGAGCCATCACCAGCAGCAGGGGGGGGAAGGAGGAAAACCTTTCATGGTGACAAGCAGGTAGGCTAATTCCAGCAGTTAACAAGAATATCAGAGGAACAGTGGGGGGTGGGGTGGGAGGGAGAAATACCATGGGGAAATAGTTTTACTTTGTGTAATGACTCATCCATTCCCAGTCTCTATTCAAGCCTAAGTTAATTGTATCCAGTTTGCAAATTAATTCCAATTCAGCAGTCTCTCGTTGGAGTCTGTTTTTGAAGCTTTTTTGTTGAAGTATAGCCACTCTTAGGTCTGTGATCGAGTGACCAGAGAGATTGAAGTGTTCTCCAACTGGTTTTTGAATGTTATAATTCTTGACGTCTGATTTGTGTCCATTCATTCTTTTACGTAGAGACTGTCCAGTTTGGCCAATGTACATGGCAGAGGGGCATTGCTGGCACATGATGGCATATATCACATTGGTAGATGCGCAGGTGAACGAGCCTCTGATGGTGTGGCTGATGTGATTAGGCCCTATGATGGTATCCCCTGAATAGATATGTGGACAGAGTTGGCAACGGGCTTTGTTGCAAGGATAGGTTCCTGGGTTAGTGGTTCTGTTGTGTGGTGTGTGGTTGCTGGTGAGTATTTGCTTCAGATTGGGGGGCTGTCTGTAAGCAAGGACTGGTCTGTCTCCCAAGATCTGAGAGAGCGATGGCTCGTCCTTCAGGATAGGTTGTAGATCCTTGATGATGCGTTGGAGGGGTTTTAGTTGGGGGCTGAAGGTGATGGCTAGTGGCGTTCTGTTGTTTTCTTTGTTGGGCCTGTCCTGTAGTAGGTGACTTCTGGGTACTCTTCTGGCTCTGTCAATCTGTTTCTTCACTTCAGCAGGTGGGTACTGTAGTTGTAGGAATGCATGATAGAGATCTTGTAGGTGTTTGTCTCTGTCTGAGGGGTTGGAGCAAATGCGGTTATATCGTAGCGCTTGGCTGTAGACAATGGATCGAGTGGTATGATCTGGATGAAAGCTAGAGGCATGTAGGTAGGAATATCGGTCAGTAGGTTTCCGATATAGGGTGGTGTTTATGTGACCATCGCTTATTAGCACCGTAGTGTCCAGGAAGTGGATCTCTTGTGTGGACTGGTCCAGGCTGAGGTTGATGGTGGGATGGAAATTGTTGAAATCATGGTGGAATGCCTCAAGAGCTTCTTTTCCATGGGTCCAGATGATGAAGATGTCATCAATGTAGCGCAAGTAGAGTAGGGGCATTAGGGAACGAGAGCTGAGGAAGCGTTGTTCTAAGTCAGCCATAAAAATGTTGGCATACTGTGGGGCCATGCGGGTACCCATCGCAGTGCCGCTGATTTGAAGGTATACATTGTCACCAAATGTGAAATAGTTATGGGTCAGGACAAAGTCACAAAGTTCTGCCACCAGGTTAGCCGTGACAGTATCGGGGATACTGTTCCTGACGGCTTGTAGTCCATCTTTGTGTGGAATGTTGGTGTAGAGGGCTTCTACATCCATAGTGGCTAGGATGGTGTTTTTAGGAAGATCACCAATGGACTGTAGTTTCCTCAGGAAATCGGTGGTGTCTCGAAGATAGCTGGGAGTGCTGGTAACGAAGGGCCTGAGGAGGGAGTCTACATAGCCAGACAATCCTGCTGTCAGGGTGCCAATGCCTGAGATGATGGGGCGTCCAGGATTTCCAGGTTTATGGATCTTGGGTAGCAGATAGAATACCCCAGGTCCTGGCTCCAGGGGTGTGTCTGTGCGGATTTGTTCTTGTGCTTTTTCAGGGAGTTTCTTGAGCAAATGCTGTAGTTTCTTTTGGTAACTCTCAGTGGGATCAGAGGGTAATGGCTTGTAGAAAGTGGTGTTGGAGAGCTGCCTAGTAGCCTCTTGTTCATACTCTGACCTATTCATGATGACGACAGCACCTCCTTTGTCAGCCTTTTTGATTATGATGTCAGAGTTGTTTCTGAGGCTGTGGATGGCACTGTGTTCTGCATGGCTGAGGTTATGGGGTAAGCGATGCTGCTTTTCCACAATTTCAGCTCGTGCACGTCGGCGGAAGCAGTCTATGTAGAAATCCAGGCTGCTGTTTCGACCTTCAGGAGGAGTCCACCTAGAATCCTTCTTTTTGTAGTGTTGGCAGGAAGGTCTCTGTGGGTTAATATGTTGGTCAGAGGTGTGTTGGAAATATTCCTTGAGTCTGAGACGTCGAAAATAGGATTCTAGGTCACCACAGAACTGTATCATGTTCGTGGGGGTGGAGGGGCAAAAGGAGAGGCCCCGAGATAGGACAGATTCTTCCGCTGGGCTAAGAGTATAGTTGGATAGATTAACAATATTGCTGGGTGGGGTTTCGACGTCTCAGACTCAAGGAATATTTCCAACACACCTCTGACCAACATATTAACCCACAGAGACCTTCCTGCCAACACTACAAAAAGAAGGATTCTAGGTGGACTCCTCCTGAAGGTCGAAACAGCAGCCTGGATTTCTACATAGACTGCTTCCGCCGACGTGCACGAGCTGAAATTGTGGAAAAGCAGCATCGCTTACCCCATAACCTCAGCCATGCAGAACACAGTGCCATCCACAGCCTCAGAAACAACTCTGACATCATAATCAAAAAGGCTGACAAAGGAGGTGCTGTCGTCATCATGAATAGGTCAGAGTATGAACAAGAGGCTACTAGGCAGCTCTCCAACACCACTTTCTACAAGCCATTACCCTCTGATCCCACTGAGAGTTACCAAAAGAAACTACAGCATTTGCTCAAGAAACTCCCTGAAAAAGCACAAGAACAAATCCGCACAGACACACCCCTGGAGCCAGGACCTGGGGTATTCTATCTGCTACCCAAGATCCATAAACCTGGAAATCCTGGACGCCCCATCATCTCAGGCATTGGCACCCTGACAGCAGGATTGTCTGGCTATGTAGACTCCCTCCTCAGGCCCTTCGTTACCAGCACTCCCAGCTATCTTCGAGACACCACCGATTTCCTGAGGAAACTACAGTCCATTGGTGATCTTCCTAAAAACACCATCCTAGCCACTATGGATGTAGAAGCCCTCTACACCAACATTCCACACAAAGATGGACTACAAGCCGTCAGGAACAGTATCCCCGATACTGTCACGGCTAACCTGGTGGCAGAACTTTGTGACTTTGTCCTGACCCATAACTATTTCACATTTGGTGACAATGTATACCTTCAAATCAGCGGCACTGCGATGGGTACCCGCATGGCCCCACAGTATGCCAACATTTTTATGGCTGACTTAGAACAACGCTTCCTCAGCTCTCGTTCCCTAATGCCCCTACTCTACTTGCGCTACATTGATGACATCTTCATCATCTGGACCCATGGAAAAGAAGCTCTTGAGGCATTCCACCATGATTTCAACAATTTCCATCCCACCATCAACCTCAGCCTGGACCAGTCCACACAAGAGATCCACTTCCTGGACACTACGGTGCTAATAAGCGATGGTCACATAAACACCACCCTATATCGGAAACCTACTGACCGATATTCCTACCTACATGCCTCTAGCTTTCATCCAGATCATACCACTCGATCCATTGTCTACAGCCAAGCGCTACGATATAACCGCATTTGCTCCAACCCCTCAGACAGAGACAAACACCTACAAGATCTCTATCATGCATTCCTACAACTACAGTACCCACCTGCTGAAGTGAAGAAACAGATTGACAGAGCCAGAAGAGTACCCAGAAGTCACCTACTACAGGACAGGCCCAACAAAGAAAACAACAGAACGCCACTAGCCATCACCTTCAGCCCCCAACTAAAACCCCTCCAACGCATCATCAAGGATCTACAACCTATCCTGAAGGACGAGCCATCGCTCTCTCAGATCTTGGGAGACAGACCAGTCCTTGCTTACAGACAGCCCCCCAATCTGAAGCAAATACTCACCAGCAACCACACACCACACAACAGAACCACTAACCCAGGAACCTATCCTTGCAACAAAGCCCGTTGCCAACTCTGTCCACATATCTATTCAGGGGATACCATCATAGGGCCTAATCACATCAGCCACACCATCAGAGGCTCGTTCACCTGCGCATCTACCAATGTGATATATGCCATCATGTGCCAGCAATGCCCCTCTGCCATGTACATTGGCCAAACTGGACAGTCTCTACGTAAAAGAATGAATGGACACAAATCAGACGTCAAGAATTATAACATTCAAAAACCAGTTGGAGAACACTTCAATCTCTCTGGTCACTCGATCACAGACCTAAGAGTGGCTATACTTCAACAAAAAAGCTTCAAAAACAGACTCCAACGAGAGACTGCTGAATTGGAATTAATTTGCAAACTGGATACAATTAACTTAGGCTTGAATAGAGACTGGGAATGGATGAGTCATTACACAAAGTAAAACTATTTCCCCATGGTATTTCTCCCTCCCACCCCACCCCCCACTGTTCCTCTGATATTCTTGTTAACTGCTGGAATTAGCCTACCTGCTTGTCACCATGAAAGGTTTTCCTCCTTCCCCCCCCTGCTGCTGGTGATGGCTCATCTTAAGTGATCACTCTCCTTACAGTGTGTATGATAAACCCATTGTTTCATGTTCTCTGTGTGTGTGTGTATATAAATCTCTCCTCTGCTTTTTCCACCAAATGCATCCGATGAAGTGAGCTGTAGCTCACGAAAGCTTATGCTCTAATAAATTTGTTAGTCTCTAAGGTGCCACACGTACTCCTTTTCTTTTTGCGAATACAGACTAACACGGCTGCTACTCTGAAACCTATTTCCCCATGGTATTTCTCCCTCCCACCCCACCCCCCCACTGTTCCTCTGATATTCTTGTTAACTGCTGGAATTAGCCTACCTGCTTGTCACCATGAAAGGTTTTCCTCCTCCCCCCCCCTGCTGTTGGTGATGGCTTATCTTAAGTGATCACTCTCCTTACAGTGTGTATGATAAACCCATTGTTTCATGTTCTCTGTGTGTGTGTATATATAAATCTCTACTCTGTTTTTTCCACCAAATGCATCCGATGAAGTGAGCTGTAGCTCACGAAAGCTTATGCTCTAATAAATTTGTTAGTCTCTAAGGTGCCACAAGTACTCCTTTTCTTTTTGCGAATACAGACTAACACGGCTGCTACTCTGAAACCTGAAAAATTGGAGTGTGCAGAAAAGAGCCACAAAAATGGGTGAAATTTAATGGAGTGTGATATGCAAGAAATCAGACTTCAAAAAAATGCTTTAACGGTCCCTTCTAGCCTTAAACCATGAATATCCTCACATCAGGAACATAACTCTGTACAAACTAATTAGTTTCACTTACAGCAATTTAAGTCTAACAACATATGTCATTAAAAGTTTGACTTGCTCTCCTGTCCTGTAACAAAGCCGAGAGATCCTTTGGGACTAAGCAGGGAAATCCTCATGGGTCAGAAGTACCCAGTTTATGTTCTACAGATTAAAACAATAACACTCATGCAGGTATAGGAAAAGACAGGCCATCAGCTACAGTTAACAAGGCACAGGTGCTTCCCTCCCTACAAGCACATGATCCTTCTCCTTTCTCATGACAGAGGGTTAAAGGGGACCTTGTCTGTGTTATTTAATTTTCACAACAAATCTTTATTTTGAATAGAAACTCACTTCTTTTATCAGAATCAAAAGAGCAACAAGGGTTCATTTTAAAAATTCATGTGAAATAAGTGAATGGCAAGTACTTGAGCATGAGCCTCAGAGGCAGGTTCCCTAGGATTCTCATCCCATCTCTGTCACTTTGCATTGTGGAAATTGTACACTCCTGCCTCAGCATTCCCATATCCAAATTGACAAAGACAGTAACATACTGGCATACACTGCAAGGACTGTAAAGCACTTTAGCTGTTCAGTGCACAATATATTAATTTGACAAATGCATGTGCATTCACACCCCTGGAGGGATTGCCCGTAGGGATTAAACTAATGATCTGAAAGCATAATCTATACTTGAATTGAAGGACCTGCTCCATAAACTTGGAGGTAGTGGCAGATAAATCTGTGTGATCTAGTCACTAGGTGGGAAAATGAGCCCTGTGTGTTAGCATGGGTTACAGATAGAAAAAAGAAGATAGAAAAAAGATGAAGACCACTGCCGATCTATCTCAGCAACAAATTTATTTTTTTAAAAAATGGCCAGTTAGGCTGTTGACACTCCATTCTTTAAGATGGAACAAGAAAAAAGCCAGTAAAAACTGGGAAAGGGGTGGGAAGTAGTACTTTGCCCAAGCCTTGTTCTTAAGACTATTGTGGAATTAAAAAGCAAAATTACGTAGGAAAATTGTTTCTGAAACTAGTTTCTGAAAACAAGTCCTAAGTGTCTCAGTTCCAGAGGTAACTGCACCTGACTGATTTGTGGTTTCCTTGGGGATACCTTAAATCTCAGACCTTGAGCAGTCACCCTCCTTGGGATGGGATCATTCAATCCACTCCTGCCTGACCAGGGATTTAGGCTGCAAACTCCTACAATTCACAGGGAACACCTTCAGGTCTGATTATAGTTCAGCACCTACAGCTCTGCTCTCTCAGGGGCAATGACAAGATTAGCCAATTACCAGCCAGCCTTCATAAAGCAAAGTACTATTTATTCAGAACAAAAGCATTACAGAGAAAATATTTCCTTAAACCAGCTTATATGCAGGTCTTGCTTAACAGGCAGTCACCATCTTTCACAGGGATAGACAGGCAGGGTTCAAAGTATTTCAGGTTGTCTTGCAGGATATGTCCCTCTGGATCACAGTCTCATGTCAGTTCACAGATTAGGTGAGAGTAACCTCCCTTCCTCTGGCAGGCTGGTCACATCATACAATTCTTAGTTCTTTGTTTGCTATGCTTTTTAAAACCACATCATCCCTCTCTGTGCAATTTTCCCCAAGGGGAGAGGCTTCTCCAGCCTTGCTACCAGCCTAGGGATTTGCATTAATTGCCTCCAGCGATTTTAATTCCTGCACGAAACCCATATAACTCTCCTGTGGAGCCATAACACAATCCCTTAGCCCATAATATGTATACAACATTTACAAAGTACATGAAATTGTCTTTGAATATTCTCCGTGTCCATCATACCTCTCAAATAATAGCACTCTGCATTCAGGATAAATGAAAGAACTATTACATGCCCCTTTTTACAGGGATAGATGAAACAACAGAAAGCACCATGCCACAGTACTGGCCACCATGGCAAAGTGTTCAGGGAAAAAGGACTTAATGTACATTCTTTTTCATTGAAAAGAACTGCACTAAAAGTAGACCTGGCCTGTTGCCTGGTTTTCTCTTTCTAATGGAAACAACCTGACAGGCCCTGAATATTGGCTTACTGCTCATGCCAAGGGGAAAATTAGGAGCAATACACAGCTCGGGAGGAAAACCCATAGAACAATGGCACAAGAGCTATCCCTGCTGCCAAGGGAATAAAGTCTCTACATTACATACGGAGTGATTTCTGCTCCGCCAAGGTTACCCACAAACCTTTATAATGTGTTTCTACTATCCCTGAAAAGTATTCTATCCAACCCGGTAAATGGAATGATCACCTGGGCTTGGGGCCTTATACTTAGTGGATTACTCAGTATTTAAAGAGGGAAGAACAGACCAATGGAAATTTTATAAAAGACTATAGTCATAGCTTCCAAGTTCATCATGTGCATGTAAGCTTTAGAAACTATGGCAAATTAAAAATGTTACATGTTAATCTGTCCAAGTTTATGGGGAAGGAGAAGAAATGACTCCAAGATGCTTGAATAGTAAAACAAGATATTAACTACAGCTAAAATTGATACATTTTTGCTTGGGACAGGGAAAGTCCACTCTCTAAATCACCTTGATTTCACCTTGATTGATGGGGCCTTCAGCCCTAATATAGATTGCACCGATCACAACATGTCTTCCATTCTTCTCTTATCCTGGCCTTTCT
This sequence comes from Dermochelys coriacea, assembly GCF_009764565.3. Lineage (NCBI taxonomy): Eukaryota > Metazoa > Chordata > Testudines > Dermochelyidae > Dermochelys > Dermochelys coriacea. Next base: position 39,255,415 of record NC_050072.1, read on the forward strand.
CCTCCATGTGTGACCCTGTCTTTTCATGATAAAAATCTTCCTCTCTCTTTGGAGGTCGGCCGAGTGGTTGTTTCAGTTCCCGTCCAAGAATGATTAATGCATGAGACAGAGGAGAGGGAAAGAGAGAGCTTGTGGGATTGCATACTGCTGAAGCAAAAACACAAAGACTGAGAAAAATTTTTTGACTCTGTTAAACCAATAACCTTCTAATGCACACCCTGGTATGAATTTGATTAATTAGCGCATTTGCAAACAAGAGTATTGTTAAGGCTAGACTATAGCAAATCTCTTTATATTCCTTGTAACTTCAAAGTGGGAAGTTGATCAAGGTTTTTTAAACCACCCTCAACCCTACAATAGAGTCCACAGTGGAGACTCAGACTCAAATCTTTCAGAACTGTGGCTCATTATAGATATGAAGGTGTGACATTATTGACATAATCTGGGCCCGTATAGATCATCGTTGCAACCAAGGTCCCGTAGTGGCACCAAATCTTATATAACGGGGGTCAAATGAGGTGTCTAAGACAAGGTTATGGTTTGCTGATTATGCTGTCTATATGTATGTATCATTTTTGTAGTTGAAGTTATGAATATTTGCTTTATGTTGTCTGTATTTCAAACTTATGCTATGCTTCTGGGTGACCCCCCAGACAAATTGGTGTCAGCTCTGCCTAGCCCGCTTGATGGCCCATTAAGGACCATCAGCTATACAATTGACCCATTGAGAGAAGGCAAGCACGCCTTGTGACTCAGCAAGGTATGCAGGGACGTGCCTATGGTCAGAGAACTCTGAGGTTTTTCCAGGCATTGTGATGGACAACTTGTCTTTGGAACAAAGACAGACCACATGGCAAGAAAATATAAAAAGCTGCTGCAGCTCCTCCATCTTGTCTTCAATCCTGCTTCATACCTCTGGAGGAACTTTGCTACACTGAAGCTTTGAACCAAGGACTGATGACCCATCCCAGCTGTGGATAGAAAAGGAGTACTTGTGGCCCCTTAGAGGCTAACAAATTTATCAGAGCATAAGCTTTTGTGAGCTACAGCTCACTTCACTTGATTTGAACCTGCAGTTTATTCTATCACTGTTTCAAGCCTGAACCAAGAACTTTGTCATTACTCTATGTAATTGATTCTATTTAACTAATTCTAGCTCTCATCTATATCTTTTCCTTTTATGAATAAACCTTTAGATTTTAGATTCTAAAGGATTGGCAACAGAGTTATTTGAGGGCGAGATCTGATTTGGATATTGACCTGGGTCTGGAGCTTGGTCCTTTGGGATCGAGAGAACCTTTTTTCCTTTACTAGGGTATTGGTTTTCATAACCATTTATCCCCATAACGTGTGGCACTGGTGGTGATACTGGGAAACTGGAGTGTCTAAGGGAATTGTTTGTGAGATCTGTGGTTAGCCAGTGGGGTAAAACCAAAGTCTTCTCTGTCTGTCTGGTTTGGTTTGCCTTGGTGTGCATAGAAACCAAAGCCTTGGGCTGTAACTGCCTTGCTTTAAGCAGTTTGTCCTGAATTGGCACTCTCAGTTGGGTCCCACCAGAACCAGCATAATTACAGACGGGTATGATGAAAACCACTGCCTCTAGAGAATTACCTTTAAAAGTTTTGTTTTAATAACTGAAAAAATTAGAAGTGGTGCAGTTCAAGTACAACCAAAATATATACAGAAGAACAGTAGAATTCATTATATAGAACAAATGCATCCTCATTAAAAATAAAATCTATAGTTCTTATTTAATTTTTGACTTTGCCACAAATACCTTCCTTTTCACAGAAAATATAAGGCATTTGATTTTCAGATAAAAATGTGTAACTTCCATCCAGTTAGTAACTAATTTTGTACAGCAATATTTAGCAAGATCATGTGCGTTTTCAAAGGCCTGGCCATGCACCAATGAAGTCATTGGTGGAGGAGCTGGATCAGGCCCCAATGCAGCATATGAATGAGGAAACAAAGGGCATACTGTTGAAATCAGTATTATAAAATATATCAGGGCTACTACCTGAGACACAGTCAGCAATGCAGTACAGGATCCAGTGTTTCAAGTTCACTCAAGTATGTACAATGTTTTAATCCCTCAGGCATGCCAGCTATAAACAAATATAATACAGTCTCCTTTTCAGGAAAAATGTTGTTGACCATTGACAAACAAGACAGTGAAATATACACATAAAAATACATCTAACACTTGAAATGACAACTAAAAGTATAAAAGCAAAGAATTTTTTTCCATATTATTATTCATAATGATTACCCATCTTGTACGTAAAAATAACAAATCATTAAAAATAGCCTGTGACAAAAATACTGATAATGGCTCAATATAGCATCCCCTCCAAAACATTTTGCCATTACAACCTTTTCCCACTGTTTCAGTAGTTAAACTTTTTTCCAGTAGTTAAATGCTGTTTACGTTACATTTGCACAAGATCTATCCTATCGCTAATATACTGAGATACAGTTCACTAATGACTTTGGAAATGTTACATTCGAAAGCTTCTGGTTCTTTGAAATGGTTGAAAAGGCTTTTTCAATGCCCACATCAGCAGGTGTGGTTTCTGTTTATTTTTTTCCGGAAACAGCACTGCCTCACTTTCAGAAGTAGGAAATCGTTCTTTATACACTTCAGGGTAGGATTTCTGAAACTAAAAAAAGTACAGTTTAAACAAAACTCCACAGCAAAAGCTTGACATTACTAATTCAACTACTTAAAAAAAAAACCAAACAAAGCAAATCTCAGTTACACAAGTCAGTAAAAATATGTTTTCCTGTGCCATGCAGTCTAGAACTATGCATTTAAAACTTGGTAGTCTTTTCCAATAGGATTTGTTTTACTGCAAAGCCTCTACTGTGAGAAAATAAAGTAAAAATAAATTACAATTATTCAATCTACAAGAGAGTATCTACATTCTAAGTTTTAATGCCAGCCTCCTTTTCCTTTTGAGAACTGGAAGCTTATAATTTGATACAGACTTTTTTATGAAAACTCCTCAAAATCTTAAAGTACACAAAAAAACATTTCCATCTTTTAACTTCATTAATCTCAATCCATGTCTACACAGGGACACTCAGGAAAATAAAAGGAAATCAACCGAAAGTGAAAAGTCAATTTGCATACATAAAAGTATGTTAACACCCCCGCATCCCTTCCCAGGAGGATGTTCTCAGTCAGGATTTAATGTGCCTTTAGTTCACTGTAACTTAATCCTCAAGGATTAAACAACTATGAAACTGATCTTTATACAGATGTAAAAGATGAGAAGCAAATAATATCAAATCCTTCACATACACAGAGGTTGAAAAGAAAACACAAGCAATGATTTTTGAGAATTTTCTTTACCTGCTTCAGCTTCTTCTTCTTGTTTTTGACAGATATTTCTTTATTCATTGTAATTTCTTCCAACAGAGCTGCCAGTGGTTCTTGAGAGCCATTTACTCTTTGGTATTCAAATTCATCTGTACTGATTTGGCGACAAAATGACGGAGCAGGAAGAGTTGTATCAGTATCAGCGTCTGCATATTTTATCTGAAGGAGAAAGGGGGGGAAAGGACTGTAGTTTCAAGAATAAATCTGGAAAAATTGGCTTGATTAAAGAGAGGGCCTGTGTGATTCACGGACCACTGTGTGACCTTGATCAAATCAAGAAACATGTTGATGCTTCAGTTCACCCGCCATTTATTGTAGAAATACAGAATCACTAAAGCACTTCATCATAAATTAAGGAGAGGAGGAGGAGAGAGAACCCTGGCACCTGTGGAAAGAAAGTAAATGAATAGAGGTGTTAGGAAACAGACAGTGTGGAGGAGAGGCAGGGGGAGTGCAGTGATAGGATCTGAGAAAGTGAGGATAGCACCAAGAAGCAGCTTGGTGGCAGAAGGAGAGTGACCAGCTATTATGTGGCTTCTCCTCCATCCTCCCACACATACTTCCTCAGGGATACAAGACCACCCTTCATGGGGAAATTGCAGAGTCTACCAAAGGGTGGGTGCATGCGCGCGCACAAAGAGGAATTTGGCAGTCTCAGAAATCCACAACCCTTTGATTGGTCCTCTACTGTTTCCAACACCACTTTATTGGCGGGGAGGGATGAATTATACTTCCCAAAATCCCTGTAAAGCAAAATTTAGAAAGTTGACTGAAATCCTTGGTTGAAAGATGTCAGAGAGGGGCAGAGTACTATTATGACCACTAAAAAAACCCTTGAAACCATGTAAAATATGTCCCAGAATCTTAACATGGACAGTTTAATATGTAGGACACCCTGCAATCTTAACTCAGTTACAGAGCACCACAATAGAATTTCCTGTGCAGATTTAGATGAACAAGCATTTACTCCAAATTAATGAATTTAATCTTACACTTTTTCCTTGTCACTAAGTTCTACATTATTGCATAGTAATTGGGAGCAAGATGACAACCTTCATGTGGTGCTTCTGTTAAGTGCTAGTGTTTTTCGTGCTCTGTGTTTTGTGCAAATCCACCAACACAACATCGTCAATTGGCCACTGGATGCTGTTTTACCGACCTCCCAGTTAACGCAGCAACGATTATACTTCCCCAAACTACCCCTTCTAGGACCAAAAAAGAACAGTTGGGCCAGTCCTCTGAATATACCAATTTAATGTAGAAGGGATGTCCAGGGGAAAAGCGGATTACCTCTTGTGGACCCTCAGAGACCATCACATTGACATTGTGGCCCTCCAAGAAACACATACGAAAGAAGAAGATAAAGCTGCCAGACATAAAATCTATGGCTATACCAAAATCGCTGCCATCAACCATCCAAAACATGGACTAACAATGTATATGTGAAATGGACTAGTGGATGTGGAAGTATGAAAGAATTATCGACCAGTGGAAGTGATTAGAATCAGGGACATCGTTACAGTAAACGTATACAAGCCACCTAACATCATGTGGCCTGATCTCATCTTACCTTACCTTCCTCATCTGGCCATTTACACTGGTGACTTTAACAGTCATCACCAAGACTGGGGATACTGCTCAAATGACACAGCCGGGGAACAGATCACAGAATGGGCCTCCCTTGAAGACCTCCACCTGCTTTATGATCCGAAGCAACCTGGATCTTTCTGATCTAAGAGGTGGACAAAGGATCACAACCCTGACGTGTTTTGTGACCCGTAATAGCGCAGGTGTCCCACTGGCCACAACAAGAACCATCCTGAATCACTTCCCGCATAGCCAACATTGCCCAGTCATCCTCCAGATTGGCCTAGAAGTGCCTCTTCTGCAGTCTGTGCCAAAGCCGCGCTGGAAATTCTGCAAGGCTGACAGGCCCGCCTACACTTCAGAAATAGAATCTTGGATCCCACGGCTCATAATCGATACCTAGAAATCTCGGTCATTTTACAAACGTCCTAAAATCAACTATTAAGAAGTACATTCCATGTGCTCACTGCAAGGCTTTCACCCCCTGCTGGCCAAAAGAATCTGAGCCTTTCCTGAGGGAATATGAAAAGAGCAGCAACCCAGATAAAGCCACTGTGCTGCTTGCATCCTTGAATTTGGCATGCCTGGAAAGGTGGAAAGTAACCATTGAAAGTCTTGACTTCACTCATTCGAGCTGCAAGGCAGGGGCTTTTTTGCAGAAACTTGGAGGAATCTAGCCAAAATGCAATGCTTAACAAAGGTGACAGCAAATGCTGTTGCCTCATCTTCTTTCTAACAGCAAAACTCCGACAGACAAGATTACATGTCAGGAGGTCCAGCGGGAACTCTGAAGAAACCTTCAACAATGCCCAGAGGAATCCCCACTCTCTTCCCCATATTCTGTCAAGGAGATCAATGTTGCACTGTTGGAAACCAAAAGCCGGAAAGCTGCGGGGGTTGATGGTATTCCTCCAGAGTTTCTCAAGAATCTGGGGAGACGGGGACGGGAATGGCTAGCGGCGCTTTTTACTGTCATGCATAGAACTAGAGAAGTGCTAACAAGCTGGTGATAACCAACAGTGGTTGCCCTACTGAAGCCTGGGAAACCCCAGAGGACATAATCAGCTACCGCCCCATCTCTCTCCTCTCAACCACCAGCAAATTAATGGAACAAGTGCTGCTCCACCCTCTGGTTGACATTATTGAAGACATCCTCCCATTGGAGCAGGCAGCATTTTGCCTAAAGAGGAGCTGCTGTGATCAAGAAGCTTCACTTACCAGCCACATTGAGGCAGGAGACCAAGAACTCTTAACTCGGGCATCGCTCAGGGCTCTGTCCTGGCCCCAATATTTTTTAATCTATACACTGCGGATATACCAGCAACAGAGTCAAGGAAATTCATGCCCTAGCTGTTCAGCATGCAAGCCTCCATACCATCAGCTGCACCCTAACCCAAGATCTTAGCACAATTGCTGATTATTTCCAATGCTGGAAACTTAGGCCTATTCCAAAAAAAACCATGGTAACTGATTTCATCTGAACAATAAAATGGCTAATACCAAACTTGATGTGCAGTTCTGCGGTGACAGCGTCAGCCACGAAGCTAATCCAAAGTATCTTGGCATTACACTGGACCAGAGTTTGACCTTTTGACAACGTCTCAAGAACACCCACAATAAGGTCAAGTCCTGGGTTGCGCTTATCAGAAAATTGGCCAGAACATCCTGGGGCTCCAGTCCACAGATCTTACGAACCGCAACAATTGCCTTGGTATATTTTGCAGCTGAATGTTGTGCACCAGTGTGGTATCATAACACTTACATTAAACTCCTTGACACTCAACTCAATAATGCTATTCACATAATGTCAGGGATGCTCAAATCTACTCCAGTTGACTGGCCCCCCGGGCCTATTGCACATCCAGCCTCCTCCACAGATCACAAATATGATGATCCCACTGTACCATGACTTGCAGAACCCACCAAAGACTAGATTAAAATTCCGCACCCCTCTATGGAACTGTATTAAGATCCTTACACCCAACTTTGATGCTGAGGCTCAATGGAGAGTCACATGGAGCACCCTGACTGCTCAAAACAAACAGCTTGTCGATGATCCTGTTTAGGAATCACCAGGTTTTGATTTATGTCGGAAAGACTGGTGCAGATTGAATCGCATCAGGACATCTCATGGGAGATGTGGACAAACCCTCTTTAAATGGAAAATGAGGCAAACACCTGCGTGCGACTGTGGTCGCCAGGCACAAACGATAGAGCACATCATAGCTGAATGTCCCCTTCATTCCTTTGCCGGGGGCCTGAAGGACATTCACCAGCTCACTGCTGCGGCAATATGCCGGCTATCAAACTTAGATATAAATTTGTAGTTGTTGTTACCTACTCAAGCCATATGAAAGAAAAAGAAGACATAGTAATTGATTAATCAAACAATCTAAGGTGCTATAGGCATAGTAAACACACCTAACTCTATTGGTATGGGGGAGGGAGAAAGATTTGCATGTAGTCCAAACGACTGACAATAAAACATACAACCACTCATTTATGAAACAGAAAGAAAAGGAGTACTTGTGGCACCTTAGAGACTAACAAATTTATTAGAGCATAAGCTTTCGTGAGCTACAGCTCACTTCATCGGATGCATTGTAGCTCACGAAAGCTTATGCTCTAATAAATTTGTTAGTCTCTAAGGTGCCACAAGTACTCCTTTTCTTTTTGCGAATACAGACTAACACGGCTGCTACTCTGAAACCTGTCATTATGAAACAGAGTAAACAAAACCACAATCCAAACTGATCTAACAGCAGCCGGCATGTTACAGTGTTATACAGTAGCAAACTTCACAGCTCTTCAGAGACACCAAAGCTTTGAAAGACAGAGCAGAAAAGTATCAGAAAGTGTGACGCTTAAGGCTGCAGTTCTACGTGTGTTACTGTGAAGATTTTACAAGATAAATCTATCTCTTGCTAACTCAGTCACAAAAAGGTCTCAAACTTTGAAGTCATGATTTTAAATTTAGTCGCAAAATTAGCCTGAAAAAATAAGTAAAGCACAGCGTGAACTACATTAAACTCCCTCCTATCCTACCTTCAAATAATCAGTGAATGACTTGGGTAAAACTCAAACAAAACAACAACAAAACGTAAACGGTTGAGAGACTTCTGCTAAGTCAGCGAAACACAGTGTTAGCTAATAGTTTGTAAAACAGCCTCAGTAAGGAATTGATCTTGCTTCTCCCCATTGTTCTAGCCTTCCGATCCTGTATGTACTTTCTGTATGACTAAATTGTACTGATGGCTTTGGGGCAAATGACTCACAAAGGTTTGCCTAACTGAACATGCCCCTACAGATATTCTCAGAAGTTGCACTGGGAGTTATCAGGGGAACTAAGTCCTCTCTCACAAAGGTTAATGAAGGATCATTAAGACTAATGTCTATACATGCAGGATTGGAAGAGGGCAAGAAGAATATTGTCCACCCTCCATACTTCAGGAGGGCTGGGATAAAGGGTGAGGTTTGGGAACATGGCAGAATGGGTAATGCAAGTCCTTTAATACAAGGGAAAAGGTTATTAAGGGAAGGTATAGGTCTTGAGACAAAATCTCATTTTTCTATAAAGCAAAAAGAAATTTTCCCGAGTTGCAAGAAACATCAATCACCAGGCTTGGTGAGAAAGTGAAATTAGGATTATGAAGAACTATTGAACATAAAAAGGTTGAGTGGCGCTAAGCCATTGTGAAGCTTGACTTCCCTTAACAGATTTAACAAAAAGAGTCAAACACCTTCTCTCTGGGAGGGACTAAAAAGAATAAAAAATAGATTCCTACACAAGACTACAAGGGTGGCACTGTCATTATGGCATCTAATATCCAGATTTTTTTAAATATAAATATACTGGCAGACATGTTAGAAGAGAAGATATCCCTTGAAATTCCACAAGGCTTCCCTTTTATATGACATTTTAAGCCCATACTTCTGAAACAGAACCAGCCCAGGAGGAGAAAAAGGAAATAATGAAGTTTCCTTTTTAAGCTTCAAAATTTGTGAGCCAGCTAATTTAGACCATCTATTGGAGTTGCTGAATGAGGATCTGTGTTGACCTCTGTCCTGCCAAACTGGAAAAAATACTTCCTGGCTCTAGGTGAACAAGATAGCAATTAGTATTGTAGGTTAGCTATTACTGAATACATTCTGAGAGTTCACCGGCAGTAAGTGGATAGGGATTTTTATCCCTGACAGAAGAAGCAGTTAAGGGTTCATTTAAATTTGGCTGAGTGTCTTCTCGAGAAGGTTCATCTTAGTACGACTGAAAATAGCTTACATGCTATCTATAACTAGAGTTCTTATTTCTCTTCAATTTTTTACTTTGTTTTCCTCTTCATCCTTTTAGAATTGGGATCTCCATGGAGATCAAGAAAAATAAACTGTTCTCTCCCAAGCCATGAATCACTAGGTCAGCCACTGCTACAACCCCCAGCCTTCCCCATGTGCAGGTTGGTGTTTTGTCACTGAATTAAATTTTAGATAAAACTTTCATAAATGCAACTGGGATTTAGGAACTCAAGTCAGTTAGGAGCTTTTGAAAATTTTACCCTAAATCAGGTCGCAAACCCCCGCCCTCACCATGTTTCATTAGTCAGTCACCAAAAAGCAACGCTTCATGACATGCAATGGGTATAGTCTCCCCCTTCACTATTACTTTGCCTGAACTACCAGAGGTCTACTTAGTGTTTGTATAAATATACAATGTATATAACGTGTTGCTGGCAGCAGCAATTCATTCATGCTATATGCAATGTCTAAGATATCAGAGAGATAGCAAAAGCTGTAAGACTTGTCTTGTTTTTAGGAACAGAAGGGAGAAATGTCATTTGATGACAGAAGAAACACTTCTATTAGCCCTACCTGGACTCTTCGGAGATGTACTACATGCTCCTCTATGACAGTCTGTAAGGAGGAGGGAACATTCAAGATCTCTTGGCAATTGTCCATCAGGAATGTTACTAGTTTAGCAGCCAGCAGTTCATCCAAATCCATTTCATCTTTAGAGCAGAGGATGCAACGAGAAAACGCTTGAACCATCTGAAATAAAAATCAGGAAACGACATTGTATATATTTTTCCTTGTTTGCAGGAAAAATTGTAAATGGTGTCAAAGTGTAGACTTCGACAGCAGCAACATGTTTCCAATACACAATACTTCTTTAAATATTGGTGTAAGTGAAAACTGTTAAACCAGACTGATGAATGTATTGTTTGCACTATATATTAGATTGTTCCAATGGTGCAGTTGCATAGTCTAGCCTTTATTTCAGACCTAGACTACTGGAAATAAAATCCGTTATTGTTAAGACTTGAAAAGATAGCCATTTCACATGGGATATCAAACCAAATAGAAAACAAGAGTAGTATTTCATTATAATAAATCATGGACAGTTATGTAGTGGAAAGTCACAAGGTTATCTGGATTTCCTTATTATTAAACAAAGAAAATGTTTCTAAGTAATTCTAACTAGATTCCAGAAAGCTGTCCAGCTCATTTTCATGCAGCTCTGGACCCAAACTACCACAGCTGGTTAGACACAGGTGCAAGCTACCACATTAGTTGTAATAATTGTAATAATTAATTGCAATCATCTTTTGTCTATTTTCCAGTCACTACTTGCCACTGTAAGCACAGCAGGCAAATGGAGTTTTACTTCTCTGCCACATGCAACAGACTAACTTTTCAATTGCTACATTAAAACACTGTATAGAATACACACATAGGATAGATTACATCACTAAAATAATGGCACTTAGGAGGTTTTAATCAAGTTATCATGTATAGTTAATTAAAATCTTAATCGCTAAAGAACAAATATAGGTGCATTCACTCTGATTTCATTTTACAGTGAAAGGGACATGATTAATTTTCTTTTGTGCTTTTATTTGCAATATACTCAAAGGCAAGAAAGCCATATTTTCACTATCCCCTTGGTTCTCTGTCACATGGAATCTTTGCCATTTATGTCTAATAGAACAAATGGCAATGTGACTTTGCACCGCTTACTGTACTTCCTTGTCTTCACTCTACCGTCATTGGTGTTCGCAGCAACACAACACAGAAAACAGGGCTGGAGAGAGGATCTGAGCATAAACCATGGTTTTGTCAAAATCTAATAAAAATGGCACTTAAAGCCAACATTTTTTATAGTAGAGTGGTGAACAAAAATATTGAGAGTCTGGCAGACATTTTCCTATGGATGAGCACTAAAGTAAATCAAGTTCTGGGCTCAGTATACACACAACAACCTCTCTTTAACCTTTAATCTATGCCTGAAAAAGACAGTGCCTGCAGTCCACCGGAAGCATCTCCCATCACATACCATCCCCCCAGATGCAATTTCTGTGAAAGGGGAGGACGGAAAGCAGATTGCTAGAGATACCATTCCTCCCACACACACTACTTCCCTCTATAGCAGCCCATCTGAAATCCTGCTATCTGGGGGAGTGGGAAACTAGCCATCCCTCCCCTTCCCTGAAGCACTCTGCTGCAGTAAAGCCTCATGGCCAAAACCATCCTCTATGTATCTGATACTCCATATTAATGCCATAATAATCTTTAAATGGCCCCTAATTGTTCTTTCAAACTGCGTTAACATAGCAATGGAGTTTTTCCTCAACTGTTAGAATATAAAAAAAAAGAAATATGGTATCTCACTAGAATCTTTTACAAATAAATTGCTTGTCAAAGTTTCACCCTGAAGGCACCAAAGATTCACAAAGTACAGCAGCCTGTTCAGTTTAAACAAATTTGATACTGTGGGAGACCAAATATTAGGCTACAACTCATGATTGTTATCCATTTCTATGAAAACAGGGAGAACTTCCAACTTCCAAATGGGGCTCTCATCAATCACGATCTATATGATTGAAATAATCAACTGAACTTTGTTTGCTATCATCTCCAAAATGTACTGAATTTTGTATGTATTAACAAGAATCTTTCATTTATGCTGTTTCAAGATTTCATAAGCCTTGCTAGGTTTTTCACATTAGAAATATGCAAACCAGTGTTCTGGTCCCAGCTGAGTCACAAAGAGGTGGCAGATCTTTGTTGAGGCTGATCCTTGCCATCATCTTCATCAGTAGTTGCAGCTTTTTCCGATTTTCTGGTGGCAGCAGAAGACAGCAAACCCGAAGTGCTTCAATGGCCTTTTTGTTTTTCTGCAGCAGACCTGGTTTAAACAAGATTTGAGAGATTTATTTAAATTAATTACCTTTCCGAGTTACAGTTTTCCCCCAAAAAATCTGAAGATCTAAAACCTATTTTCCAAATTTTCCTACCTACTTCTGACCCCCTAGCAGAATTCCATCACACAAAGTTGAGCAATAATGCAATTTGAACTTATATGTTTCCCCCTTGTGTACTAGTTCAGGAATTCCAGTAACTTTCTTCCAGTAAATTTGAAAATGAAAAATGTAAACACTACCACCACCACAGCCTGGTGAGTGAGAGAGGGGAAAAGTCACTTTATGGTATCTGTGGCTGCGAAAGGAGCAGTCACAGTCTTGTGAAAGAAATGCTGATAGCAAGAAGCTTGAACTCTCTCATCACAAAAGATTAATGTATTGGTACAGATACCATACAAAGAGTGTTTGAAATTCAATAACCTTGGCTGGATCATCTCACCTTGCTGTACCATGCAGCTTTCCCCTCCCTGCACTCAATCAATCATAGAATATCAGGGTTGGAGGGGACCTCAGGAGGTCATCTAATCATCTAGTCCAACCCCCTACTCAAAAGCAGGACCAATCCCCAATTTTTGCCCCAGAACCCTAAATGGCCCCCTCAAGGATTGAACTCACAAACCTGGGTTTAGCAAACCACTGAGCTATCCCTCCCCCAATATAGTTGCTTTCCATATAGAAATGGGAGATCAGACACCGTTGCCAAGAGCAGGGTAAAGTGAAGTTAGGCATTTCTCTGACGAGGAATGATTAGAGAACCACAAAGGTCCTCACCCTATACTTCCAAGTGAACATATCATGTTGATATCAAAGCACCTCAATTATTTCATTGCAGACGCTCCCTGGGTTATGCAAGACCCGACTTATGCAAATTCACAATTACAGAAAAAGTTCCATAAGCCAGAAATAGGATTTTCGAGTTGCGGAAATTTTTGCGTAACGTACAGGTATATGTTTCCAACTTATGCAAAATTCGAATTACGCAAGGCTTTCCGGAACAGAATGATTGTGTAAGTTGGGGGTCATCTGTATTTCTTTTGTATTGTTTACCTTTGCAAGGTATTATTTAATTACATATTAATTTTATCCATTTCTGCAATTTTGTCTGGCATTGGTCTCATAAAACGTGTTCTGTTGCCCATTATTAGGTATTCTAATATTTTTTTTCCAGTGATTCAGGAGCCATTGCATGGGTCCACAGATTTAGGACTGGATTTTTTGCTATAAAGAGCAAGAGTAAGAGTAGTTTCCTTATTCCTAACTTAAATCTTCTAAATAGACCAACTTCAGACATATGTCTTCAAATCTGTTCCAGTTCATATTACATATTGTAATATGTCTACCCTCTATGCCCTCCTGCTATAAAACACATCTGCTCTCTGCCCATCCTATCCCATTTATAAAAGACAGTTACTAACCTTTCTGTAAATGTTGTTCTTCGAGATGTGTTGCACATGTCCAACCCACATTTGATGTGTGCGCTCCCCATGCAGTCACCAGAAATGTTTCCCTCAGTGGTACCTGTCTGGTTGGCTTTAGCACCCTCTGGTGTCGTGTGCTCATGGTGCTCTATAAAGAGACCGGCCAACCCTGCACCCTTTCAGTTCCTTCTTGCTGGCTAACTCCGACTGAGGAGTAGGAGGCTGGGACATAGAATGGACATGTGCAACACATCTTGAAGAACAACATTTACAGAAAAGCTAGTAACTGTCTTTTCTTCGAGTGCTTGCACATGTCCATTCAATGTTAGATGATGCCCAAGCAGTACCGTAGGAGGTGGGCTCGAAGTTCATGGACATGCGGATTGCAATACTGCCCTACCAAATCCAGCACCATCCCTAGCTTGCTGGGTGATGGCATACTAGAAAGAAAAAGTATGTGCTGCCGACCAGGTCACCGTTCTACAAATGTCCTGGATTGGGTCTGGGCAACAAACGCAGCTGAGGAAGCTTGTGCTCTTGTAGAATAGGCGGTCAGGATGGCAGGTGGTGGCATAGCTGCCTGCTCATACTACATGAGAACGCAGGAAGTGATCCAGGATGAAATTCTCCAAGCCAAATTGGGTCTTTCACCCTAATGGTTAGTGCCACAAATGCTCCATGGATTTATGGAATGGCTTGGTCTTTTCTGTGTAGAAAGGTAGGTCATGCCTAACATCCAGTGTGTGCAAACACTACTCCTCCCTATTCTTGTGCAGTTTCAGGAAGAAAACAGACAGAAAAATGGCCTGATTACTGTGAAACCACCTTTGGGAGGAATGCGGGATGGGGTGAAGTTGTAACTTGTCCTTGAACACGGTGTACAGGGATTCTGAAGTAAGGGCCCTAATCTCTGAGACCCTCCTCGACAAAGTAACTGCAAAGACGACCTTCTAAGAAAGGTATGACAGAGGCTCAAAGGGAGGGCCTGAGAGTCTTGACAGCACCAGGTCTAAGTTCCACAGGGGTATGGATTCCTGGATCTGTGGGTATAGCCTTTCTAAGCCCTTGAGGAAGTGAATGGACATTTCATGCGAAAAAAACAACCAACCATCTACTGGAGTGTTGAAAGCAGAGATGGCTGCTAGATGTACTTTAATAGATTAAATAGCTAGGCCCTGCTGTTTCAGCAGAAGCAGATACTTCAGCAGAGTCTGGAGAGGTGACCTAACGGACAAGAGGGCTCAATGGGAATGACCAAATGGAGAAACACTTCCACTTGGTGACATAGGTAACTTTAATAGATGGTTTTCTACTGCCTACTAAAACCTGGCAGTCTTGCTCCAAACAGGCCAGCTTCACAGGATTTAACCATGGACCTCCCACGTGGGCAGGTGGAGGGTGTTGTAGGTTTGGCGGGGATCCTGCAAGATCAGGTCCAGGAGGGGAGGTAGTGGCATTGGGGTCAATTACTGATAAGTCCAATCAAGTGCCAAACCAGCGCTGGTTTGGCCAGGCTGGGGCTATAAACTTAACCCTTGCCCTGTCCCTCTTGGCCTTCAGAAGACTTAGTGTGGTCCTGAAGGGCCTACTGAACTTCTGCCAGTAGGCCCAAGGACTGGAGCCAAGAGCACCTTCACATGGCTATCGCTGATGCCATAGCTCTGGCTGCTGCATTTGCAGCATCCAGAGCCACTTGTAGGGAAGCCCTGGCTATAGCCTTCCCTTGTTCCACCAGAGTGAAGAATTCCTGCCTGGACTCTTGGGGGAGCAAGTTCTTAAACTTTTATATGGGAGTCCCAGATGTTGAAATCCTACCTCCCTAGCAATGTTTGCTGGTTGGAGATGTGGAGCTGTAAGCTGCCAGTAGAATGTACCTTTCTGCCAAAAAGATCCACCTTCTTTGAGTCTTTTGCTTTGGGGGTCACTCCTGGCAGCCCCTGCCTCTCTCTTTTGTTGGCCGCCAAGCCACAAGGGACCCAGAAGGTGGATGGGAGTAACAATACTCGTACCCCTTGGTGGGAACAAAGTACTTCTCTCTCCTCTTCGAAGTGGCAGGCAGAGAGGACGGTGTTTGCCACAGGTTTCTGACTGGACCCATGATGGCCTCATTTAGAGGCAGAGCCACATTCGACTGGGCCATGATGGCCAAGATGTTGACCAGGCTGTGGGAGGACTCTTCAACTACATCCACTTCCGGCACTAAGTTCAAGGCCTCTGTCTTCAATAGATCCTGGTAAGCCATGAAGTCGTCCTGGGGCATTAAACTGCCCATCCCCGACACTGACTTGTCTGGGGAGGAGGAGGCCTGCACTGGGCCCCCCTTCTTTCCTTCTGCACAGACTGGAACCCACAATTCCAGCTCCTGAGGATCAGTACTGGAGTCTAGGTTGGGCACTGCTTGGTGTGACAGAGGAGCCATTCTAACACCATGGAGTAGGAAAAGCTAGAAGGAGGGCCAGGCCTCGGGGGAAAACCCCCGGGTTCCAAAAAGGCCATTGCATTAGCACGGGCCAATGCCCACTGATCTGGTAGGAACCCCCACACTGTGATTCACCACCACATAGGGCTGTCTGATGGGGCACAGGTAACGGCCCCGCTGCTGCATGCACAACTCCACCTCAAACTCTGATGATGAGTCATCTTCAGGAACCACAGAGGTGCCGTATGCGTCAGCTCCAAGGGCCAGGGCAGCATATCCGGGGATTGGTACTGAAGCAGGGAAGCCCATGTCAACATCAGCAGGGCCAGCTTCTCTCTAAATCAGGTGGGCAAACTGCGGCCTGCGGGACCCTCCTGCCTGGCCCTTGAGCTCACGGCCAGGGAGGCTAGCCCTTGGCCCCTCCCCCGCAGCCTCAGCTCACCATAACGCCAATGCTCTGGATGGCGGGGCTGTGAGCTCCTGCTGGGCAGCATGACTGCAAGAGCTGTCGGCCTGCCCCAGTGCTCTAGACTGTGCGGCAGTGTGGCTGACTCCAGCCAGGCAGCATGGCTGCCAGTCCTGGTGCTCTGTGTGACATGGTAAGGGGGAAGGGAGCGGGGGGGGGGGGGGGGTTTGGATGGGGCAGAGGTTCGGGGGGGCCTTCAGGGGATGGGGAATGGGGGAGGGTTGGATGGGGGTGGGATCCCAGGGGGGCAGTTAGGGGTGGGGGGGTCCTGGGAGGGGGTGGTCAGGGGACAAGGAGCGGGGGATTTGGATGAGTCGGGGGTTCTGAGGAGGGCAGTCAGGGGTAGAAAGTGGGAGGGGGTGGGGGCCAGGCTGTTTGGGGAGGTACAGCCTTCCCTACCCAGCCCTCCATACAGTTTCGGAACCCCGATGTGTCCCTCAGGCCAAAAAGTTTGCCCACCCGTGCTCCAGACGGTAACAAGGACTCCAGTACTGAATGAGAGCTCAGGGCAGACTGCTTCCTTCTGCTCACCCTCACCACCGGTGCCGACTCTTGCACTGCTGGCGACGGTAGTACCGAAAGTGCCAGCAAGTCCTTGACCACAACAAACACCTCCCTGGTGGACGGCACCACAATCCTGCTGGTGTCACAATGTCCCCAGTGCCAACAGCTGGTCCCACACCTGACTCAACGGAGCCTGCCAACGGGGCAGTCAATGATGCAATCTGTGGAGCAGGGGCAGAGGACTGGCCAGACACAGGTTGCACTCCACTCCGTTTCATGTGCTTGTCCTTTCTTAGACCCAGGGAATGCCCTCTCTTGCACCGCTGCTTCTTATGCTTCTTTCTCAGCACCAGTGATGGGGAACGGGCCAAGCGTCCCGTGCAGCAGGAGGAGCACTCCGTATCGACACCAAGGTACTGTGCCAAGTCCGACCGGCTTGGCTCTGACGCCAGTCTGAGCACCGCTTCCATCAGGAGGGACGTGGAACTGGCCTCCTAGTCCTCCTTCGTACGCAGCTTGAACTGGCGGCAGATCTGACAGTGATTTTGTCTATAAGTCTCACCCAAGCACTTTAGACAGCTGGCCTGCGGGTCACTCACAGGCATTGTCTTTCCTCAGGAGGCATAAGGTTTGAAGCCTATTTATTCAGATATCTTTAGTAATAACAAGCTTTAACATTAGCTCCAGTACCATTATTTTTAGAAAACAATATTCCTAATAAACTTAAAAACCACACTATACATTTCTGCCACAAGACAGCATTTTTCTTATGTTACATAACCATTATATTTTACTACAGACCAGGTGCTCTTTAGAAGATGGAAATGCAACCTCCTCAATGTTACATATAGAACACAGGTTCACCAAAGGCCAGCTACCAGAACATTAGTGCCTATGCTCTTGGAGTAAAAACTTTCAGTACTGCCTACATCCTATTTTCAAAAGTGCATAAGTCACTTTTAACTGAAAGTGTGCAAAACTTCTTTCATTTCCACATAAAATTTGGTATAAGTGAAGTGGGAGGGGGGGTTGTATTCTATTTGTGAAGATTACTGCAGCTGTAAAATAAAACCTTGTCAGTGCTGTGTGAAGTGAAATTCAATGTACAATGGAAAGTAACACACACACACACACACACACACACACACACACACACACGCTCTGTGTGAAAGAACAGGGAAAGATTTTAATTGAATAGGATTTTTTAAACAGAGAATTTAATACTAGCTAGTAAAAGCATGCACAAATGTATACAGAGTGCACAGAGAGAAAATCAATAATAAAACTTAAGAGCTGAGCTCCTTTTGAAAATAAGATTTAGCTATCTAAGTCATTCAGGCCTTGCAATGCTGAGTGGAGCCACACCTCAATACCCTTAAAAACCTGGTCCAAGGCATTCAGCCTCATAACACAACTTAAGGTATGTAACAATAGCACTGTGTAGTCTTAGTTTTCAAAATATATTTAAGTATTAGAATATTCTATTTATAGCTACAGTGGAAGGAACAGGTAAAAAAAATTGAGAGACTTGTTAAATCTTTATAAAAGTTAAGATAATTTGTGGCATGGGGGGGCGGGGAGAGCCACAATCGTTCACAATTCTTCTATTTATTATATTATAAGCCAACTTACCTAACACACTGACGAAAACATCAAAAAGATGAAATGTGAGTAGAGGTTCCTTCATCTGGCCATAGTAGTCTGCTATCGTTTTGAAGACATCTCTTTCAAATCCTAAATACGTAGGTTGCTTCAAATCTGAACAACTGGGCCCTAAGAGAGGAAATGAAACCATAAACAGGATCACCTATTTTGATTACTAGTCAATACAAGCAAAATTTCAAAAGGGAAAAATTTAAACTAATTATTCAAAGTAGTAGTTCACACACTGCAACTAATCAAATGAAAACAGACATAATATATGAAAAAATACCGATACAGTTCTTACTGTCCTTAAAATGAGTCCACTCCTTGCTATTTACTGCTCTACACCAGGGGTTCTCAACATTTTTTTTTCTGAGGCCCTCCCAACATGCTATAAAAAACTCCATGGCTCTCCTGTGCCACAACAACTAGTTTTCTGCATATAAAAGCCAGGACTGGCATCAGGGGGTAGCAAACAAGCAATTACCTGAGGCCCCCAGGAAGCTAAGTTGCTCAGGCTTCTACTTCAGTCTCAGGTGGGACGTCAGCCCCATGCAGTGGGACTTCAGTTTTCTGCCCTGGGCCCTTGTGAGTCTAACACTGGCCCTGCCTGGCAGACGCCTGCTTGCAACCCTCGAGGGGGCCTCAGTGGTGAGAACCACTGCTCTACACAATACTTTCTTTTAATCAAAATATTACTCTCAAGTTTTACATCCCTTGGTTGAAATGCAGTAGTACTAGAATGCTATGCAATGAGAGATGAATATTTGAAGTTGTTACTTAATTAGGTTTCAGATAGTATAAGCATTTATCTCCAAAAATGCTATGTATTCATAGGAATACTAAACTATGGCCAGTGCAGCTGCGCCCCTGTAAAAATCTCCCATGTATCTGCTCTATGCCAACAGGATACAGCTCTCCCATTGACATAATTAAACCACCTCCGACAAGCGGCGGTAGCTATGTTGGCAGGAGACACTCTCCCGTTGACATAGCGCTGTCCAAACCATCATGTTCTTTGGTGTAACTTATGTCGCTCGGGGTGTGTTTTTTACACACCTCTGAGCAACATAAGTTATACCGACGAAAGTGCTGGTGTAAACATAGTTTACTAAGATCATTCTGGAATTGAAGGAAAGAGCAAGACATTAATCAGTATTATCTAACTGCAACTGATATGATTTTTATTTTCAAAATAAATTCATTAATAGCTGTTAGCTATGTAAATGCACTCAATTTCACACTCAAAAGTTAAAGCAGAGTTAATATTTGTACCTCTGCTGTGGTTTCCTCTCCCAGGCTTTTGCTGATGACATATGCAGTTACTGTCTGAACTTTCAGGTGCTACTACAGCCAATTAACAGAAATGGAGGGGGGAAAAATATCAGATTTAAGAAACAAAAACCCCAAAGTTGATATTTTCTTCACTAAATTTAGTTGGCTGTAGTAGTGCTTCTTGAACATACAAACAGGGACTGCTTATGACAGACATCTGCAAAACTATGAGATTCAAAATGGCTTCTTAGTCTTTACTAGGAAAAGGAACCACATCAGAGATAAAAATACCAATTCTGCTTTTAAAGTTTTTTTTATGAAGGTACTGAAACATCTAGATGGGTAATATTCAAACACATAGCAAAAATATTTTACTACAATAGGTAAAATTCCCTGCTTTAAGATTCAATGTTTTGTTACTCTCCATGGCTAGAAACACTTTAGCCATCAGTACACACACATTCAAAGCAGCAGACTTTTCTAAGCCTTAGTTCTCAAACAGTGAATTGATAGACATTTATTTGACCCTTGATGGGTTACAATGACTATGTAATTACCACAGCTGTCACTAAATTTGAACCTCAGACATATGTCATCCATACGAACTGTCAGCATCCTACATACTATTCATTTCAAAGCACCTCTCAAAGCAAGCTATTCTGCTTTCAAAAAAATATATAAAAAAGATAGTCACCAAACCTCATGTATGTATTATAGACAGAGCTATAAAGCCATCCTGTAGCTCAGGTTGCCTAACACCTATCATAATTAAGGTCTACAAAATTCTTGGTCATGAAAATCACGTCACTGATTGTGAAATTTGGTCTTCCCTGTGAAATCCCAGCTCTGAAGGCAGAGTGTAAAGCAGTGGCTGCTTGCCAGACACCCAGCTCTGAAGGCAGCACTGCCACCACCAGCAGCATAGAAGTAAGGGTGGCAATATCATACCATGCCACCCTTACCTCTGCACTGCGGCTCGTGGCGGTGCTGCCTTAAGAGCTGGGCACCTAGCCAGCAGCCACTGCTCTCCCACTGCCCATCTTCAGGTAGCCAGCAGCAGCGCAGAAGGGTAGCATAGTATGATATTGCCACCCTTACTTCTGCGCTGCTGTTGCTGCTGGAGGTAGTCCTGCCTTCAGAGCTGGGCACCTAGCCAGCAGCTGCCGCTCTCCAACCGCCCAGCTCTGAAGGCAGCACAGAAGTTTCCATCTATGCCACTTTCTCCATTTATGCACCCTTTTAAAAAAAACTTCCACCGTTCCACACATCGCTTATTAGTTTCTGCCATCTCTCTGGAAGAAGCATGGATTCTGCAGAGCTCAGTGCAGTTAAAATGACCTTTGTTACTACAGGACACATGATTCTCCTGTATTTGCAGAACTTGAATGAATACTACAACAACTGAGTATGCAATGAGGAAGATATGGCGATGTTCAAACACAACAATAACTGGATGCTGATGATCATAAATAAAATGCCAGGTTGCTGATGGCATTCATGGAGCAGCTCCTCACATTGAATCGCTGCTTCTGAGCCCAAGAAATGAGCACTGATTAGTGGAATCACATTGTAATTCAGGTTTGGGATGTGAAAAGCCACATTCCTGGATCTGCATGCTAAGCTCACTCCAGACCTCCACCGCAGGGACACCGAAATGAGAGCTGCGTTGACAGTGGAGAAGCAAAAAGGTGATCACATTCTGGAAGCTTCCAATGCCAGATTGCTATCAGTCACAGGTCAATCAGTTTGGAGTTGGAAAATCCACATTGGAGGCTGTTGTCATCCAAGTGTATAGGGCTATGAAGTGTACGCTGCTGCACAGGACTGTGACTTTCACAAATGTGCAGGAAATGGTAGATAAGATTTGCAGCCGTGGGGTTCCCAAACTGCAACGGGGCAATAGATGGCACACAAAGCCCTATTCTGGCATGAGCCCACCTTGCCAGCAAGTACATCAAGAGAAAAGGATTCCTTTTCTGTGGTTGTACAAAGACAAGTGGATCACCATGGACACTTATGTGATATTAATGTGAGCTGATCAGGGAAGGCACATGATGCTCACATTGCTAAGAACAGAACTTTTCCAAAAGCTGCAAGCAGAGACATTCTTCCCTAGTAAGCACGTTCATATTAGCAATGTTGAAATGCCAATAGTGATTCTGGGGGACCCAGCCTACTCCTTGCTCTCCTGTCTCATGAAGCCATACAAAGAATACCATGATAGCACCAGAGAAAGATTCAACTATCAGCTCAGCTAATGCAGAATGGCTATTGAATGTGCCTTTGGTAGACTGAAGGGTCTGTGGCATTGTTTACTCACTAGATTGGATCTCAGCAAGGGAAACATGATCTGCAGTATAGCTGCATGTTGAATACCGCTGTGAAGTGAAGGGGGGAAAGCTACTGCAAGGATGGAGGAGCAAGATGGACTAGCTGTCTGCTGAATTTGAATAGCCAGACACAAGGGCTATTAGAAGAGTCAACAGCTATACATCTGAGGGAGGCTTTAAAAAAAACATTTTGTCAGCCACAATATAGAGTTGTATGACACTTTTATGAAATAAAATGTCTTGTAACAAAGCTTAAATACTGGTCGGTTATCGCCTCCCATTATCAAATTCTATAATGCATCTATAATGCTTGGTGTAAGCTAATATACTGTAAGTTTCCAAAACCAAAACTTTATTGTGTGCAAAAAACAGGCAACAAAATTAAAGTGCAAACATATAAGGTACAAACCTTTAAGCAACGCTAACAGGATGAACCATACTTTAAAACCCCCAGTAAAAAAAACACAAGTAAACAATGAACATTTATGTTCATATACATAAAAATTATTTCAGCATAAAGTATTGTGGCTGATCCTGGAATTTTCACAGTTGGTATATAGCTATGGTTCTCCATGTTGTCTGCCGGCATGGAATAGTAGGGGATAAGGAGGTACACCATGCTGTCATCTTTTATGTTGGGTATGAAGGGAGCACCAACCATGATTTTGGAAAGGCTACTGAATCCTGGATCTTTGGACACATAAGTTAATAATGCTTTACAACATTTGAGTTTGTTACCTGAACAAACCCATGATGTCCTGGTGCATTTCCGAATGCACCTCTCAGTCCTTTTTCCTCTCCTCCAACAACTGCTCTCTCCATTCTCAGTCCTTCTCCATGGTCAGGTCATAAAGCTCATCCAAGCCGTGTTCATGGTCAGAGGCCACAGAGGAAGGGAGGATCTCACAGCACATACCCTTTCTTATTTGTTTCTCTAGCTTCCTGATACGGCTCAGATGTTCAGCCGGCATAAAGGGGGTACCTAAAAAGAATGGCTGTGAGGCAGGGATCTCCCTCACATTCTTCACAGTGAAGACTGATGCAAAGAATTCATTTAACTTCTCTGCAATGGCCTTGTCTTCCTTGATTGTCCAGTGGCCGCTCTGACTGTTTGGCGGCTTCGGCTTCTGATGTCCTTAAAACATTTTTTTCATTAGCTTTTCTGTCTTTTGCTAGTTGTTCTTCAAATTCTTTTTTGGCCTGCCTAATTATAGTTTTACACTTGACTTGCCAGAGTTTATGCTATTTTCCTTAGTGGGATTTGACTTCCAATTTTTAAAGGATGCCTTTTTGTCTCTAACCATTCTTTTTCTCTATTGTTTAGCCATGCAGCTTTTTTTCTTTTCTTTTTGGTACTCATATTGTTTATTATTTATTTGTTTGTTTTGATTTGGAGCATACATTTTCTTTTAGCCTCTTTTATGGTGTTTTTAAATAATTTCCATGCAGCTTACAGGCATTTCACTCTTGTGACTGTTCCCTTTAATTTCCAATTAACTAGCTTCTTCATTTTTGTGTAGCTCCCCTTTTTATGAAGTTAAATACTAGAGTGCTGGATTTCTTTGGTATTTTCCACCCTATAAGTATGTTAAATTTAATTGCATTATGGTCACTATTACTGAGCGGTTCCACTACATTCACCTCTTGGACCAGATGCTGTGCTCCACTTAGGACCAAAACAAGAATTGCCTCTTCCCTTGTGGGTTCTAGTTCTAGCTGCTCCAAGAAGCAGTCATTAACAGTGTCCAGAAATTTTATCTCTGCATCCCATCCTGACATGATATATACTTAGCCAATATAGGGATAGCTGAAATCCCCATTATTATTGCGATTTCTGTTTCTGTAGCCTCCCTATTCTCCCTGAGCATTTCACAATCACCATCACAGTCAGTTTTGTTTGTTTTGGGGGTTTTTGTAACTTAATTTATTTTCACTCCAACTGCTGCTTTAATTTACTAGGGGCTGAGCCATCCATAAATAACATAGTTCCTGAATCTCAATATGCATAAACACCTGCTATAACAAAACTATATTTTTATAGCCACATGCCTACAAAAAGGTCATTGGACCATTTTACCGAGATTTGTCACAAATGAAAGCTAAATAGTTAAAAGCAAAACAGCTTCATATACTCTAGGCATCCGATGAAGTGACCTGTAGCTCATGAAAGCTTATGCTCTAATAAATTTGTTAGTCTCTAAGGTGCCACAAGTACTCCTTTTCTTTTTGCGAATGCAGACTAACACGGCTGCTACTCTGAAATCTAGGAAATATGTAGCATTGGCAAGAGTATTTAACAGATGACCCTAAAGATCTTTTCCATCTCTACTTTCTAGGATATGAATCAGAGGACATAATTCTGACCCTTTAAATAAAATTAATTTGGTGACGTGAGATAGGAGTTGCTTCAGTTTTGTTTTTATTAGGATTTGGTGATATACTTACAATTTGCTAGACACTTCATTGCTGACAGTACCCAGTGAGGTAGCTCTTCTTCTCAGAAGGGAGGTTGTGGAGAAGAGATGAGAATTTAAAACAGTTAATACATTAACAGTCTGTCATAAGACAAGAGAAGTTCAAAATCTTTCAGAAAATGTGGTTTAGTTTACAGTTGTCCAACACCTTAAAATACTGCCAGTTGGGCTACTCCAAGGACACGCTCTATCTTAGATGCCATTGGTCAAATTTTATACTACTCCAATCTTATGGAGAAACATAGCAGTAAAGTAGTTTATGAAACAGTGTCAAACATCTAAATTTCAACTGAGACATTTCCCCCAGTACATCAAAAAAAAAATTTTTTTAACAGTAATTTTAAAATATAAGGTTTGGCTGGAGGTTTCAGTCAAAAACAGGGAAATTGTTGAAGATTTAATATACACTGTCTTGATGCTTCAGAGACATTATAAGAACGTAAGAATGGCTATACTGGGTCAGACCAAAGGTCAATCTAGCCCAGTATCCTGTCTTCCAATAGTGGCCAATGCCAGGTGCTTCAGAGGTCAAGCCCAAGTACTGTAGGGGGCTGATGTGACAGTAGGAAAAGTCATACACTCCTCTGACACCTAGAGTGAAGGGAGGAGAAGGATGAAGGAGCCCTGACCTTGTGTTAATGAGAAAATCTTCCACTTTCACTCTCAAGTACCTTTGCATCTTGAAACCTTGAACTGCCTGTGGGTGGATCAGGGCAAAAAACAAAAACTGATTCACACTGGTAAGACTCTTCAAAGGCCATTAGTGGCTGACTTAATCCTGGTCAACTCTAGAAAAGATATACCAGTATAAAGACGCTAGTTAGGGTGGTCTTTTTAACCAATATATTTATACTGGTATAAGCCCTAGTGTGGATGCAGTTGCACTGATATAAAGGTGCCTTATATCAACATAGCCTATTTCACTTCCTGAACTGGAATAATCAATACCAGTATAAGCACTTTTTTACAGGTATAAATGTGTCCACACTAGAGGAGGGATTTCCACTTTAATAATACAGGTGTAGTTAAAGGAAAAAAAACTTTCTAGTATAGACAAGCCTTAAAAGACCCCAAGACAGCCAACAATACAGCCTTAAAAGAAAAAAAATAATTTAAAAGAGCTATAATCAACACAGGAAAGCTTAAAAACCATAATAAAAATCTCCAGTCCACTCACTTGTTTTGTCTTCCAAAATGACAATGCCCTGTTTATTGACATTGTACACATTGTGGATGATATGCTTTGGGTTCACAAGCTTTGTATCCAATACTTCATCCAGAGAATCCAGGCCCAAATCTTTTTGCAAGCTGTTAAAATAAATAGTTTACATCATCTGATTTTTGAATACATTAAAAAACAAACTGATATGGGGAACGATTCACTTGTTTATTAATTCCTTTCTGTTTGTTTTTGTCATCTTTGGGGTGTGGAAGCTTGAGGCAGTTTCAAGTATGTTATTTGATTGTTAATATTTTCATGCTGCACATTTCATTGATGTATATCCAGTTCATCTCATAAAAATAACATGCCATTTTAACAGTTTAGAATATAAACATTATTGGTAAGGTTCCACCTGCGTGGTCAAACAGCCAGTGTATTTTTTAACCAGAGGAAAAAAATTATATATATATAAAATTCATACACATACACAAAATAGACAGCCCATACATTGTAAAGGATATTAATGTTGGATTGCCTATACTAATAGAATATAGATTAATAGATTACAAGGTCAGAAGGGAACATTGTGATCATCTAGTCTGAACTCCTATCTAACAAAGGACTGTGACAAAGCTCTGTCCTTGCCTCCATGGGTCCCACGTTTCCTGGCAGCTTTGGCTAGCCTCAGAGGCTCACTGTGACCCTCCACGTAACCCTTCTTTCTCTAGGGACAAGGGACACAGTCTATGGAGCCATTTTCATCATAAGCCAGCGAGGGAGGTGAGGAGAAGTTATTCTTCCTTGCACAGTCTCTGTTGTCTCCCAGTCTCAGTGATTAATCAGGGGCAAAGGTAGGGGGAGGCGGGAGCCCAGGCCCACCCTCTACTCCGGGCTTTAGCCCAGGGACCCTAATAGTATCAGCTATGGTAGCTGATCTTTTAGAAACATTAACATGTACAATTCCCTGGGCTACTTCCCCCACAGCAGCCCTCACTTCCTCAAGCTCCACTTCACCCTTAACTCAGGGCCTCCTTCCTTGTGCCTGATATGGTGTGTACTACTCAGCCTCTCCAACCGCGCAACTTCCTCCCGTAGCTCCTGACATGCCCTCCCACCCGACTGACTGGGAGGCTTTTAACTAGTTTCAGCCAGCCCCTGATTGCCTTCAGGTGTCCCAATCAACCTAGGCTTCTCCCTGCCTTCTGGAAAGTTCTTAATTGGTCCCAGGTGTCTTAATTGACCTGGAGCAGCTGCCATTTCACTTAACCTCCTACCAGGGATTTGTTTAGCCTGGAGCGACTCTCTCTCTCTCCCACTGCTCTTCCAAAGCCTTCTAGCTTGGAGGGAGGTGGGAAGCTACTACTCCTGCTGCTGGGCCCTAAGCTATCCCTGCTGCTCCAGTTGCTCCCCTGGCTGGGCCAGACACCACCCCCCCCCGGTTCTCTGCTACCTGGTTGCTGGACCCCCCACTCTCGGGTGCTGCTGCTGCTCCAACTGCAGCCCCGAGGCGGGCGGGGCTCCTAGCCCACTCCCCAGAGAGGAGGAGTGAGGGACCCCAACCACTGCTGTTGCGGACACCACCACCATCACCACCACCTGAGAGGGGTCCTTTCTGCCTGCCTGGACCACCACCTGGAGTTCCTGGAGCAGCTGCTGCTGTGGAGTCTGTTGCCTGGAGCTGCTGAAGCCCTGAGGAGGAGAAGAGGACCATCTGCCAGTGTGGGAGCACCTAGAGACTTTGCAGACCACCGTGGAGGGGGCCCTAAGACTGAGTCATTTTCAAACTGTGCCCTTGTGGTGGGGGTTTTGACTGTGTTTGTAGGGACACAGGGGGTGTGGCGTGGAGCTGCCGCCCGATCAATCTGTGTGTCCCCCCCAACCCCCACCACTACTACCACCACCGCTGTCCCCTCCACCACCTCTACTGGCTGTATACCATCTGTCTCAGCTCCTGCCGCTGGACTCAGCTGCTTGCTTGGCTTGCCACGCCCTATTTCCACCCTTTGGGCCAGAAGCAGCAGCCAGCTTAAAAAGACTTGTGCCAGTGCATGTGGGTGCACGTACCCCACCCCAGACTGCCTACCCCCCCAGCTTTGCCCTTGCAACCTGCCCCATTTGTGCTTTGCAGGTTTCCCCCCCTTATGCCCCAGTCCCTGCTTACTACCTTCAGTTTGTTTGCCTGCCCCGCCCATTTCCTCCTGCAGCCTCTGTTTGTTTGCCCTGTCCCAGCCTCTAAGGCTAGCCCCTTGGTTTCCCTGCCCTACCTCCAGCCTGCTTAGCCCCTTGCTCCGTGTGCCCATGTCCCCTCCCATGCGCTTGTGCCACTCCCCATTTTAGTTTCAACCCTCTTCACTGCACCCCGAATGTTGTTGTATCCCCCCCTCCCCTAGTGCACCAAGAGGAGCCGGAATTCCACCCTGTGTCAGAGACTGACCCCTAACCCCTGATTGCCCCCCGTCCAGCCCACCCCTTTCGGCGCCCTCCTCCCCTGCCTGCAGCCTAGCGGGGAGGAGTGGTCGACCTGCTTCCTCTCTCGTCTCCTCCTTCTGGTGTCTCCCCTTTCCTCCCTACTCACGATGGCGGGGGATGAGACGGGTGGGGCCCCTCCAGCAGCCCGAGCTGCCCCTCCCCTACCTGCCCCTCCGTCACCCCCCCAAGCTTCTGCCTCCGCTGCCGAATCATCTGCCACCACCCCCGCTGGGGCACCAGCAGCGACGGGCACTGGGGTGACCTCTACTGCTACCACGTCTCTCCCCCCTCAGATTCGGGGGGAGCCCCCCCAGCCGGCGGGAAGAGCCAGGGGAAGAAGAAGGGGAAGGGCCCTGCTAAAAAGACCAGGCCCTCCATGGCAGGGGCTGCCCCCAATGCCCCGGCCCCATCTCCAGCTGGGGCGCCCCTTCCCGCTGTTCCCTCCACCAGCTTTGCAGGTGTCCGTCCCCCGGCCCCCAGAGCATACACCCAGGTGGCGGCAGCCCCCCCGCCTGCCGCTACGTAATTTCTCAAGCCCACCGCCTCCGCTACCATCTATAGCGGCCGGGGCCCCCTTCCCACCATGACCAGGAAGCATGGCGTTCGTTGCCTCCTGGTGCTCACCTCACCCCACGTGAAGTCCTATGTGCGGGTGTTGGCGATGGTGGTGGGGCCCACGGCCATTGTGGCGGCCTCCAAAATGTATGGCAAGGTTGTCTTCTTCTTAACATCAGAGGCCGCTGCCCAGGAGGCGGTGGAGAAGGGCCTGGCAGTGGGGGGCGTTTTTGTCCCCTTAAAGCCGCTAGAGGACATGGGCGTCCGCCTGGTCCTGACCTCTGTCCCTCCCTTCCTTCCCAATGGCACCCTGTTACCCACCCTCTCTACCCTGGGGAAGCCCATCTCTGTCATAAGCCCTCTCCTGTTGGGCTGCAAAGACCCCGCACTCCTCGTGCTCTCGTTCCGCCGGCAAGTGCAGCTTCAACTGCCGCCGGCGGCGCGTGACGGAGAGGCACTGGAGGGGTCATTCCTAGTCCCCCACCAGGGGGCCCGTTACCGGGTGCACTATTCCACGGGGGAGGCCCGGTGTTACCTCTGCTGGGCAATGGGGCACGTCCGGAGGGACTGCCTCCTGGCCCGGCAAGGAAGGGCATCCGGGACCCCCGACCTCCGGCAGGGCACCGGTCCCATCATCGCCGGCACCCCTGGCTGCCCGGCACCCGAAACCACCCCTCCTTCTTCCCAGTCCACCATTGCTCCCGCTCGGGCCCAAGGGGCACCTCCCCAACTATGCCCAGACGAGCGGGAGAGCCCCGCCCCCGCTGCCTGCAATCTGGCGGGGCCTGTGGAGGAAGGTGCGGCAGGGACACTGCCGGGCATGGGAGAGGGCCCGCCCCAAGGGGAATCTTCCCTCCATTGTGCTGCCCCACCGTTACCCCCTCGAGTCCCTGAACCATTGCTTCTGCCCCCTGACACAACCCCTGCTAGCCAGCCCCCAGATGATGCCATGGAGGGCTAGGCCCTAGTCCAGGGGAAACGGGGCAAGCGGAAGGCTCGAGCTCCACTCCTCCCATCTGATGCGGAGGCCCCCTGGAAGACCAGGAAGGGGGGCACCAATGCTGAGCCTTCCGCTCTACCCACGGGTGTGTTCCATCCACCTGTGCTGGTTGGGTAAGATGTGGCAGCACTGGAAGGTGGTATCTCCCCTCCACGGGAGTCCCTCTCCTCCAAAGCCCCCGAGGCTCTATCTGAAACCTCAGTGTGCCCCGAGGCAACAGTTGCGTCAGGTGGCAGCGGGGAGAATCCCAGGGTGGCGGAAACTGATCTCCCATCAATATACGAGGAGATCGAGGCCCTGGGTCTGACCCCGATCACCCAGGGGGAGGACGACCCTATGCCAGCGGGCCTCGATATAGGCGACTTCACTCCAGTCCCCCTTTCCCCATGCTCCCTCCCCCTAACCGTTGCTTCCGCTCCCACCTCTGAGGAGCCCCTGGACTCCTCCATCAACCCGGCTGCAGATGGCACCCCACTGAGGGCCGCCGAACCTGTTGAGGCGACGGCCAGTGCCACGCGGCCGGGACCTGAGCCACCAGGGGCACCCGTCGTTGGTGAGGAGCATTCGACCTCCTTCCCGGGAGAGGGCCCTACAGGAGAGAGTCCACCCCCTGATGCCGTGGCTGCCAAATCCACCAGAGAGCCTGCACCCGGCATCACTGAGAGTCCTCTACTCGCCCAGAATCTCATCTCTAACCTTGCCCCTGCCCCTGTCCCTATCCCATCCACATCCCAAGATGTTATTGCTGCCCCTCGGGCTGTCTCCTTCCCCTTGCCAACAGATGACCCCCAGGAAGCGGCCTTTGTGTTTTCCCGTCCCGACCTACCAGGGGCTGCTATCTTCCCTCCGCCACCCCCTATCGCCCTAGCATTTAAGCCAACTTAGCAGGAGCCCCGTCGGGGGTCCGCACCCTGTCTGCCCGTCTCGGTGGGCCATGGGGCTGTACCAAGGGCCCCGTCAGGGAGTAATCAAGAGACCATAATCTCAGCCCCCCATGCGCTGCGAGAAGAGTTGCGGGAGTTCCTAGAAGACGTCCGTGGCTCCCGCAACAAAGTCCAGCTTGCCCTCCAGCGATGGGGGGACTTTAATCAAATCCTCCGGGCCGCAAGGGCCCTCATGGGGGAGGGTAAAAGGACCGGGAGGAAGGGAGCTGCGGCCTACCACCGGGTCCGCCTCTTCCGTGACTCCTTACTCACCTATGGGGTGGGTCACGGACTGCTGCGTGGCCCGCCGGGAGCCATGAGCATCCCTGCCGGCGAGGATCCCCCCCAGCCCTCCTCATGGCACCCTTTACCATTGCAACATTGAACACCCGCGGCTGTAGGATGGGTCTCCGCAGGTCCCAGGTGCTCTCCTTCATTCGGGAGGGGAGGTACTCTGTGGTTTTCCTGCAGGAGACCCATACGGATCCGACCGCCGAAGACAGCTGGCGGCTGGATTGGGGGGATAGGGTCTACTTTAGCCACCTCACAGTTCGTACGGCTGGAGTGGCAACCCTGTTCTCCCCCGACCTACGGCCCGAGGTGCTGGGGGTCGCCGAGGCTCTGCCGGGCCGCCTGCTGCACCTCCGGGTCCGCATGGAGGGGCTCGTAGTCAACCTCGTCAACATCTATGCCCCAGCAGTGAGTCCGGAGCGGCTGCAATTCTATCAGCAGGCATGCGCCTTCCTCGGCACCTTGGATCCTCAGGAGTGCCTGGTCCTGGGAGGGGACTTTAACATCACCCTCGAGGAGCGGGACCGTTCGGGGACCGCGCAAAGCCCGGCCGCCATCGCCGTCCTCCAGGAGATAGTCGAACACCACTCCCTGGTGGACGTCTGGCGCGACCACCACCCGGATGACACTTTCACGTTCACCTTTGTCCGGGTGGAGGCCCATCGGTCGCGCCACTCCCGGTTGGACTGCATTTATTTATCACGCTTCACCTTTCACGAGCCCACTCCTCCAGCATCCGGCCGGCCCCATTTTCTGACCATCATATAGCCACCGTGACAGCCTCCCTCTGCGCGGAGAGGCCGGGGCCGGCCTATTGGCATTTTAACAACAGCTTGCTGGAGGATGCGGGCTTCGTGGCGTCCTTCCGGGAGTTCTGGTTGGCCTGGCGAGGGCAGCGGCGTGCCTTTCCCTCGGCACGGCAGTGGTGGGACCTAGGGTAGGTGCGTGCCAAGCTCTTCTGCCGCGACTACACCAGGGGCGTCAGCCGACGGAGGGATGCGGCGATAGAGCAGTTGGAATGGGAGGTCTTAGAGCTGGAGAGGCGTTTGGCTGCCAGCCCCGAGGATCCACCCCTCTGCGGAGTGTGCCGGGAGAAGCGGGAGGAGCTCCAGACCCTTGAGGACCATCGGGCCCGGGGTGCCTTTGTTCGATCCCGCATCCGTCTCCTTCGGGAGATGGATCGCGGCTCCCGCTTCTTCTACACCCTGGAGAAAAAGAGGGGGGCTAAAAAACATGTCATCTGCCTACTGGCAGAAGATGGCACCCCCCTCACGGATCCAGTGGAGATGTGTGGGAGGGCGAGAGCCTTCTACGCAAGTCTTTTCTCCCCGGATCCGACCGATCCTAACGCTTGCAGAGTGCTGTGGGAGGACCTCCCGATGGTCAGCACGGGCGACCGAGACTGGCTAGAGCTGCCTCTCACTCTGGCCGAGTTCTCGGAAGCCCTCCGTCGCATGCCCACCAATAAATCTCCGGGCATGGAGGGGCTGACTGTGGAGTTCTACCGCGTGTTCTGGGACGTCCTCGGCCCAGACCTAGTCACCGTCTGGGCCAAGTCTTTGCAGAGCGGGGTCCTCCCTCTTTCGTGCTGGCGAGCCATGCTCGCCTTATTGCTGAAGAAGGGGGACCACCGCAATTTACGAAATTGGCGTCCCGTCTCGCTCCTCAGCATGGACTACAAAGTCGTGGCAAAAGCCATCTCGCTGCGGCTAGGGTCCGTGCTGGCGGACGTGGTCCACCCAGACCAGTCCTTAGATCAGGAGAAGGTGTTCGACAGGGTGGATCACGGGTATCTCCTGAGCACTCTGCAAGCGTTTGGCTTCGGACCCCAGTTTGTGGGTTTTCTCCGGGCTGTACGCCTCCACAGAGTGTTAGGTCAGGCTCAACTGGACCCTGACTGAACCGGTCAGCTTCGGGCGAGGAGTACGGCAGGGGTGCCCCCTCTCAGGCCAGCTGTACGCTCTGGCGATCGAGCCCTTTCTCTGTCTCCTCCAAAGGAGGTTGACAGGGTTGGTGCTGCGGGAGCCGGAGCTGCGGCTGGTCCTGTCGGCATATGCTGATGACGTGCTGCTCGTGGTCCAGGACCCGGGCGACTTGGCGCGGGTGGAGGCTTGCCAGGCCATCTATTCGGCAGCCTCCTCCGCACAGGTGAACTGGGTCAAGAGCTCTGGCTTGGTGGTAGGGGACTGGCGGCAGGCGAGCTCCCTCCCACCTGCGCTTCAGGCCATCCGGTGGAGCACGGGTCCGCTGCTCTATCTCGGCGTTTACCTTTCTGCCACGCATCCCTCTCTGCCGGACAACTGGCAGAATTTAGAGGGGGGGGTGATAGAGCAGCTCCGGAAATGGACAGGACTACTCCGGTGCCTCTCCCTTCGAGGGAGAGCACTGGTGCTTAATCAACTAGTCCTGTCTATGCTCTGGTTCCAGCTCAACACCCTGGTCCCGGCCCCGGGTTTCCTGGCCAACCTCCGGACATCAATTCTGGAGTTCTTTTGGTCAGGACTGCACTGGGTCCCTGCAGTGGTTCTCCATCTACCTCTGGAGGAGGGAGGGCAGGGCCTGAAATGTCCGCTTACTCAGATCCATGTCTTCCGCCTCCAGACCCTGCAGAGGCTCCTTTATGGTGCAGGTAGTCCAGCGTGGAACATACTGGTGCACGCCTTCCTGCGCCGCTTCCGAGGGCTCCGATACGACCGGCAGCTCCTTTATCTCCATCCAAGAGGTCTTCCGCGAGACCTCTCCGGGCTGCCGGTCTTCTACCAAGACCTCCTCCGGACCTGGAAACTCTTTTCAACGACCAGGTCCGTGGCAGCCACCGAGGTGACCATGAGTTGGTTGAGTTCAGGATCCTGACGCAGGGAAGAAAGGTAAGCAGCAGGATACGGACCCTGGACTTCAGGAAAGCAGACTTTGACTCCCTCAGGGAACAGATGGCCAGGATCCCCTGGGGGACTAACATGAAAGGGAAGGGAGTCCAGGAGAGCTGGCTGTATTTCAAGGAATCCCTGTTGAGGTTACAGGGACAAACCATCCCGATGAGTCGAAAGAATAGTAAATATGGCAGGCAACCAGCTTGGCTTAATGGTGAAATCTTAGCGGATCTTAAACATAAAAAAGAAGCTTACAAGAAGTGGAAGGTTGGACATATGACCAGGGAAGAGTATAAAAATATTGCTCGGGCATGTAGGAAAGATATCAGGAGGGCCAAATCGCACCTGGAGCTGCAGCTAGCAAGAGATGTCAAGAGTAACAAGAAGGGTTTCTTCAGGTATGTTGGCAACAAGAAGAAAGCCAAGGAAAGTGTGGGCCCCTTACTGAATGAGGGAGGCAAGCTAGTGACAGAGGATGTGGAAAAAGCTAATGTACTCAATGCTTTTTTTGCCTCTGTTTTCACTAACAAGGTCAGCTCCCAGACTGCTGTGCTGGGCATCACAAAATGGGGAAGAGATGGCCAGCCCTCTGTAGAGATAGAGGTGGTTAGGGACTATTTAGAAAAGCTGGACGTGCACAAGTCCATGGGGCCGGACGAATTGCATCCGAGAGTGCTGAGGGAATTGGCGGCTGTGATTGCAGAGCCCTTGGCCATTATCTTTGAAAACTCGTGGCGAACGGGGGAAGTCCCGGATGACTGGAAAAAGGCTAATGTAGTGCCCATCTTTAAAAAAGGGAAGAAGGAGGATCCTGGGAACTACAGGCCGGTCAGCCTCACCTCAGTCCCTGGAAAAATCACGGAGCAGGTCCTCAAAGAATCAATCCTGAAGCACTTAGAGGAGAGGAAAGTGATCAGGAACAGTCAGCATGGATTCACCAAGGGAAGGTCATGCCTGACTAATCTAATCACCTTTTATGATGAGATTACTGGTTCTGTGGATGAAGGGAAAGCAGCGGATGTATTGTTTCTTGACTTTAGCAAAGCTTTTGACATGGTCTCCCACAGCATTCTTGTCAGCAAGTTAAGGAAGTATGGGCTGGATGAATGCACTATAAGGTGGGTAGAAAGCTGGCTAGATTGTCGGGCTCAACGGGTAGTGATCAATGGCTCCATGTCTAGTTGGCAGCCGGTGTCAAGTGGAGTGCCCCAGGGGTCGGTTCTGGGGCCCGTTTTGTTCAATATCTTCATAAATGATCTGGAGGATGGTGTGGATTGCACTCTCAGCAAATTTGCGGATGATACTAAACTGGGAGGAGTGGTAGATACGCTGGAGGGGAGGGATAGGATACAGAAGGACCTAGACAAATTGGAAGATTGGGCCAAAAGAAATCTAATGAGGTTCAATAAGGATAAGTGCAGGGTCCTGCACTTAGGATGGAAGAATCCAATGCACCGCTACAGACTAGGGACCGAATGGCTCGGCAGCAGTTCTGCGGAAAAGGACCTAGGGGTGACAGTTGACGAGAAGCTGGATATGAGTCAGCAGTGTGCCCTTGTTGCCAAGAAGGCCAATGGCATTTTGGGATGTATAAGTAGGGGCATAGCGAGCAGATCGAGGGACGTGATCGTTCCCCTCTATTCGACACTGGTGAGGCCTCATCTGGAGTACTGTGTCCAGTTTTGGGCCCCACACTACAAGAAGGATGTGGATAAATTGGAAAGAGTACAGCGAAGGGCAACAAAAATGATTAGGGGTCTAGAGCACATGACTTACGAGGAGAGGCTGAGGGAGCTGGGATTGTTTAGTCTGCAGAAGAGAAGAATGAGGGGGGATTTGATAGCTGCTTTCAACTACCTGAAAGGGGGTTTCAAAGAGGATGGCTCTAGACTGTTCTCAATGGTAGCAGATGACAGAACGAGGAGTAATGGTCTCAAGTTGCAATGGGGGAGGTTTAGATTGGATATTAGGAAAAACTTTTTCACTAAGAGGGTGGTGAAACACTGGAATGCGTTGCCTAGGGAGGTGGTAGAATCTCCTTCCTTGGAGGTTTTTAAGGTCAGGCTTGACAAAGCCCTGGCTAGGATGATTTAACTGGGACTTGGTCCTGCTTTGAGCAGGGGGTTGGACTAGATGACCTTCTGGGGTCCCTTCCAACCCTGATATTCTATGATTCTATGATTCTATGAGGGGGCAGATCTCCTCGCGGAGCCCCTGCTACACAACCCCCAGCTCCGTCTGCAGGTGGTGAGTCCCGCTCGGTGCGCCAGAGGTTGGTCCTGGCAGAAGTCACAAGAGTCAGAGACCTCCTGGACTATGATCGGGGAGACTGGCTGGATCCCCTGACGCTCGCTCAGCGCATGGGGCTCTCCAGACCTTGTACTCCCCGGCGCATACTTCAGGAGGTGAAGGCCGCTTTGCCGCCCACTGCTTGGGTTTATCTCGACCGGGTCCTGCACGAGGGCACGCCCCGCCCACCCCCTACCTCAGGCCCGCCGGATCTTTTAATTGGACCCCTACCCCTTAGACCCAACCGATCCCCTCACCCCTTCACTGTAAGCCGGCTGCAAGAGATGCAGCCGGTCTGCTTTCAAACCGCACCAAGAAAACATCTCTACACGCTTGTGCTCCACACCCTTCATGCCCTCACCCTCGTGTCCTGCCCCGATACAAAATGGCGTGACTTCTGCCACCTTTGGAGGGTGAGGAGTCCCGGTGGGCCAGCCTATATTCCACCTTAGTCCCAAGGCCCGCCAGGGATGTCAGTTGGCGGCTCCTTCACGGAGCCGTGAGCATGGGCGTGTACTTGGCGTGCTTCACCTCAGTCCCAGACACCTGCCCCTTTTGCGGCGTGAGGGAAACCCTGGCACATATATACCTGGAGTGTGCCAGGCTGCAGCCCCTATTCCGGCTCCTCACCAATATTTTATTATCCTTTTGGTTGCACTTTTCCTCTCACCTTCTTATCTATGAACTCCCTATCCGTGGCCCCACAACGTCACGGGATCTCATGGTCAACCTCCTCCTGGCCCTAGCTAAAATGGCCATCTATAAAACCAGAGTGAGGAGGTTGGCTGATGGAGTCTCCTGTGACTGTGGGGCCTATTTTCGATCCAGGGTCCGTTCACGTATACGGGCAGAGTTCCTCTGGGCGGCATCCTCTGACTCCCTTGATGCCTTTGAGGAGCAGTGGGCGCTGTCCGGGGTTCTCTGCTCGGTGTCCCCGTCCGGTTCCCTTCATTTGACCCTTTGACCACACTCCTGTCCCTGTTATTTCATCAGTTGTCCCCTGAAATTAATTGGAATCTAGGTCCTGTGGATCCCCCTTCTAGGCTGGGGGGGATCCTTTAGCAGTGGATGGGCTTTGCCCGCCCACTTCCTGGATCCCAAAAGGACTACTCTTCCATAGCCATCTGGCCTTGCCCCGTCACAGGCCATAGATCATCTCAAGAATAATTCCTTTTGAACTAGAGCAGAGGTCCCCAAACTGGGGCGCACCCTCCTAGGGGGGTGCTGAGGAATGTTTAGGGGGCACAGCTGGGGCCGGGTCAGCCTCCACGGGGGGCAGGGAGGGAGCGCCATCCAGCTTTGCTCCTGGCCCCGCACCTGGGGCCCAGCCCCCAACCCCAGCCTCTGTCCAACCCCAGCAGCCCCCCATCCCCTCAGCCCCGGATCCTGTGGGGCAGAGGGCGCAGACAGGTGTTAGGGGGGTGCACGGTAAAAAGTTTGGGGACTACTGAACTAGAAATCAGACGAAGGTTTTTAACCATCAGAGGAGTGAAGTTTTGGAATAGCCTTCCAAGGGAAGCAGTGGGGGCAAAAGATCTATCTGGTTTTAAGATTCTACTTGATAAGTTTATGGAGGAGATGGTATGATGGGATTTTGGTAAGTAATTGATCTTTAAATATTCAGGGTAAATAGACCAAATCCCCTGAGATGGGATATTAGGTGGATGGGATCTGTGTTACCCAGGAAAGAATTTTCTGTAGTATCTGGCTGGTGAATCTTGCCCATATGCTCAGGGTTTAGCTGATTGCCATATTTGGGGTCGGGAAGGAATTTTCCTCCAGGGCAGATTGGAGAGGCCCTTCCTCCGTAGCATGGGGCATGGTTGACTTGAGGGAGGCTTCTCTGCTCCTTGAAGTCTTTAAACCATGATTTAAGGACTTCAATAGCTCAGACATGGGTGAGGTTTTTCATAGGAGTGGGTGGGTGAGATTCTGTGGCCTGCGCTGTGCAGGAGGTCGGACTAGATGATCAGAATGGTCCCTTCTGACCTTAGTATCTATGAATCTAGAGCATATCATTTTAAAAAGAAAAATCAAATACTGATTTTAACATTGCCAGTGATAAGAGAATCCATCACAACCCTTGATAAACTGTTCCAATGGTTAATTACCCCCATTATTAAAATTTTACAGCTTATTTCTATATGTAGGAAGCTTGTAGAATTTTTTTTCACCCAGCTGATCAGATCTTCCATTTCCTATGTCCTCAAACTAAATATTGCGGGGAGAGATAGCTCAGTGGTTTGAGCACTGGCCCGCTAAACTCAGGGTTATGAGTTCAATCTTTGAGGGGGCCATTTAGGGATCTGGGGCAAAAATTGGGGATTGGTTCTGCTTTGAGCAGGGGGTTGGACTAGGTGACCTCCTGAGGTCCCTTCCAAACCTGATATTCTATGATTGCACTTTTTGTTAGTGATTTTTAGGATTTCATGCTCCCAGAAGAGCTGTTTGAATTTTACCATTGCGGAAAGAGAAGGGAGGAGAAAGATTTCACAACACAAACACATACAGAAAAATTTGCTATATAGTATCATAGAAAGAGAAATTGTTAAAACTGCTACATACAAAAGAGATTATTCACAAATCACAGGCTGATAGTCAAATAATAAGCAAGTCTGATTAGTCTAGCAAGTATACGCCTAATGGCAGTATAGCAGTAAAGAATGGGTGAAATTATGAGAGGCAGCAGAGAAGGTGAGACTGTTTCCCACTATACACATTAGTGTAAAGGTGGAGGACTCACAAACACACTTACTGTGATAGCGTCATGGATTTCCATATCTCTTCTATATTTGCCTGTGTTAACTCTTGGCGGTGCACAAGTCTGCAAGCTGGTACTTCTCCTATTGCTATACTGTGACGTTTGAACCACATTTCAGAATTCTGGATTACAAAAGAAAAAAAAAAGAAAAGAGCACATTCCTTTACCTATCAATTTTTTCAATGATAAAATAGTATAGCACTTATACAGTGTAGCATGCTTCCTCTTCCAAGCACTTTATGAACAATAACAAATGCTCGTAAAATCCGTGAGCAGTAAATATTTAAGTATTATTTAGATTTTATAGAGGAGAAGCATCTTTGCCTCAATTAAGTGATTTGTCCAAAGCTGCAGAAGGAGCCCATGTCAGAGCAGTGCTTGTGGTCCCAGCTCAGAGCACCCTCCTACACCCCAAACTCCTCATCCCCAGCCCCACCCCAGAGCCCATACCCCCAGCCAGAGCCCTCACCCTCATGCTCCCGCACCCCAGCCCGGAGCCCCCTCCCGCACCCTGAACTCATTTCTGGCCCCACCCCCAAGTCTGGACCCCTAATCAGAGCCCTCACCCCCTCTCACACCCCAACCCTAATTTTGTGAGCATTCATGGACCGCCATACAATTTCTATTCCCAGATGTGGCCCTCGGGACAAAAAGTTTTCCCATCCCTGCTCTAGCATGTAAGTCACTCCCAAATTTGTCTGTATGTGCTGCAGCCAGCCAGAACTAACTTGGCTCTTACCAGCCTTAAAGACTACCACAGGATTACCCCCACCACATTCCCAGATTCCACCCCAGAAACCTATGTCCTGTAGTATCCATCCTCTCCTGGACAGTACAAATATATTGAGTTCGTTATTCCATTAAGGGAATAATATGCACACAACTTGTGACCCCAAATAGAGTTGCCCAGCCCCTTCAACTTGAACACACTGGTCAGGATCCCTCCCCACAGAATCCAATGGCTACTTCTTCTGTCTCTTCAGATGCAGTGAATGTAATGGGTGGGGGGAGGGGTGTCTGTCCCTTCTTTTTATAGTTTCAGTCCCCCAACTGAAAACATTTACAGCTGAGACCAAGGAGATAAAGAAGCTAAGGGGAATGATATTACCTACTAGTTTTTTTTCACCTGTTTGAACTTCCTTTGTTTTCCCTCCTTGCTTGATGACACTGTTTAGTACTTAAATGTAAATTAAGGCAAGTGCAAATTCCTTCCTTTGTTTAGGACAGACCTGACTTCTGCCTAGGAAGAGCTGCGGGATTTGGAACATCCATTAATAACATCATAGAGGGGGATCTTATAACTTCACATACAATGTGGCCACACATATTTTACCAGGGACAATACTGACCAGCAAATTATGAGTGTTCAAATGATACCTTACAAGGCATACTTTGTACAAAGATTATTACAGTCATGTGTAAAGTTTATTCTGTCATACATTTGCATTTAACAATAGCCCATACCCTTGTAAGAATTCCCAAAAAACAACCAGGTGAAATAGTCTTTCTCAGGTCTTGTGTACACGGTACTGGCAAAGCACACTAGAGGGGTATGACTTTTGAAGCATTTGAATGTGTTTCAAAGAGGACTCTGTTAATGCAAACTTGGTACATTTTAGAGCAGGCCAGCAGGGTCTACATGGGGCAACCCCTCTGATGCATTTTGCCATGCTGTGTAGACCAGTTCATGGTCTTCATATTGCTTGGCTCTGTGTATGCTGATGAGATTTAAGTAGCAAGTCCTAGCAGGTGTAATGCAGACAGAAAACGAATGCAAATAGGTACAACTGAGGAGACCCAGCAAAGCTAGTTCTTCACAAAAACTTACGAATAGTCATTTCTCTCCTGACTGAAAGGATAGAACTGAAGCAGCAGAGAATGAAAGACTGTATGACCACCACACAGAGGTCACCCTTTGAACCCAAGTGAAACAGTATGCACTGATGGGAGTGCCAGGATACTGTCTATTAATAACCAAAGTTAGCATGAAGGGACCAAATAGCAACTTTTCTTAATTACTAGGAGTTTTTCCTTTTTAGCCTAAAAGATGACAACTGCTTTGTATGGAGTGGTCCTTATTTTCACAAGTCTGGGCAGACGATTGACCTCAGACAGCTGCAGCGGCACAGGAGCCAGCAAACAGAGTTGTAAACAGGGGAGCTTGAGTGGGAGTTGGCAAGGGGAATTTGGGGGAAGACTAAGAGAGCCAGGAAGAGGAACAAACAGGGTACTGAAGGGAGTGTGTGGTGGTCTGGCAGTGTTTTGGTGCTCGTTGGGGGTTTGTTTTTCTCTGGGTGGTGGTGTTTTGGTTTGGTTTGTGTTTCCTGACTAACAGGACTTAGATGAGAAGGTCGTGACAGATACAGAGGCAGCAGCGGTAGTGACCCAAGCAGTGGAAGACACAATGAAGATGACTGCATGTGGAAGCTGCGGCATGTACATGATCCTGGAGGGGGTACCTGAAAAGAGTTTCATCTGCATGTAGTGCCACCTGATAGAGCTGATGGAAGAAAAGATCCGAGGATTGGAGATGCAGGTGGAAAGTCTGTTTGAGTTTAGAAGGGGGTTCAAGTGGATGATGGAGCAAAGACATGAGGAGGCTGAAGTGAAAAAAAACTCAGACTTGCAGATGAAAGCAGGACCAAACAACTCTGAGGAGAGACTGCTGGGAGGCATGTGACTAAGAGAACTAGGCAGAGGAAAAGATGGGCTAGTGAAGGAGAAATAGAGCTCAGGAACAGGTTTGCAGAGCTGGAAAATGAAGAAGGGGCACAGCAGGTGGCCACTGAAGGTGAGAGGGCAAGGAAGAAGAGAAGAGCAGCTAGTCCTATAGGAAGAGGGGAAGAGTCAATGGAGATAGCAACAATGAGCCCCAGGAGAATACAGCATGAGTTGCAGAGGATTGCAAGGGATAAGAGGAATCGAGAGGACTTGCAGCCAGAGGGAACAGGGGATAGACCGAAGAATTGCGCCATCATCAGGAAAAGGCAAGTCTACGTGATTGGACTCCTTACTGAGAAGAAAAGACAGGCTTGTAACAAGAGCTGATCCAGAGAACAGAAGGGTATGCTGTCTGCCGGGTGCTAAGATACAGGATATGGACCTGAGGCTGAAGAGGATCCTAACAGGAGCGGGAAAGAATCCACTGATTGTCCTTCATGTGGGAACAAATAATACAGCTAGATTCTCACTGGAACGCATCAAGAGAGACTATGCCAGACTGGGAAGACGCTTAAGGAAATCAAGACTCAGGTGATCTTCAGTGGGATTCTGCCTACTTCTAGAGAAGGGCAACAAAGGTGTGACAAGATTATGATGATCAACAGATGGCTCAGGCAGTGGTGTTATAAGGAGGGCTTTGGGAGGTATGGCCAATGGGAGGCATTCATGGACAGAGG
Source organism: Dermochelys coriacea (assembly GCF_009764565.3). Classification (NCBI taxonomy): domain Eukaryota; kingdom Metazoa; phylum Chordata; order Testudines; family Dermochelyidae; genus Dermochelys; species Dermochelys coriacea. The sequence goes on from NC_050072.1 coordinate 39,297,828, forward strand.
ACTGTTCTCTCGGGATGGACTTCACCTGAGTAGGGAGAGAAATAGACTTCTAGGATGGAGGCTCGCACAACTGATCAAGAGTGCTTTAAACTAGGAATTTGGGGGAGTGGGTTGGGAGATGTCCAGGTAGTCTCCACGCCGGATTTTAACATTGAGAAGGAAGAAAATGAAGTAAAAAAGGATACAGCCGTGGGTAGGAGAATGGACATAAGGCGGGAGGGCAGTGTACATACCCATCTAATAGGTGATACTGGCGGTAGAATGTCTGTGCCTAATTGAGTAAAGAATGTGAGAGAAGCCAACCGGCAAAAATTAAGATGTTTGTACACTAATGCAAGGAGCCTAGGTAACAAAATGGAGGAACTAGAGCTATTGGTGCAGGAAGTGAAACCAGATATTATAAGGATAACAGAAACATGGTGGAATAGTAGTCATGACTGGACTACAGGTATTGAAGGGTATGTGCTGTTTAGGAAAGACAGAAATAAAGGCAAAGGTGGTGGAGCAGCATTGTACATCAATGATGAGGTAGACTGTAAAGAAATAAGAAGTGATGGAATGGATACAAAAAATCACATTGGGGAAGAAAGCTGCAAGAGCATCCCTTGGGATAGTACTTGGGGAGTGCTATAGACCACAGGGATCCGATTTTGATAAAGATAGAGATCTCTTTAATGTTTTCAATGAAGTAAATACTAATGGGAATTGTGTGATCATGGGAGACTTTACCTTCCCAGATACAGACTGGAGGACAAGTGTTAGTAATAATAATAGGGCTCAGATTTTCCTGGATGCGATAGCTGATGGATTCCTTCACCAAGTAGTTGCTGAACCAACAAGAGGGGATGCCATTTTAGATTTGGTTTTGATGAGTAGTGAGGACCTCATAGACGAAATGGTTGTAGGGGACAACCTTAGTTCAAGTGATCATAAGCTAATTCAGTTCAAACTAAATGGAAGGATAAACAAAAATAGATCTGTGACTAGGGTTTTTTATTTCAAAAGGGCTAACTTTAAAAAATTAAGGAACTTAGTTAGGAAAGTTCATTGGACTGAAGAATTTGTGGATCTAAAGGCAGAGGAGGCCTGGAATTACTTCAAGTCAAGGTTGCAGAAACTATCAGAAGCCTGCATCCGAAGAAAGGGGAAAAAACTCATAGGCAGGAGTTGTAGACCAGGCTGGACGAGCAAGCATCTCAGAGAGGGATTAAGAAAAAGAAGAAAGCCTACAAGGAGTGGAAGATGGGAGGGATCGGCAAGGAAAGCTACCTTATTGAGGTCAGAACATGTAGGGATAAAGTGAGAAAGGCCAAAAGCCATGTAGAGTTGGACCTTGCAAAGGGAATTAAAAGCAATAGTAAAAGGTTCTATAGCCATATAAATAAGAAGAAAACAAAGAAAGAAGAAGTGGGACCACTAAACACTAAGGAGGGAGTGGAGGTTAAGGATAATCTAGGCCTGGCCCAATATCTAAACAAATACTTTGCCTCAGTCTTTAACGAGGTTAATGAGGAGCTTAGGGATAATAGGAGGACGACAAATGGGAATGAGGATATGGAGGTAGATATTACCACATCCGAGGTAGAAGCCAAACTCGAACAGCTTAATGGGACTAAATCAGGGGGCCCAGATAATCTTCATCTAAGAATATTAAAGGAATTGGCACATGAAATTGCAAGCCCGTTAGCAAGAATCTGTAAACTCAGGGGTTGTACCATATGACTGGAGAATTGCTAACATAGTTCCTATTTTTAAGAAAGAGAAAAAAAGTGATCCGGGTAACTACAGGCCTGTTAGTTTGACATCTGTAATATGCAAGGTCTTGTAAAAAAATTTTGAAGGAGGAAGTAGTGAAGGACATTGAAGTCAATGGTAATTGAGACAAAATACAACATGGTTTTACAAAAGGTAGACCGTGCCAAACCAACCTGATCTCCTTCTCTGAGAAGGTAACAGATTTTTTAGACAAAGGAAATGCAGTGGATCTAATTTATCTTGATTTCAGTAAGGCATTTGGTACAGTTCCACATGGGGAATTATTAGCTAAATTGGAAAAGATAGGGATCAATATGAAAATTGAAAGGTGGATAAGGAACTGGTTAAAGGGGAGACTACAACGGGTCATACTGAAAGGTGAAATGTCAGGCTGGAAGGAAGTTACTAGTGGAGTTCCTCAGGGATCGGTTTTGGGACCAATCTTATTTAATCTTTTTATTACTGATCTGGGCACAAAAAGCAGGAATGTGTTAATAAAGTTTGCGGCTGACACAAAGCTGAGAGGCATTGCCAATATAGAGAGATATCATACAGGAAGATTTGGATGACCTTGTAAACTGGAGTAATAGTAATAGGATGAAATTTAATAGTGAAAAGTGCAAGGTCATGCATTTAGGAATTAATAAGAATTTTTGTTATAAACTGGGGACGCATCACTTGGACGTAAGAGAGGAAGAGAAGGACCTCGAGTATTAGTTGGTTGATCACAGGATGACTATGAGCCGCCAATGTGATATAGCTGTGAAAAAAGCTAAAAAGCGGTCTTGGGATGCATCAGGCGAGATATTTCCAGTAGAGATAACGAAGTGTTAGTACCATTATACAAGGCACTGGTGAGACCTCATCTGGAATACAGTGTACAGTTCTGGTCTCCCATGTTTAAGAAGGATGAATTCAAACTGGAACAGGTAATGAGAAGGACTACTAGGATGATCCGAGGAATGGAAAACCCATCTTATGAAAGGAGACTCAAAGAGCTTGGCTTGTTTAGCCTAACCAAAAGAAAGCTGTGGGGAGATATGATTGCTCTCTATAAATATATCAGAGGGATAAATACCAGGGAGGGAGAGGAATTATTTAAGATCAGTACCAATGTGGACACAGGAACAAATGGATATAAACTGGCCATCAGGAAGTTTAGACTTGAAATTAGACGAAGGTTTCTAATCATCAGAGGAATGAAGTTCTGGAATAGCCTTCCAAGGAGAGAAGTGGAGGCAAAAGACATATCTGGCTTCAAAACTAAGCTTGATAAGTTTACGGAGGGGATGGTATGATGGGATAGCCTAATTTTGGCAATTAATTGATCTTTGACTATTAGCGGTAAATATGCCCAATGGCCTGTGATGGGACACTAGATAGGGTGGGATCTGAGTTACTACAGAGAATTCTTTCCTGGGTGTCTGGCTGGTGAGTCTTGCCCACATTCTCAGGATTTAGCTGATCACCATATCTGGGGTTAGGAAGGAATTTTCCTCCAGGGCAGATTGGCAGAGGCCCTGGGGGTTTTTCGCCTTCCTCTGCAGTGTGGGGCACAGATCACTTGATGGAGGACTCTCTGCACCTTGAAGTCTTTAAACCACGAGTTGAAGACTTCAATAGCTCAGACATAGGTCAGGGGTTTGTTACAGGAATGGGGGGTGAGATTCTGTGGCCTGTGTTGTGCAGGAGGTCAGACTAGACAATCGTAATGGTCCCTTCTGACCTTAAAGTCTATGAGTCTCACATACTTCAGTAATGAATGAGTTTATCTGATTAGGTACATCAGAGGGTGATGCTGCATGCACTGACCTTGCTAATCTGCCCCCTCCCTGCTTCACAATACATCTCCCACCCACTACAGAAGTTCCAAACGTATGTGCCTTTTCCTCTTGTGCCTCAAGATTTTGTTGGCAGTTCTTTAAAAAGGAATTAAACTGAAGATGCTATCATCCTGTCACTGCATTCAAGAGCAACTGGCATGCCTGTCCTGTCTTTCTTTAAGGAACAGGCTGATATAGCTTGTTTCATTGATATTAGCTTATTTGAGTGACTGCTGACATTTGAAGGGGAATGAGGAGCAGAACTTGAAAAGCTGGCAGTCCTACTCCGCATAAATCCAAAAACTGTAACCAAGTTAAGACATGTAACTGACTAACAGCAGAAGGAACTCCATCTAGCTCCTGATTAGAAGAATGGCGAGTATAAAACATGGCCTCAATAGCATGAGTTATAGTAGTATTTCCCAAAGTGAAAGGTGCACCCTCATGGAAGAAAGGCAGTAAGTAGGGCGGGGGGGCGACGGGGGGCAGAGGAAGCAGGGTGCAGCAGTGTGTGCATAGATCTCTCAATAGCTCTCCACTGTCTTCATATTGAATTTTATATATATATATATATATATATATATTATAGGCTGTAGCTATAAATGGTTGCAAAGAAAACCTTCGAAGGATAAGTCTACACTGCAGCTAGGAGGTTTAATTCCCAACTCAGGAAGATTTACAAGCACTAGCTCTGCTCGAGCTAGCATGCTAAAAATTGCCATGTGGCCACAGCAGCTCAAGCTAGCCACTCAAGTACATACCTAGGATCTCAAGCAGGGCTGTGCTTGGGCAGCTAGCCTGCACCACCATGCCCACACTGCATTGGTTGAACTCTATTAGCTTATTGACTATGTTTGCACTGCAGCTGAGAGTTGTAATTTCCAGCTTGAGTAGATGTACACCGGCTAACTCTGCCCAAGCTAACATGCGAAAAATAGCAGAGATCTCTGACTGTGTTTACGAAATCCTGAAACAACTGCTCTGAGGCCTGAACTGTGCTATTAATTTCAAGGGATGATATCTTAGATGCCAACGACAGTTGAAATATCAACAGTGTTAACAATTTCACTGATCAAAGCATGTAAGAAAGACATTATCATATTATCAAAATCTACACCTATTTCCAAAGCGTGCATGGGGAGTGTGTGCTTGCGCCAACACACAGGATTAGCCAAGAGGAGGATAATGAAGATGCATAAATTAAAATGCTCAGGCCTTTAAACAACATATGTCAGGGATTGAAGCTGGAGCACAGTTGGTTTCATGTTTATGATGTGGGTCTGGGAGGCAGTTTGTTTTAATCCTTGCCTGATCCCAGCATTTCCCAGAGAGATCCTCCAAGTTCACACAGCAAAACAATCCAACACAACCGCTCTCTATAGCTGCAGCATATTTTACTCCTGGGGGAATTCTGTGCCAAAAAATTAAAAATTCTGTGCACAACATTTTAAAATTCTGGAAAATTCTGCATATTTTATTTGTCAAAATAACACAATATAATCACTCCAGTTTCAATTATTTTGGTATTTTATTTAAAAATACCTGTTAATAAGTATGTCAACAAAACAGACAACAGCAACAAAGATTCCCTCAGGAGTAGAGAGTTAAAGAAACCCCTAAAACAACCCAGTTCCAGTTGGGGTTGCTGGAGTGAGCAGTGTGGGGTCCCCAGAGCCCAGACACCTGCACTCCCATTCCCCCCAGAGCCCAGCTGCAGAGCAGTTCCCGGCCCAGACACCAGGACACCCAGAGCCTTTACTCCTCCTCAACTTCTTTACTGTCCCGACAGAGGACATGGTATGGTGTGGCTCTGACCTTCCTCACCCTTTGCCAGAGCTGGCTGGGTCTCCCAGGCCCTCTCCTGTCCCTGGGAGAATGAGGATCAAAGAGCGTGCAACCTCCAGCCCAGCCAGTCTGGGTGCTCTGCTCACTGCGAGCTGGGCTCCGCCGAGTCCAGTGGCCCCTAATGGCGGCCAGAAATTCTGCGGGGAAAACAGGCAATTCTGCAAAATTCTGCACTCCACAGTGGTGCAGAATTCCTCCATGAGTAACATTTATTGTGAGCAAGTATGTGGAAGCCGTAAAAACTGTAGCTTTATAAGAGTTTTAAAAAACCAGTAGCATTGCGCAACCTTCAAGTGAAGCAATCATGAGATACAATTCCAACAAAATGACCATTTTATCCTGGAATAAAGCAAATTTGTTGTTGTTTTACAATACATTAGTATATGAGTTAAATATCAAATATATGGATTCATACATTCCAAGGCCAGAAGGGACCATTATGTCCTGTATAACACAAGCTATAGAACATCCACAAAATAATTCCTAGCATATCATTTAGAAAAAATCTACTCTTTATTTTAAAATTGTCAGAGAATCCACCACGATCCTTGGTAAATTGTTACACTGGTTAATTACTCTCGCCATTAAAAATGTATGCCATATTTCCAGTCTGAATTTGTCTAGTTTCAACGTCCAGCCAGTAGATCGTGTTGTACCTTTCTCTGCTAGACTGCAGAGCCCATTATTAACTATTTGTTTCAGATGTAGATACTTATGGACTCACCCTTCTTTGTTAAGCTAAAAGATTGAGCTCTTTAAGTCTATTACTATAAGGCATGTTTTCTACTCCTTTAATCATTCTTGTAGCTCTTCTCTGAATCCTCTCAAATTTATGAATTTATCCTTTAAATTCTGTACTTGGTAAATTCTGTAATGCAATTTGTGAACATAAAAATAATCAAATGAGAAAGCAACCCATCTGAGAGAAAAAATCAAAACAACCAATGAACTATCATTAAAAATGAAAGAACAATGACTTCCTCTAAGCAAAAACTCAGCATAACAAAAATCTATTTCTTTTAATTTTTCTACAGTCAAACACTATACATCAAAAAAAAAAGGATTGTTAGTTTACTTTATCCCTTCCCATTACCTATTTTCCTTTCAGAATATCAAATATTTTAGAAACTGGAAACAAGAAATCTTACCATCATGAGAGACTTCACTGGGATGTATTCTTGGGAAGTGCCTGCTTCAGGAACATTCCAGTCTGGAAATTTAATTACTTCCTTTCTATATGGAGGCCTTGTTGGATATGGTTTCAGTGGTGAGGAAGGAGGAAACCTAAATAACATTAAAGATAACACTTCAAAAAAAAATTTCTAAATATTGTGCAATTTTATATTTACTATTTTCAACCTGTGTCTTTCTATATTACTTGATATATGGATACACATATATACATCTAGTATGTCTGAATACTTCTCCACATTAGGAGATGTTGATCCTGCTAGGAAAGGTTTAAGTGGATTCTACTTTCTTACTGAATCAGGTGGGTTGTCACTCATTTGGACCTCTTAGATTACATCTTCACTGAAGAGATCATTTGGGCTCCTTGGATGTTATACCTCAGATCCTTCTCATTCACATACAAAACACTTTCTCTCTAGGTTAGTGGTGCTTTCATCACAATCTATCTGGGGCTATAGCAGGGGTTCTCAAACTGGGGGTCAGGACCCCTCAGGCAGTCTCAAGGTTCTTACCTGGGTAGTCACGAGCTGTTAGCCTCCACCCCAAACCCCGTTTTGCCTCCAGCATTTATAATGGTGTTAAATATATAAAAAAACATTTTTAATTGATTGCACCCAGAGGCTTGCTATGTGAAAGGGGTCACCAGTAAAAAAGTTTGAGAATCACTGGTCTATAATCTAAAACCCAAGTAAAGATTTCACCTGAGCTGGTAACCCATTCCCTTTGCAGTGAGGACACAACACAATTCATTTGAATGCTGACAGTCCTCCAATGATTTCCCAAATCCCTCTCTGTGTTCCCAGAAGGAAAGTTTTTCCACAATTCACTGGGAAGCAATCAATCATACAGCAGTACAAAGAACCATGGATTATGTTCCCAGTGATACACACAGATCAACGAAGCACCAGTCAGAACATAGTAACTCAAGTGTGACCTTGCAGTGGCTGCTCACACCTAAGATAGGGTAACCCAGGTGCTCAGACGCAGCTGCTGATCATCTGAGTTCCTCTAAGCTGCGCAACTGTGCAGCAACCTATTAAGCACCGTGCAGGCACTCAGGGCTGCAGTGGGGAAGAGATGTCGCGGCGGGGAGAGGCACCCCTCCTCCAGCCTTAACCCAGTCCGGCCATTACCAGGTTTATAATGTTGTCAGGCCCATGCTCAGCAGGGGCCCCACTGGCCTGGCCCTCCACTTCACTTGTGCTTTGGCCCTGAGGCCGCAGCGCTGACTCCTCTCCTCTCCGGCGTCTCCCTTGCACTCCTCTAGGACCGCCAGCCGGGGAAGTGGGGCCCCTCCCCGACCCCAACCCAGCCCGGCCCAGACCTGCCACAGATGGAGAAAAGGCGCCCCAACTCAGCCGAACCCCGAACCTGCCACATTCGGGGGAGAGGTGCCTATCCCATGGCCCCAGCCCCGGAGCTGCTGTGGCAGGGAGAGGTGCCTCTCCCCTCCAGCCCAGGTGCTGCTGTGGTGGGAGAGAGAGCTAGAGGGAGTCCTCTCTCCCTGCTGTAGCCCCAGGGCAGCATATACCAACCCCTCAACCCCAGCCCCACCCCCAGCCAGAGCCCTCACCCCCTGTGCCTCAGCCCTGAGCCCCCTCCCACACTCCAAACCCCTCAGCCCCACCTCTGCCTCATAAATTTTGTTATGTGCATGAATATGGAGGTGATGTGGAGCCACATCCAACCCTTCAGACATTTTAATCTGGCCCTCAAATTCCTGCCAAGATCTGTGCTATGCTGTGGATCCACATGGCTCCCAGAAGCAGTGGCATGTCCCCCTTCCGGCTCCTATGCATAGGGTCAGACAAGGGGCTCTGCAGCTCCCATTGGTTGGGAACCATGGCCAATGGGAGCTGCAGTGGTAGTGGTACTGCGCCTGCGGACAGGGCAGTGTGCAGAGACACCTGGCTGCACCTCCGCATAGGAGCTGGTGGGGGGACATACCGCTGCTTCTGGGAGCTGCTTGAGGTAAGCACTGCCTGGAGCCTGCACCCTGACCCCCTCCTGCACCCTAACCCCCTGCCTTGATTCCCCTCCCACCCTCTAAAGCCCTTGGTCCCAGCCCAGGGCACCCTCCTGTACCCCCAACCCTCATCCCCAGCCCCACCCCAGAGTCTGTACACCCAGCCAGACCCTTCACCCCGCCTCCGTACCCCAACCCCCTGCCCTAGCTGGGAGCCCCCTCCCGCACCCTGAACTCCTCATTTCTGGCCCCACCCCAGAGCCTGCACCCCCAGCCAGAGCCCTCAGCCTCTCAACCCCCCAATTTCATGAGCATTCATGGCCCGCCATACAATTTCCATACCCAGATGTGGCCCTCAGGCCAAAATGTTTGCCCACCCCTGCTATAGTGTATGCACTTTGTTTTATGGCAGCTTGGGAAAAGTTCCTGCCCGTCCAGTCTTGATGTGTTTTACTTTCAAAAACCAAATAAAAATGTATTATTTTTCTTTAATCAAGTCAACTGTATGATTTACCGCTTGTGTCACAATCATACAACTGAACAATGAGCTATTCATAACATCTGGAAATCTGAATTTTAAAAAGACTTGTTACTGTAATGATCAAATAAAACAAATCTTAAAACATGAAACCCGTGTAAAAAGAGAGAAGAGCCTAGGAGGTAAGACTAGTTCTCTGTGGAGGGCTTTCTCCTGAAGGTAGAAGAGCTGGAGAAACTTGAAGCATACAGGAAGAAAGTCTAGATTCCAACTCCTTCTGGGTAAGCAGAAGGAAAGCTGTAGCTAATACGAAAAAGCGATCCAATAATTGTGAACTGTGATGTGGTATAACAAATCCCACTCTGGACAATACAGGGTTAATGAGCTAATATGGGTTTAGGTAGTCCCATCCCACCACACCTGTAAGAAATGTCAGATTTGGAGGAACTTAAAAGGGAAAGACATAGTATTGTTGGTGGCAGACCAGAAAGGAGAGCAGAACCCCAGTCTCCAGCTCCTGGAGAGATGGTTGACTGAAGGCAAGAGCTTTTCAGATGACCACTGCCCAGCAGCACCTCCCTGGACGAAGAGAGGGCTTGATGCTGATCCACCTATTTGAGGGGACAATTTTCCCTATATTAATCTCTGGGGCACAGCTTAACAGGAACATGTTTAGTAAGGTGCTCTTTCTTCAGGCTGTGGGACTATTCATTTGTGTTTCTTTTTTGTGTTCATTGACAACCCTGGAACGAGGCAGATTGTCTAGGGCTCAGCCAGAGGCTGAGTCCCTTACGACTGGACTAGTGTGATAGAATGCCCAGCACTGCAGAGAGGTGGCCTTGGTGAGTGCAAGGGGACTAAATTAGCTGTTACCACTCAAGAAAGAGATCTTGGAGTCAGTGTGGATAATTCTCTGAAAACATCCATTCAATGGCAGCGGCAGTCAAAAAAGAGAACAGAATGCTGGGAATAATTAAGAAAGGGATAGATAATAGGACAGAAAATATCATGTTGCCTCTATATAAATCCATGATACATCAACATCTTGAATACTGTGTGCAGATGTGGTCACCCCATCTCAAAAAAGATATATTGGAATTGGAAAAGGTTCAGAAAGGGGCAACAAAAGTGATTAGGGGTATGGAACGGCTACCATATGAGGAGAGATTAATAAGACTGGGACTTTTCAGCTTGGAAAAGAGATGACTAAGGGGGGATAGGATTGAGGTCTATAAAATCATGACTGGTGTGGAGAAAATAAATAAGGAAGTGTTATTTACACTCCTTCTCATAATACAAGAACTAGGGTTCACCAAATGAAATGAAAAGGCAGCAGGTTTAAAACAAATCATAGGAAGTATTTCTTCACTCAGCACACAGTCAACCTGTGGAACTCCTTGCCAGAGGATGTTGTAAAGGCCAACACTATAACAGGGTTCAACAAAGAACTAGATAAATTCATGGAGGATAAATCCATCAATGGTTATTAGCCAGGATGGGCAGGGATGATGTCCCGAGCCTCTGTTTGCCAGAAGCTGGGAATGGACGACAGATCACTTGATGATTACCTGTTCTGTTCATTTCCTCTGGGGTACCTGGCATTGGCCACTGTCGGAAGACAGGAGTGTGGGCTAGACGGACCTTTGGTCTGACCCACTATTGCCGTTCTTATGATCCTGGTATTGGGGCTGGCCTTGACACTGGCCTATCCCATTATCTTGGGACAAATTTGGGAGCACTCTCAGAGGTAGTGAGTAGAGTTAATATGGGCCTAGAGCCCCCAGAAGGGCTAACTCAATAGTCCCTAGGAAGTGGGGACTCAATCCCCAGCCAGTGTAGGTGAGGAACTGAACTCTGGAAGAATGTGTCCAGCTAATGTGAGGGATAATGGGCTTGAACCCAGACCTACGGGTCCCCAGGCAGTGCTCAGCACATGGACACCACCAAGCAGCTCACCTGAACAACTAGAGAATGGAGGTAGCTCACAAAGGGCTCCACCCTCAAAGTTCCCCACTGGGAGAAACATCCAGCACCACCAATTAGCTGGAAAGCTGTATTTAAACCATGAAGAAACACAGGAAGTTGTCCGAGCAACTACAGGAATCCCTGGCTGGCTGTTACTATAGACTCTGCCTACTTACATGATTCCTGAGCCCTGCCTTCCTGCCTCTGGCTGTTCCTGGTTCTTGTCCTCCTTAACCCAGATTCCTGTGTACTCCTGGTATCTGCCTCACTCCAGATCCCTGCTCCTACATCCTACCCAACACTTCGATCCCTAACTTGACATCTGACTCTGTCTCTCATCTTTGGCTTGGAACCTAACTAACCATTATGCCTGACCAGCCATGCACAGTCCCTACAACCAAGGGGAAGCTCCCTCAGAAGTGCCAGCTAACAAGGAACTTAGGCCTGCCTCCTACGGGAGGGGGACATTTTAACTAGAGTGACAGAAATTTCTCCAAAATTCACTACCCTCTCCTCCAACTGATTAAACATTTTCATTGATTTTCAAGGGCATTCTCTCTCTCTCTCTCTCACACACACACACACACACACACACACACTTCCCTTCAGTTTTGTTGACAATGCTTTCTTCAAAGCTCAACTAGCTAGTGCAAGTGACTCAGCCAATACTGAGTAGATTGCAGGTTCTCTGCACCTCCATCTGGGGGGGAAGAGCAGTATGCAAGATAAAAGTCCTTTCAGGGTGCGGATTATCCTATATGGGGAAGCGTTTTTGAACAAACAAACACACACACACCCATTCCCAAAACATCACTGTGACGGGTTGGATCCCCCTTCTGGGGTGCCACCTGATGTACTGGGATTTCACCGAGCCTCTCTTGCTCAACCAGCCAGGGTTCCCTCTCCCTGCTTTGCTGAATTAGGCTCTCTGGCCTCTTGTAGCACACACACACAGGTAAGGCCACACCCCACTGCAGTCACAAACTGAAGTCAGCTTTGTGTGAGAGGACTCACCCAGCACTCATGTGCCCACCCCTTTTGGGAGATAAACCCAAAATAATACTGTCTTGCACTGTATAGAAAAATCTGCACAGCACAAGCTCATAAAAATCCACCCTCTTCCTCAATGAAGTGAAGTGAAGAAAGATGTGCACAACTTCTTGCCCTCCCAGTTAGAAATTACATAAACTGGGTTTTATTATAAACAAGAAATAAGTTTATTAACTACAAAAGGTGAATTTTAAGTGGTTAAAGAGATAGCAAACAGAACAAAGCAGATTACCTTAGTAAATAAACAAAAGCCGCAGACTGAGTTTAACACACTAGGTAGGTAAGATACAAATTAACAAATTCTCATCCTGAGTGATAAACAGGCTGGCAGATTCTTAAGGCACAAGTTGCCTTCGCTTTCCCAGCTTTTCATACACAGGCTAAAAGATCTTAGTCTGGGACCATCACTTCTCACAGTTCAGTCTTTTTTCCTCAGGTGTTTTCAGGTGTTGTTGTTGTAGGGAGAGTGAGGATCCTTCCTGTTGTCATTGTCCCTCTTTTATATCTTCCCCCCACTTGCTGGAAAGCTTTTTTGCTGTGCCCTGGGTTAAACAGTTCCCATTGTGTAGTGCTATCTCTGAGAGGTTGCTATTGCACACAATTCCTGGGGTGATCCTTATGCTTGTGTGCATTTCTTCAATAAGCCACTACCATTGTTTGGCCTCATCCAACATAGCACATTTGAAATACAGAGACATGGTCAATATTCCCAGCTTCAGATACAAAAATGATACATGCATACAAACTGGATGAACACATTCAGTAAATCATAACCTTTCCAATGATACCTTACATGAGCCATCTTGCATGAAGTATATCTTAGTCATACCATATTCATATCACAACCATATTTCCATGAAGAATATGGAGTTTAACATCACAACTACCATCACCAGAATCCCTCTTCAAAAGAATCTTTATGATCCAGAGACATGTCAAAGCCTTGGCAGGGATGGTTTAGCAGTATCCAAAGAAGGGCATGAACTCTCACTACAGATAACAAAAGCCTCCTCCACACAAATTTCACAACTCTAGTAGTATGTCTTATAAGCAATATAGTTAATACCCTCACTACTAATGTAACATTTTGGTATTTCAATTATTACATCATTTTTAGAGTTTTAAATTACCATGTCTGTGGTGCTTTCCTTACGGTCTCTTTGCCTATAATTCTCTCCCTCCTTTTTTCCAAGCAACCTCCATTTCATCTCCATTGTTTCAGCATTCCCACTGCTGCCCTCCCTGCTGAAGCCATAGATTCAGGAAGAGTGATCAACAGGCAGAAGTACTGGTATGAGGAAATGAGACTGATAGAGCCAACTCCTGGCAGTCTAAGAATAAACAACAGGACCAGCATTTTGTACGGTGAGGGAAGATTGTCACACTCCAGCTCTACTCTCTTCCCCTCTGGAAGGAGGGTAAAGTAGGCTATCATACCTCTCACAGTAAGGGGTACTAGTGGGCTTGTTCACTTCCTCCTGATAGCATTGAGCTCAGCTTTAGGCAAAGTCACCCTTTTGGTTGTGGAGCCAACGGACGGACAACCGCAGGCTTTGAGATGGTTAAAGCTAATCTGATTAATTATTCATAGCAAGCACCCTAGATACAGCAAACCCAGACTGACCTTTGGGGCTAGTGAAGCCTTCAGCTGAGAGTATTGGATGCGGGAGGAGGTGGAAAAAGAGGGAAACACCCCCCCAGAGAAGTTTATGGTAGAAGTGGTGACTGGAGATAGTGCCACCCACACTGCCACCAGTAGTGAAAGGGCTGCCACAATCCTCCCAGATGCCAGCCAGCCATCTGAGGTGCAGGTCTTTTTTCTGAGCAACTTTAAATGCAACTGCTCAGATTCCAGAAACTGCAGAACCTACAGGTGTCAATGCTTTTACACATCACAATGAAATATAACACCCAACAGCACTGAAGCCTCAAATTGTGCCGATCAGTGAAGACATACTGATGTATAAACCATAGGGTATTTGCCATTACAAAATGATTAAGTATTCTCTTGCATTAGGCTGTACTTAATATGTTCATATTTTTGGTGGTTTAATTTCATGAGAAATTTAGGCATTTGACCATGTGCCTGGAAGTTTTAGTCAGAGTTTATTCACTTATTTTCTCCACTCCTATAAAACAGAAATGGAAGACTACCTTTACATCTTTCAATAATGGTCTTATGTACTGTATCATTGAAAGTCACCATAAAAAGGGTCAATTTAACAGTTTATATAAAGGTGACCTCTGTCCCCAAAACTTGTGTAGTATTTGTTGATTCAATTAAATAAAGGAACATACCTACATTCACCTCTTTTTCACCCCTATCTACCCCATTACAGCTGAAGACATATATTTGCAAAGCAGCATTAAGGCAAGTGCACCAGGGGGAGCTCCCAGGATATTAAATATACTGAAAAATAAAGATGGAAAGCTAAAGTTGTTTTAGTGCATATTGAGCATGGTTGGGTACTTGAAATCTAAACTCCACAGTCAGAGATGGCTTAAACAAGTAAAAAAAAATATATCAAGCATACTTGAAGAAAGATTGTGTCTATTCAAGAAGAAATCAAGCAAAATTCTTGATTTCACTCAAAAATTGCCTAACTGACTTTCTCTCTCTGCAAATATTAAGCAGAAAACACAAAATATATTGAGTATTTAAGGATAAGAATTGAATACCCACCAGTGCCAAAAGATTGCCACCAATATTTCACAGAGTTTAAGGCCAGAAGGGACCATTATTTTAACTAGGCTGACCTACCACATATCACAAGCCATCACATTTCACCCAAATACCCCTATACTGAGCCCAAAGACTTTAATTAGACGAAAGCATTTCAGTCCTCGGGAAACTAAGTTGTGTATCACAAGCAAAAAACAGGAAAGACTAAGTTGCCATCAATCCACAAAGCCTTCACAATGGAATGGAACTGATTAGCTGAAATATGACCAGATGACCATTGCACAGTGGTAATCAATTAAATTTTTTTAAAAGGTCCAAATTTCTTGGTCAAGGTATAGTCAAGGTCCAGAGTCCAGAGAAAATAATAAAAATAATGATAATAATAAATAAAATAATAATTATAAGTAAATAAAAAGATTTGGGGATCAATTCAAAAGGATCTGGCAGTCTGAATTTGACCTGCAGTCCGTCTATTGACTACCCCTACCTTAGCCAGGTGATCTGCGCCTCATGTTACAGGGGAAGGTCGAAAAAATCCAAGGTCCCTTCCAATCTGAGCTGGGAAAAATTTCTCCCCAACCCCAAATCTGATGAATAATTCTGAATACATCTGGTCAATTGCAGGAAACAAAATTCCTTCCTGCCCAATGCAGGTGGCCAGTTGAAGCTCTGAAGCATAAAACTTGATGACAGTCTTGGTCTTTAATGCAGAGCTGCAAGGGTTATGAGCATGCTGAGGGCAATGCAAGCATTTCTGTTCTCCCCATGAAGAGGAGGCTCATGAAGGAAGGAGATGAACTAGGGGATTTACAGAGTTACAGATTCCAAGTCCAGAGGAGACTATCACAACTATCTGGCTCAACTGCTTGCACACACAGGCTGAGGAATTTTCCTTAGAAAATGCATTAGAATTTATCTTTTTAAAAAGATTCCTAATCTTGTCTAAGGGTATGTCTACAATTAAACACCCCCAGCTAGCCCATGTCAGCTGACTTTGGTTTGGGCTACGGGACTGTAAAATTGCAGTGTAGAATTTCAGGCTCTAATTGGAGTCCAGGTTCTGGGACCCTCCACCCTTGCAGGGTCCCAGAGCTTGGGCTCCAGCCTTAACAACTACACCACAATTTTACAGCCCTGTAGCCTGAGCCCCACAAGCCCAAATCATCTGACAAAAAAGTGTTTAATTGCAGTGTAGACATATTATTCCTTCCCCCCCCCCCCAAAAAAAGACTCCAAATGATGATAACCACTTCAATTGGTTAGGTTTTCCAATGTCTGATTACCCTAATAGTTAGGAAATTGCATCTTACTTCAAGACTAAATTTGTTCAGCTTCCAGCCATTAAATCTTCTTATGCTTCTGTCAGCAAGATTGCAAAAAACCCAGTATCAAATGTTTTCCATGTGTAAGTACCTAAAACATAGCAATGAGGTAACCTCTCAACCTTTTTTTTCAATAAACTAAATAAGTTGAACTCCTTAAACCGCAAATCATATGTTTTCCAACTCTAGGATCATTTTTGTGGCCCTTCCTTTGAACTTTCTCCAGCATTTGTGGTATCATTAGAGGAGGTTTTGGAACAAATTGATAAATTTAACAGCAATAAGTCACCAGGACCAGATGGTATTCACCCAAGAGTTCTGAAGGAACTCAGATGTGAAATTGCAGAACTACTAACTGTAGTCTGTAACCTATCATTTAAATCAGCTTCTGTACCAAATGACGGGAGGAGAGCTAATGTGACGCCAATTTTTAAAAAGGGCTCCAGAGATGATCCCGGCAATTACAGGCCTGTAAGCCTGACTTCAGTACCAGGCAAACTGGTTGAAACTATAATAAAGAACAATATTGTCAGACGTATAGATGAACATAATTTGTTAAGGAAGAGTCAACATGGTTTTAGTAAAGGGAAATCATGCCTCACCAATCTACTAGAATTCTTTGAGCGGGTCAACAAGTATGTGGACCAAGGGGATCCAGTGGATATAGTGTACTTAGATTTTCAGACAAGGTCCCTCACCAAAGGCTCTTATGCAAAGTAAGTTGCCATGGGATAAGAGGGAAAGTGCTCTCTTGGATTGGTAACTGGTTAAAAGATAGGAAACAAAGGGTAGATATAAATGGTCAGTTTTTAGAATGGAAAGAGGTAAATAGTGGTGTCCCTCAGGGATCTGTTCTGGGACCACTCCTATTCAACATATTCATAAATGATCTGGAGAAAGGGGTACACAGTGAGATGGCAAAATTTGCAGATGATACAAAATTACTAAAAATAGTTAAGACCCAGGCAGACTGCAAAAAGAGCTACAAAAGGATCTCTCAAAACTGGGTGACTGAGCAACAAAATGGCAGACGAAACTTAATGTTGATAAATGCAAAGTAATGCACATTGGAAAGCATAATCCCAAGTATACATATAAAATGATGGGGTCTAAATTAGCTTTTACAAATCAAGAAAGAGATTTTGGAGTCATTGCGGATAGTTCTCTGAAAACATCCACTCAACGTGTAGCGGCAGTCAAAAAAGCGAACAGAATGCTGGGAATAATTAAGAAAGGGATAAATAATAGGACAGAAAATATCATGTTGCCTCAATATAAATCCATGGTACATCCACATCTTGAATACTGTGTGCAGATGTAGTCGCCCCATCTCAAAAAAGATATATTGGAATTGGAAAAGGTTCAGAAAGGGGCAATGAAAAGTGATTAGAGGTATGGAACGGCTACCATATGAGGAGAGATTAATAAGACTGGGACTTTTCAGCTTGGAAAAGAGATGACTAAGGGGGGATAGGATTGAGGTCTATAAAATCATGACTGGTGTGGAGAAAATAAATAAGGAAGTGTTATTTACACTCCTTCTCATAAACACAAGAACTAGGGGTCACCAAATGAAATTAATAGGCAGCAGGTTTAAAACAAATAAAAATAAGTATTTCTTCACACACACCTCACAGTTAACCTGTGGAACTCCTTGCTGGAGGATGTTGTGAAGGTTAAGACCATAACAGGGTTCAAAAAAGAAGTAGATAAATTCAAGGAGGATAGGTCCATCAATGGCTATTAGCCAGAATGAGCAAGAATGGTGTCTCTAATCTCTGTTTGCCAGAAGCTGGGAATGAGCGACAGGGCATGATGGATCACTTGATGATTACCTGTTTTGTTCATTCCCTCTGGGGCACCTGGCACTGGCCACTGTCAGAAGACAGGATACTAGGCTAGATGGACCTTTGCTCTGACCAGTAGGGCCATTCTTATGTTTTTATTTCACTTTTGGAAGAGTTTTTAACCCCATAACTCTTGCATTTACTTTTTGAATTCAAGAGTGGGGAGAGGAGGAAGTCAGCAGCAATTAGGAGAAGGAGACAAGATAACTGGAGATATGAGGCTGGTTGCATAGAGGAGGTGGGGGAGGAGCAGGAATAATGCGGAAGAATCAAGTAGGGAAAATATAGCCAGGGAGATGGCGGGGGAGGAAGGGGCAGGTAGGCAAATCTACACACCATCTGGCTTTAGATGGCTTGTGATGTGCAACTAAAGTAACTAGAATAGGTTAGAATGAAGACAAGATACTAGGCTAGAGGGACGTTTGGTCTGACCTAGTAGGGTCATTCTTATGTTATGTTCCTTTCCACATCCTTCTTGAAGCCCAGACACCCGAATAGGACATAGTATCCTAGCAGCAGTCTTACCAATGCTGCATATAGAGACAAAATATCACTTCCCTTCTTCTACTTGATATTCCCCTCTATATACGCAAGGATCAGATTAGATTAGTCATTTTTGCCATGACACCACACTGGGAACTCATGCTGAGGCAATTTTCTACAATGACCCCTAAGTTTTTCTCTGAGGCCTTGTCTACACTACCGCTTAAGTCAACATAAGTTACATCACTCAGGGG